>NW_023501026.1:0-576446 GCF_013390195.1 Colletotrichum siamense | reverse complement strand
CGGTCGCGAGCTCCTCCTGTCAGCGGGGCTAACCCGCGTAACGTCGTCCCGGAGGACCCACGACGAGAGCAAAGATGGGCGAGGCACCCAGGAGCCCCCGGCGGCAACTGCTGCGGAGGTGCTGGTAGACATGGCAGCGCGGCGAGCCCCGGGCGGTGCTTGTGTTGAGATCTGTTACGGGGCAACGGCCCTGCACACAGCGGCCGAGCGTGGTCTGTGGATATGATGGAGCATCTCGTGCGGGACGTCGGGCTGTCGGTGAATGAGATGGATAGCTGGCATCGTACGCCACTATGCTACGCTGCGTTAGATGAGGTCGGTTCCCGGCCGTGCCGTCCTGCTGCGGCTTGGGGCGGACCCCAGAGGAGGTCAGTCGCGTGACCTTTCGGCGATGTCCGGCCCCCTCGCGGAGTGCCGGACCCCACTGGATTGGGCGCTGCTTCACGGCGAAGAGGATGCCGCTTACTCCCTGCTTCATAGCGCCGGCCTCGCGTGGCATG
Organism: Colletotrichum siamense; assembly: GCF_013390195.1. NCBI lineage: Eukaryota > Fungi > Ascomycota > Sordariomycetes > Glomerellales > Glomerellaceae > Colletotrichum > Colletotrichum siamense. Next base: position 575,946 of record NW_023501026.1, on the reverse strand, counting down.
ATGGAGCGCGGGCCGCGCGGGCGACGGGACGGACCGGGAGAGGGAGTGCCCCGGTATTAAAGACGGCTTTCTCTTTACTGAAGAAAGGGTATATGCCGACGAATATGCGATCGAAGCTGCTTGCGGCGGTGAGACTGCTTCTGCGATCGTGGATCCGCAGCACCCGCTATATGTTCAGAGTAAGCCTAGGACATGGCGATGTTGACTCTGAGCTGTGGACAACATACTTCTACGCGCTACAGAACACAGATGTGCGGGAAGACGACTTAGAGGCCTTACGCCCGTCCGGGCCCGACGTCAGTTCCACACCTTCGACCAGGAACTCGGTCTGCTCGGGAGGGACGCGCAGAAACCTTTTCTAGATCGCGCGTTCGTGTCTTGCGGCACCATGGCTCTCTGCTTCGTCATTGGCGACGTCAGCCCAATGCCGGCTGCCCATATTAAAAATCGCGTCCGCTGGTTATTGGACAAGGGGGCCCAGGCGCGATGAGGACCGTCGCCGCCGACGAACCGCTGCCCATGGCCTGTATCTTTACGAGGATGGCCGCTTTAGCTACAGCCGACATTACTTCGGGATGGCCTCAGGTCCGAGGGCCGCCAGGCACGCCCTTGGATCCTAGAGCACGCGAGGAGGTGATGGAACTACTGGCCGTTGCAGAAGACCTCGCGGACATGAACGGCTGGAATGACTATACTGCAGGTGGTTCGCTCTTCTATAAGAGCATGGTAACAGTCTGTCAGGCGTACGTTAGAATGCTTGATGCCGTTACTAGCGTTTCTATGCCGGATGCAATAGCTATTCACCAGCGAATGCAGGAAACGATGCCTGCGTCGGTGAGGCCGGTGGTTTCTATACTGATGCAGAAGAGGAAATGAAGGGGTGTGTGCGTGTGTGTGTGTGTTGTGTGTGTGTTTGTGTGTGTGTGTGTGTAGAGGGGGTGGGGGGGGGGGGGGGGGGGGGGGGGGGGGGGGGGGGGGGGGGGGGGGGGGGGGGGGGGGGGGAGGCAGGCAAGGGTAACTAATAACATTTATTTAGGTAAGGCTAAGTTATATTTACAGCCGTTTCTGTTAATCCTTCATCTAAGACAGAGGGTATCGCTATTCTTAACATCAGACACCGCAACTAGAACCAGTACGCTTATGGCACTAACAGCTAAGACCTTGGCTTCTAGCTCAGAGGACTGGGAACCGGTAGGCGGCGCCAGTAGCATCTGAAGGAAAGGGTTAGCCCTGTCGATGCGAAGGGCCACGCCGGGTGCTACCCGTACCTCATCCCTAATATCACGCCAGCGACTAGCGGGCGTGAGCTCGGAGGCAGCAGAGGAGCTATCTAGGATAAGCTCGCCAGGGACGACGCTCACAATATCTCCCGCTGTGATGCTGACCTGGTCAGGATTGGTGGTGTGAGGAGGTGCTTCCTAAAGGTCCTAGCACGGGAACGTCGGGGTGACGGACGGCCTGCAGCCTCGGCACCATCGACGCCGGAGTCCCCGTGTAGGTGATACGGACAAAGGGGTGGGGGAGGTCTATATGCTGTTAGAAGGCACATTCGCGCCACTGTAGTGGGTTAGGGCCGTGGCGATGGGTGCAGACGGCGCATCCGCCCACGCGCAGGAGGGAGACGTCCTGCCCGGCGCCGGTCAGCCTGCCGATGGACGCCCGAAGCTTATCTCCCAGTCCCCATGTGTGCGCGGCGATACGCTCAGGGCCAGACGTAGGTCTCGGCGGCCGGGGCGTCTCCGCTGCCGACGCCAGGCGGGCGACGGGCTCGACGTCGAGCCCGAACAGGGGATCCGCCTGTTCGCCTTGGACGACTCTCGCGAACAACCGGCCGAAGGCGGCCAGCTGCTTAATGGTGTTACCTTCGTCGTCCTCAGCCTCCCCGGACGCGAGGCTGACAAGCCGGCGAGCCAGGTCCTGCGAGTCTGACAGGGTGAGGCCGAGCTTGCCGGCGGGGAGGACGGGGAGGAAGTCAAGACCATCGCCGGAGACAATATCTAAGATGCGGCCAGTGTAGAGGCAACGGCTGATGTCGGCCCTTTGTAGATAGAACGCCCTCGACTTGGTATCGGCGGAGGAGGGGTCGACGCCGAGCACCTCGCAGGTGAGGCTGTGGATGTCGCTGCGGCTCCGGTACACGGCGGCGCTGTCGGGTCCCGGCTTCTTGAGTCGCCTGCTCAGCTGGATATAGGCGAGCCTCGTTTGGTACCTGGCGAGGGCTTCGTGGCACTTGGCCTGCTGGGTGTTGCGGTAGAGAACGGCACGGCTCTCGCATCGCGGGAGGTGGAGCGTCGAGCTCGTCGCGGCGGCCCGCCAGGCCTGCAAGAGGGCCACGCACTGTTCGACGCCGCGGGTGACGAGGGACCTTATAATGGCCTCGACCTTGTCCACGGACGAGGCCGGCTCGGACGTATGCGGCCTGGCCTCGCCGGAGGGGGGTTTCTTGTTGTCGGCGTCGTCCCGGTTCCCCGAGCAATCCTCGGACATCTCTGCGACGTTATCTGGCGTGTCGTGGCGGGAGACGTCGCAGTCGAGGTCCTCCACATCCTCACCACCATCTCCATAGTCTGTATGATCCGTGTCATCTATCTCGTCGCTACTAACGACATCCCTAGCGTGGTTCTTGCTCTGCCCATCGTGGGGCCTATCTCGTGTTGCGGCCGGCTGGTCTCCCGGGCGTGTGGTCGTCTGCGGTGAGACTAGGATCGGGTTATGTGTCGGGCACCTCCGCTTACTGGCATGTTGGGCCGCGGCGCGGGCTTGGCTGCTGCTGGCTGGTGTGTTGTCGTCGTTGGTAGGAGGATCGGTGGCCCGGGCTCGTTTGCCTGCTGACGTCCTCCCACTTGGATGTCCTTCACGTGGGAGCGTAGATGCCCTGTCGCTTGTGGCTATACCACGGTGATGGTGCCGGGCGAGGGGGTGCGATGATAATAATGATGGTGATGATGATGGTGGGCCGGTCGCCCGCCGAGTGTGGGACTATCCGCGGCGTCGTCACCCGAAGACGGCGGGGAATGCGGCACGGCTCTCCGGAGGCCACGCCTTACGACAGGGATATCTGCCGGTCCCCCCGCGCTCGGTCCCGAGCCGCCCACGACGTCCCGGTGGTCCAGGGGCTGACTCTCGGGTAGCTTCTTCCGCCCGGGACCCGCGGCCGGGTCGCAGTCTGAGGAGGCAGCTTTGTCACCAGCGGTGCTGGTGGCCGAATCGTCGGGCCACGCGCTCCCGGGCGGTTGGAGGGTCTCGCAGGTATCACCACAGGGACGGAGGTCGCCTGTATACGGGCTGCCCGCGTCTGACATAGGGGCTGGAATGGTGACAAGCTGGGACAGGCAGGGTCCGGCGTTAAAAACTTAGAAGTAGGTGCCTGGGGGCACAACGGCGACATCTCCCTCGACGCAGCGGAAAATACAATACGTCACCTCCCACCGGTCGAGCACGGCTTTTGTGATGAAGATCCTGTCGTGGAGGAAGAACTGCGAGCAAGGTGTGGCGGGAGGGTTTCCACGCGCAGGTCGCTGTTGTTGTTGCTGCTCGCCCTGTCCTTTCCCCTGTCCCTGTGACGGCCGGGAGAGGATAGCCCTTACGCAGTCCTCAAGCCTTCGGCTGGACGTGGGTTTGACGACGAGCCAGACCTTAGGCCCCGCGGAAAACAATATCAATGGTGGTGGAGGATGAGCGCTGCAGGTACATTCCGGGACAGCTAAACGGCGCCGGGGAGTTGACGAGTGTGGCTACCCCATCTTGGAATTGGCGATGAGGGCTGGTTGGTCAGCCAGCTGTCGCCTGTGACCCCCGCCTCTCCGTATATGCCAGCGGAGTATGATTTGATGGTGTCGGTGGGAGGGCTGGTGGAGAAGGGATCAGCCATGTCGGCCTGTATGGGCGGTGCCCTTATTTGGCGTGAGGCTCCCACTGGCACGCGTGGGCGCGGCGACGTGGGCTCGCCTTGACGACGACGGCCTCCTGCGTCTGGGTGTTGGGCTTCGGCATGTTGAGGATGGACACGCCGAGGGTCTTCGACGTGTGGAAGGTACACATCTGGACACACACTGGGGGTCGGCGACGTCGCAGCAGCTCGACCACCCTCTACCTTCTATTCGGTCTGGAGGTGAAGCTTGCGAATCCCATACCTGTCGATACAGGGAGGCGGAGGATTCGATCGTAGTTTCCCGCCTGCATGGACTGAACACGCGCCAGCGAAGGTTCATCGTCACATCGCTGGCTGGATGAAGACGGTTATGGGGAGACCTGGCAGAGGGCGGTGGGTTTGTGACCTCATCCTGCGGCCTTCCCTTTGCTGCTGACGGGGCTATGTCCGGCGTCCTGTGCTTCGATGTGATGATAGAATCGGGCAGGGAGGAGAGTGTTGAGCCGAAGAGCCGGGCTGGCTGTGGTCTTGCCCGCTCAGGATGCTTATGGCTGTCTCCTCCGTCATCTGGAGGGGTGCGTCATGCGCGGCTTGGGCATGGACCTGCGCAGGGCCTGCCTTGGATGATGTACATTAGACAGGGTGCGACGGCGGGAGACATGGTTCTTCTGTTGGTCTCACAACAGAGAGGTAGTAGGAGGTAGTAGGAGGTAGGAGGTAGGAGGTAGGAGGTAGGAGGTAGTAGGAGGTGGGAGGTGGGAGGTGAGAGGTGGGAGGGGTGGGTAGCAGGCCACGAGTGGTGGGGGGACCTAAGGGTGGCGGATGTATAGGTAGGAGCCTAGAATGATACCCGTGTAGGAGATACCTGTATGGCGAGGTGGACCTAGGTAAGGTATGTTGAATCAGGTGAGGGAAGTATATGGGTAGGTGGCGGACACTTGATGGTGATTGATGGTGATGCTGCAGCAGCTATGGACGGCGTGAGGGCCACGGGCGATGGTGCGACGCGTAGCTAGGCGGGTAGAGGGGTCTGGTGGTTAGCCGCCAGCCAGTGTAAAATTGTTACTGGTGAAGGGGGCTAGAAGTGATTCTAATGGAAAACCATGCGGTTGGGAAGTTAAGAAGGATAACCGTGTTTGGGAGTGGGATGTGGCGGGTGATACAGGCCTGCTATCGCACAAACAACATGGTGTGAGAAAGTGTATATAGAGCAGGGGTAGGGTAGTTAAGATACCCAAGTTTAGTAGCAGGGTTGTATGTACTAATCTGCTTAGATATATAGGCTTGCTGTCAAAGACACCACTTCTAGAACGAATCAGGACGCGTGAACTACAGCTGGATATTCGTAATGCCGAAGCCCCGAGATAGGCTTAATGGGGCGTCCAGGTATCCAGTTATATACATGTGTGCATAACCGCATGCCCTTCGACACACAGGGTCAGCAGAGTGGTGCGGGATCAGGTATTCTAGTGCGACCTATACATAGTACTGCTGCCCTCTGACAAGGGAGATATAACCACAGGCTCTTGGTCCTTTAGGGAGAGGAATATTAGAAGAGGTACGGTAGGCTCTGATAGTAGCATGCTTAGCGTGTGTGGGGGGCCCGGAGGATCGAGGGGGTATAATGCATTAAACGGGGTTCAGCTTTCGACGGCTTATACCTATTCATTCCTACGTATGTTTTCAGGGTGGCGCAAGGTGAGTTCCATAATGGAGGAACACCTTGGGGGGTTGAAATGTGGGGCAACCGTGCAAGCAGTAGGGGGTATATGGTCGCGGGGGGAAGAGGGGTGTATAAGACAGGTAGTTGATTCAGTTGACCGTTACATATAAGCTATGTGGGTGATGAAAGTAACGGCTAAGGGCGCCGTACCTGTGGGCACTGTTCCTATCCACCTCACGGCCACCCTGTTCTTTTTTACTTCTCTTTCTTTTCCTTTTCCCTTAACTTCTGCTGTTCTGTCTTCCGTTTCCACATAGTGGAACAATGCGGAGAATGCCGGCTACTTTCGGCGCTGGATATATAGCCACATTCCTACCTAGTGGAGTTACGAGAGTGGGATGAACAGTAGAGGCGTTACATAGGGTGTTTAATAGTATCAATATATTCCCTTGGAAAGTTCTGCTTTGACGCGTGATACGGGGCGCGGTTATTTTCCCTTCTTCGCCCTCGTTGCTGTCCGGGAGGGGAGGTGAATAGAGAAGGCCTTCACGCGTCCACCTCTTCATACAGTTAGGATAGTTACCCTGCCGAGTAGGAAAGAGGCGAAGCTTCTAAGAAAGCAACGTATAAGGCCCTCGTGGTGACGTAGGTAGAACCAGTATATTAGCCGTGAGGAGGGAGGCTGCTATTGTGGGTATACTAAAATGGCTTTCAGTGAAGAAGAGGAAGGTGCGCAGGTAGGCAGGAGCCTCTAAGGAGGGGGCTACCGGAAAGGGTGGCCTATAAGGGTGATTGCAGTGCAGGCTTTTACCTTTATCTCGTATTATCAACGGAGACCAACCCTGATATTAATGTCCTCTGGTACCTCGCTGACTAGAGGCGATATAGAGGAATAGGTAGAGAGGGTGGATCAAATTTACGGGATGAGGATATGATATCATGCTATATTTATTTTCTTGTATTTTTTTTTTTTTTTCTTGTATTTTTTTTCTTTTTTTCTTGTATTTTTTCTTTCTTTCTTCTTCTTCTTCTTTTTTTTTTTCTTCTTTTCTTTTTATAGGAATGAGAAACCCGGCGTTGTAAAAACCCATTCTTCATTAGGCCGAGACCATATAGGTCATGTAGTCTCTACGTCCTGTCTACCACCATCATCCTTCCCAGACTGTAGTTACACATGCTTCCAGGTTGTGGTGATCTTATTTTTGGCTAGCTGCCCAATTACATGCTCTGTTGGGCAGGGTGTCCTAACCTTGCTGGCTATAGGGATGGATGGCTGCAAGGCTTATATTCTAACCCTTGGTATGATGAGGGGGTATGATGAGGGAACCCTGGGATGGGGAAACTCGCGGCAAAGGGGTCCCTCAAGTGATGTGATCAGCTAGGCCTTATGCAGGCGTTCTTATTTTCGGTTTCGGTTGCGATCCTCATGTCTTGAGGTACGAGTACGTGGCTGCCCCGTGCGTGTTGCGTTCTGGTTCCTGAACCGATTTTTAGGAGTCAGGGCGACAGAGGACGCAACGCAGACGCGCTTTGTCATGCGTTGGATTGTGTATACCGCTTGACCTGTCTGCTTCGGATGATTGAGATGCCCTGGGTCCAGGCGATCCCTGAACGACTATTTAAAGGGCCTGCGTCCTAGCCAGGAACCGAATCTTGACATCGTCTTCGCATCAAGCTCACCTACATAGGAAAAGGTCTACTGCAGATAACACTTTCCTCAAGCTTCGAAAACGAAAAACAACTTTAGACACTACTATTCAGCTACTCTCTTCCTCCTTCTCACTCTCTTATCAAAGTCCGAAAGCTTTCGCACTTTCTCATCATCTCACGCAGTAAGCTTTTTAAATATCTTCCTTTTATTTGAATGAGGTATGGATTCCGATATATCGATCATGCTTGTTTTGAGCAGTGGCATGTCAGCCTCCCAGACCATACACTACTGCCTACTACTCGTCTACCTAGTATCATGTGCAGGCCCTCTTAGTATGACCCTGATCAGGATGGGAACTTAACAAGACGCGTTGATCAGATACTATATATATGTATCTGGATAGGGAGAAAGAGGTGCTAGTGCTTGCTAACCAAGTCACCTTATAGACAGGACCCAGCTGTAGCAGCTACTAAGAGCCTATACTCCCTAACGCCTACCTCCTGCCCCACTCGGCGATCATGGATACGCAGACGTCAACTCCATCAACTATCCCGACCGGATGCCCCCGGACATCCCTCACCATCCTCAGGGTATAGCTACTGAGCCAGCCTCGGAGTTAGACTCCGACGGCCGAGGTATGGACATTGATCCAGAGCCCGACGACAAGGTACCTGCCGATATCCGACGCGACATTGATAAGAACATACGTTACTGGCCGGAGGTCCAGCAGTTCTACTGCGTTAGCTGCTGTACTGGCATGATAGCTGCAGATAAATCTGACTATAAGACTAGCAGCGCTCCTGAGACTCTTGAGGTAAGTTATATAAACACGCTCTCTTATGTTTCGTTAAGCTGGTTATATCTCGTTTGATTATTTTCTATTGCCTATTTCTCCTATATCAGGTTTATATATGGAATCTATACATAAGGTACTAGTCTAGCCCTTTAAGCCCCCGCTTCTATAGGGGCGTAGGGAGTAATAAGGTGCTGTGGAGGCTTCTAGTGAATGTGGAGTATTAGGTTTTATATCCTATATGAGTGTCTTTGTTGCTGTTGTTGTTGTTATAGTTGTTGCTATTGTTGTTATTACTTCAATCTAGCTTGTGGAAAAGCAAGCATTCGCTGTTGCGATTTCTAGATGCGTTTGAGACATAAAGCGTCTTAGATGTAATAGCAATAGCTCGCCATTAGGCTCATTAGGGCTGCAGGCTATTTACATGCAGATGATTACATACAAATTTCGATTACAAGCCGGAGCTAACAACACGCGGACTAGGTATACAGACACCTTACGATAAAAGAGAACCATTTCAAGATAGGGAAGCATAGGGTCGCTGAGAAGCCTCTCGCCTGGTATCTGAAGCAGCTTGCTGGAGTTAGCTTGGAGGGGAGGTTCTCGAAGCATCTTCCGCCGCTGTCGACTAGTGTTGGGGCGCCGAGGCTGGACCTTAACGTTGGGAAGAAGGCAACGGCTCTGAGATTGTCGCGGCCCATTGGGCCTGCATGTTGTGCGAGCCGGACCAGCGGTTCACAAAGAAAACGTACTTCAAAGATGAACCCAAGCAAAAGGATGAAGCCAACCGCAAAGAAGAGCACCGCCGCAACACCAAGACGAAGGAGCACCTCAGGGAAAGACACGGATTCCAAAGGTATGTGAGATCAAGAAGGGCCAGAAGGCTGAGGATCATAGCAACTTTGTTATATACCAGGTTAATTCATGGGAGAGGCTCCGCTAACTATTGCTTGGGTCTATTAGTGGTAGTGAAGCCGAGCTGCATGCTTTCGAACAACCTTGCAAGGGACGACCTGAGTGTCCTGATGACAGTTGCAACTGCGGGGCAAGCCTGAAGATGATCTATCTCCAGAAATTCCTCACAAGTACTAGAACCGGCCAGAAGAAGACAGACACCGAGGGCAAGGAGGGAGGTAGTGGCAAGGGCCTGGGGGTGTTCGTTCGCGTTGAGCGCCCGTCTAAGAATACACAGAGCTCTAGGGAAGACATCCGGGCGATGAGCGTCACTCCCACCCTACTAGCGGGTGAGTAGGGCCTGAGTACGAAGTATGTTTATGATGTTGCTTAGGTGCTAATAAGAGGCCTGTTGAAGAGGGTGACAGGGGTATGGAGGTAGCCTTAGCGAAGATGGCGACTGCGCTGGCGCCGACTCCGACGACAATGGTCTTTCATGCGAGCGGACCAGGCGTTGACGACGCTTACCAGTACGCGGAAGCCATGGATCTCAACTCCGGGCTGCTTAATGGTGTCGATTTCAGAAAGCTAAGCCCCCTCATGAGCCCAGATGCACTAGAAGATGACACGCTAGCGGTGAAGAAGATGATTGAAAAGTTCCCCTTGTTCAGTAGAAAGATGTGGGCATTGGCAACGCTTCAACACAAGGTGAGTAAGCACTAAACATCTCCACCTAGTGCCATTTTCTTTTTCTTTTTTCTTCTTTTTTTCTCTCTTTTGGCGTTTTGTTAGGCCTTTAATCATAGGTGGTGTTAATCTTCCTTGCGTGGCGTAAGCGCTGTGGTCGATAAGGTGGTTAGAAAGCTTTTGTTTAAGTGTCTCAATGCTTGGGTTAGTGAGAGAACGCTAGAAAGTAAGTGCTAACACGGGGTTCCTACCAGGAAACCAGGCGCGAGATAGAGACGGTGTGCAACCAATATTCAAACCGCGGCACACACGGCAAGGCCGCCTTGCAGTCAGGGACAAAACGCTGCTTGCCTACCTCCGCGTCTGGGGGAGGGCATGCGTATACCTCCTTCGCCGCTATACTCTCCACAAGAGCGAATCGACTACCGTGTGATGACCGGCCTGCCGCCCATCGAGTGGGAGAGCGAGATCCAGGACCTGCCGCCTAGAGAAAGGCACCGTACCCACAAGTTCAGTCGTAAGACAGTCGGAGCTGCCCTGGAAGACATCATCCAACTGGCCCAGAGCGATGGAGGAGAGCCCTCGCAGATCAACGCTGCTGCTGTGCGGCCTCAAGGTGTGATTCATGACGGGAGAACATCGAAGGACAAATGGTGCCTGTGCTTGTTGACACTAAGTCTCGCGATGAGCGAGGGTGTCATCACATCCACAAAGTTCGCCTGCCCGCTAGTACACGTGGCGGGGGTCCTCTGCACTGATAGAGAGGGCGTCAGGCACCCTACAGTCGCCAGCAAGGATATGTCCGCCCTCATCGCATGCGCTAAAGCGACCTTTACCTACTGGGGATGTTGGGAGATGGAGCACAGTGGGCGTGTAGCAGGTCTCACCTCTATGTTGGACAACTGCTGGCCGACCTACATTCGGGAGGAGCTCTCCTCGTATGTTATGCGGGGTACGGAATATCGAAATCATGTAACCTCTTATGTGCAACGGAGAGCGCTCGCCTGTCTTTACAACCTCCGCAATATCGCTATGCAGGCATGCTACACGACCCCCGGCAGGACAAGCACGTTACTCAAGAACGGCGGCAACACTGTGACGCACGGCGCGAACATTGAGGTAAGTACCTTCTCCCTAAGCCGACCTAGGAGACCGGCTGTGCTTGGTCAGGTGTATGAGTGCTAACCATGAGCGATTGCGCGCGTGCCTGTGTGTAGTTGAACATCATCGGCTTACATCAGGGTCTCTGCGAGATGGTGGTCGACCTACACAAAAGGCTTACGTCGTTGCTGCTGATCCCTGAACTAGCAAGTAGCAACGACAATCATGCTAGCGGCGGTGGCGAGGGAGACGACCAAGTGGGACAGGGGCATCTTCTCCTCACTGCAGGACCACATTGACAAGCATATCCCATTCCCAAACATCAAGGACGACTTCGGGAACAGGGACGTAGGTATGTCGGCATATACGCAGACATTCCCAGACCACAACAGCGAGGGTGCGAAGCTTTTCAGGCGGCTATTGCACAAGCCCTACAGTTCAGCATGGGTTACGCAAGGCGAACATGGGATGGATTTCCAGCTGAGAGACGACGCTGTAACCAAGTACTTTGAGGAAGTGCACGCTTTCCTCGGGGATATGTTGGTAGCAATCTTTCTCCTCCTTGGGACACAGTGTCGTGGGACGGAGTTCCTGACCATCCGGCACACGAATACCATCGCTAACAGCAAGCGGAACCTGTTCTGGGACGAGAATTACGCCAGCTGGGTGGTGAACATAACTTACCACAAAACGGACAATGGGCCCAGCCCTAAGAGGTCTACGTGGCACCTGTTGCCTCCTCACATGGGCTATGTGCTGACCTACTACCTGTTCTACGTGCTCCCTTTTATGCAGTCTCTCCACGAATCCCGGGCAAGAGCGCTCGGCAGTAAAGGCATTAACCACAGCGAGTTCCTCTGCATGAGGGGACCAGAGCAGCAGCGGTCAGCAAGATTTGTACATCTTATCAAGGACCTAGCGGCTCGCCTTAAGCTGGACGATACTGCGAAAGAGCTAATGCATAGTAACCAGGATACGGCCGGGGCACCTGAGGTCGTTGATTTCAGCAGTAGCCTAGTAGAGGAGGAAGAGGAGGATGACGACGAGGACGACGAAGAGGAGGAGTCAACAGACAGAATCGACAATAAGCTTCCTAACTACAACAGCAACAACAATAACACTAGGCAGCACAACAAGAAGCAGTACAACAGAAACCTAAACCTGAAGGAGGAGGCAGTAGCAAATGACGAGGAGGATGCCTGCCTCGAACTGAGAGAGATATACGATGACTTGTGCGCAACATTCGTGAGCAGGTTCGGGCAGGAAGCCTTAGATCTGTTGAACAAGGGCACCAACAACTCTGTCAACCATAACGACGACAGCAAAACGGAGAGTTTATACACACTGAGCTCGTCTCCTCATTCGCCAGGCGCATGGGTCCCAAAGATGTTCTACGTCCAGTTCTCAAGGTTCTTTGTGGGCATAGGCGTTAAGATAGGGCTGGCGGACTACCGACACATAGCGGAGATGTGGGGGCGGCATTTGAACTCCCTGCTCGAAATACCCAATAACAACACGCTGGGCTCTGAAGGGTACGGCGAAAGCTTCCTGTCTATCGTCCATGAGATGGCTGGGCATAGCAACAGCATAGCGATGGCGAAATACGCAGTGGACTCTAGTGGGGGCGTCGGCCTAATAGATGTCAAGACAAGACTGGAGCACTGCGACGCTAGCAGAGTGCTTCACGCGTGGTTCGGCGGACCAGAGATGGTCGGGAGACCAAAGCCACTTTCAGTCCTAACGCGGTAAGTAGTGACCTGTATGATCTGCTTATTTCCATATGGAGAGGTATTACCTAGGCTGGGATGGTTGGTGCGGGCAGGAGGCTGGTGGACTGGCAACATACCTAGAGGATTTGCATGATCTGTGGCTAACGACCTTTCTCTTATCGTACGCAGAAATCTTCCGCAGGTGGTACATTGGGGGGCATCTCTGGCCCGAAGCCAACAGGAGATCGCAAAGGTGGAGAACACCAGGTTGACGACACAAATGCAACGTCTACTAAGCGTTGACCATGCTATAAGAAAAAGCCGGTTGTTGCTGCTTAGAACCCTCCAGAGATCAACGGACGTCAAGTTCAAGCCGGGTCAGGAGGGGGCCCTGAGATTCGCCTACAGCGGGAACCCGCTTTCCGTGGTGGTCCTCCCAACAGGTGCTGGGAAGACGGTGATCACGTTCGCAGCAGCAATGTCGTCCGAAGGAGGCGTCACGCTCCTCATCGTGCCGTTTGTGTCGATGATGGAGGACATGTCGAGGCGCGCGGAGGCGGCCGGTATCGTGGCCGTGACATCAGCCCAGCTCTCCCCAGATAGGAACGCAAGGCACTTCGGTAAGACACGGCTTATCATCGCAGTACCGGAAGCGTTAACAAGTGGGCCCATGGGCACTGTGGTGGCAAATCTCATCAAGGACAAGGAGCTTGACAGGGTGGTGTTCGACGAATACCACTGTCTTTTCGACACTATGTTCAACAAATGGCGGCTAGCATTCTACGACATACTCCATCGCCTTGCGCATGTTCCCCGGTGGATCGTGCTCACAGCTACCTTGCCCCCATCGCTAGAGCATGTGGTCGTTGACACGTTCAGGATCGCAAAGTGTGGGGAGTATCAGCTGGCGGAGGAGGCATTGAACGACCTCTTGATAGGTAACAGGCTGCTGCCGTACGACGGAAAACAGATAGAGGGCGTACCAGACATCGTTTTCCGCCGCCCGACGGAGCGGCTGGACTTGACTTACTGCGTTCGACGTTTTGAGGACACGGCGGAGCTTATCACGCGCCTGGAGGAGGCCATCAGCCAGCCGCATGACATCTACACGGAGCACCTGAGGCGACCCCGAAAGATGCTGGTCATCTTAGCAGTGAACATAGGAGTTGCTGAAGAGGTTGCTGGTCACTTCGGTCAGCCCCTGATCTGCGCCCAGCATAACTATGACAGCAAACCGCCCGAGGCGCGGAAACGTGCAGGTGCGGCGCTGGAGGCGTGGAGGTCTGCGCCTAACGCATGGACGCCTGTCGGGCCCAATCAACCGCTGGCAGGCGACGCGACAAAGTGCGTTGTCCTGTTTGCGACGGGTATCATGGGTACTGGCGTGGACACAGACGCGAATGTGGTAGTCATGGCTGGGAGGGCTGGCATGTGCGACATTGTTCAGACGCTGGGCCGCGCGAATAGGATTGCGAGCAAAGGCACAGCTATATACCTCGCGCCCGGCCGTAAGGCCCCAGGCATGCCCGATATATGTCCTCAGGCCAGAGGCTCTGCGATGCAAGATTGGTATTCTAAGGCCACCCTCCCTAAGGATTTCGCAAAGGGCAGCGAGCGAGCGCGGAACGAGTTCGTGGAGGCGAAGACATGCCGCCGGGTTGCCCTGGCCCGCTACTTCGACAGGGGGAACCAGCGGACGGAATGCATCCGGGACGCGGGTGAGGCTTTATGCGACCTATGCGAGTGGCGTCTCCACGCCCAACGTCCGAACGCATCAGACTTTGACTTTGCGGAATCCAGCCCGGATATGCCCATCAACAGCTTACCCTCTAGTAGTACTACAACCAGCGCAGGTTCCAGCCAGCAGGGCTCAGCGACATCCACCACTCCATCAACAGTACCACTGAGGTCGGAGGATGGATCAGTCGACATCGGAAAACGTCATCCCCGCGCGCCGCGTGGGCAACAGCCGCCAGGAGAAGACCGCCGAAGCAACATCAGCAGCCCCAGCCGGAGCCCGCGTGAGGGACCCGTCAACTACGGTGCTACAAGCACTATACCAACGGCTGGTGAAAAACGTACGCGAACACCTACATCTAGCGAAAGCGACAGCGAGGAGAATCCACAACCAGCCAAGAAACCTCGTCACGTACGTCGTGGTGATTCAAGCGTCGCTGCTGTAGGTAGACGTAACACAGCGTCAAGGGAGCATAGCATCGACGAAGACTATGAACAACACGTCACTGTTCAGCCAGTACGAAAGCGGCAGAAGGTGTTGGAAAAACGCCACTCTCACCAGGCAAGCTATTTAGAGGATGAGGCAGCTAAGCAGAGGGATCAACAGGTGCAGCAGGCAAGCTTCAAGAACGTCGAGACTCCGGCCTACCATGAACACCGACAAAGCCAAATGCTGCCCTCGGAGCGGCCGTCCCAACAAGCCACGAAGCCTTCTGCCAGCAAAATCATTCGCATGATGAGGGGGTTTGAGGAAAAAATGACCCAACTGTACCTCTATAGGTGTGTTATCTGTGGTGTTTTAGGTATGCAAGGTGGCCACCAGTCGAAGGATTGTCCATTGTCGCGCACTACTTGGAAGAAACCGCACCCTCGCATCAAAACTGATATGCTACGAGGTAACGTATTCTGGTACGTCGTCGTAGGTCAACATGGGAAGACCAAAAACGCAAATCTCGCAGTCGCAAAGGGGGCATGCTTTTATTGCTTTCGTATGAAGGGTGGGGATAGTGACGCCTGCTGCACAACTATACATCCTACGGCCACATATCGCCAGAATAACCGACAACCCTCCAATGATGAGAGATCAGCAGAGGTAACGCCACTAGTTTGGGCTTGGGTTACTTTGTTCGCCACAACAGAAGGGGATGTAATTGAGGCGCAGTTGCGTGAGCTGGGCGCTGGGGAAGAGATTCTAGCTAGGCTATCGGGTGATAGATGGTTTGATGATGACATCTTGACGAAGTGGGCACTAGAATGCGCAACCACAGGACTATCTAGGGATGAGCGACGGTCTGTGAAGGAAGACCTTCTACAGATGGGTTTACCACTTCAGCAGGAGGATGACAGCATAGGGTTAACCAGGATGGCATTATGGGTAAGTAGAATGCTGCCGGATACTGTGGAAGCTTGATAGATAGCCGATCCTGAGAGGTAGGGGTGGTTGTGATGAAGGTATGGGCGCTGCGGAAGAATATGCATATGTGTGTATTAAGATATATGTATATACGGTACCTTATATATATGTGTGTATATATATATCGCATAACTACTGATCAAAGCTAATATCACTTATATATTTCTCTATATCTAAACAGACAAAAACGAAGAAGGTGGCAAGTAATTAATCCGAGAGCTTATGTTTAAAGCTATAACGAGGTAATGGTCGTTAAGATTGGGCTGCAGTTTAACAGCCACTGGCTATAGTCATGGGTGTGGAAGAGTTCGCGGAAGAACAATTCAGGGCTGTTAAACAGGCCGAAAAGTCGTTTACGCAACGCCTCTAGCTTTGCCGGGCTCTTTATCTTTTGGCGGTCGAACATACTTTCTCTCGCAGGCCTTTTTGGGTCAAAGTCGCAAAGGCCCACGAGGACTAGGGTGTAATGGTTAAGACCTGGATTACCTATTTAGAAGAAGGAGGGTAAGTATTTATATGGACGCCTGTATTAGATACCTAAGTAGGGTAGTAGCCGGGGCAAGTGAAAGGTCAAAAAAGGAAAGGGAAAAATAAAACAAAAAAAAAAAGAAAAAGGAAAGAAAGGAAAGAAAGGAAAGAAAGGAAAGAAAGGAAAGAAAGGAAAGAAAGGAAAGAAAGGAAAGAAAGGAAAGAAAGGAAAAGAAAGAAAGGAAAAGAAAGGAAAGAAAGAAAGAAAGGAAAGAAAGGAAAGAAGGAAAGAAAGGAAAGAAAGAAAGAAAGGAAAGAAAGGAAAGAAAGGAAAGAAAGGAAAGAAAGGAAAGAAAGGAAAGAAAGGAAAGAAAGGAAAGAAAGGAAAGAAAGGAAAGAAAGGAGAGAAAACATTGAATACAAAGGAAAAAAGGAAAAAAAGGAAAATATAGAGGTGGATTTATGATAAGGGGATTTAAGAGATTAGGGGGTGAAGGTAGTTATGTTGAGGCCTAATAATACAGGGCAGCGTAGATCTACTCACCAACTTGACGGAACAGCTCCTGCCTGCGGAGGATGGCGCCGTTAGCCTCGGCCTCTCGAAATTCGTCGTCTTTAGCGAACCAGAGAGCCCTTACGATAAAAGCCGCGGCGCGGACAGACCCAAGGCTAGGTCCCTTGACGGAGATCTCGAACTCATCCGTGCCGGGCGAGGCATAAGGAGTACCACTACAGCTGCCAAAAACAAGCGCGATGACAAGGATTAGGTCGACAAAAGGCTCTCGGTTAAGGATACAGCGGTGTAGCAGCTGCTTTGCGAAGAGGTAGTGAGCAGCAAGCGCAGGCTTGGAGGTGGACTGCAGGTTGCGGTTCTGCAAATGCTCAAAGCCTTTCTTAATCAACTCCGGCGTGACTGTGAACGGCACCTGGTATGCGAGCCTGATGCTGCGACGCTCGCCAGCGAGGATGGTATCCATCCAGGGAGTATTAGCTGGCGCTGGAGGGTTCAGAAGGTTATGGCTGAGAGGGGGAATGACCGGGGGCGGCGCGAAGGCGTCGTGGCCGAACCAGCGAGCCACCACGCCTAGCACGTCACTCCAGGGACTGTGCGTCTGGAAGCGGGTGCTGTAGGCGGCGGACCCAAAGCTGTGGGTGTCATGGAGCGACACGCGGAGGGCGGAATCGTCTCGCCAAAGCTCAAGCATGGGCTGCACAGCCCTCCACACGTCATTCTGTACCTCTATCGACATGACCTCCGCGAGGCCGGAGAGGGGATCTGCTATATAGGCTCTAATGATCGCCCGAAAGTGGTTGAGGGGGAGACTTGCGGATGCGTCGTTACGGGGCATAGCGTTGTCGCTTATGTACGAGAATCCTTGGCCTGTGAGGCGAGAGAGGTCGGCCTCTAGCACCTCACATAACGATAGCACGCTTGCTGGGCAGCGAGAAGGGTCCTTGCTACTGTTGAGTAGGATGCGCTTACAGGGCGCGACGAGGGCGGAACGATACGGTGGTTTCGTGGTGTTGCTATAGGCGGGGGCTAGGCTGTTTCCACTAACCCAGAGGCTGACGTGGTGCATCACCCTAGCGAGCACGTCGGCATCAGACCTGGCTATTGCGAGGTGTGCTGTGATGTTGAATAGGCGGGCGGGTGAGAGGGAGGCGATGGTGTCTGAGACTTGCTGAGAAGACTTGTTAAATGGAACCTGGGCGATAAGGTGGCCTGTGAGGGGGGCTAGAGATTGACTAGGCCTAGGAACAGGGAGGTAAGAGGTATGGACAGCTTCTGATATCTGATCGGGAGGTGAGGTGGGACTACTGAGGAGCATGTCTGACCTCATCCGGTTCCATTCATCCGCCGAAGGATCAACGGGGACGCCGCAGCAAGTACTGAGGATGTCCAGGACGTGTAAGACTTCGTCAACCCATTGTAGCCAGAACTACAGCACCTTTTACGTTAGTCACGTTATTCTGAACTATTGCGGCCGGAGGAGTAAGAGGCGAAATATGCCAGTATGAGCTTGGAAGTTGGGTCTGTTTTTCGAGAATAAAAGAAAAACAACAAAACAAAAAGAAGAAAGAATAAGAAGGTTATGAGAGAAGAGACTTTAGGTCTATGTGTCGCATGGAGCAACATACCATATAAACACGTAGAGGGTAAGGTGGACAGATAGTAGGGTGGATAGTAGGGTATAGTAACTTACATCTGGGATCCTGCTTCGCATTATCCAGTCCCACCTAGATATGTTAAAGATTGCATCGCTGATTCTCCAATCACACCATCTGGTTATGATAGGCCGCCAGGTCTCATTTTTCCACAATGTGATGAGGCGCCGGGTTGGGATGCTCTTCCTCTTTCCCGCAAAGCCAAGCGTTCGGCAGACGAGAGCCTCTAGACCGGCCGTGCGATTTGCTGTGGATGAGGCTGCTGCTAGTTGCTGCCACGTCTGCCCAGCTGTATCGGAATGGGTCTCGCCTGCTACCTTACCCGCTGATAACAGGTCTCGCAGGTTCCGCCAGGTGTCCCGGTGGTTTTCGACAGAGTTGACGCACTGATCCCCATTGCTTCGAAGCTCAACGAGGACGTGTTCCGGCAGGGCTTCCGTATTGTACAGCTCGCAGACCCACCACTCATCGTCGTCATTAGCGGTGATGGTGTTCTGATCGTTTAGATACGCCCTGAAGGCTGCAGCTCGATGCTGACCAGCTACCACGTCCACCAGCTGCGGGTTGACGACGGACCAGTCCAGGAAGGGGAGGGCAATATGTGGGAGCGCGTGGTTACTATCACCAGCCCCAAGATGTCTCAGCATAGCATCTACATGCTGAGGATGCACTATAGCCCTCATGAAATTGGCTGGATCGTCGCGCTGCACGCCGACGTGCGTGAACTTTTCTTTAAGGTGGTCAACCTGCTTAGGAATGATCTCGCGGCTGCCGGTGCCTAGTGCCCACCTGAACCTCATATCTAATAGCCTGACCTTCGCAAGCTGTAGGAAGTAGGGCTCTGCTGAGCGAGTACGTACGAAATAACGACCACTAGCATTAAAACCGGGCGTAACACTCTGAAGGGCGTCAGCGTATAGGCCGCTGGGCGCCTCGGCGCTGTGCAGTCGCTGGAGTAATGGTGATTCTTCTTGAAGGCTAGCCTGGGAGGAGGACCTCTTGCGAGAGGGAGTATAGGACTCGCAGATTATAACATCCATGTGATGCGGACGATGAGTAGGAGTGGGGCTATGCGATTCTTCTGAGGCGTGCGTATGCGGCGTTTGTGGCCTATTAGGCAATAGCGCTGGATGGGAAGGGATACGCTGCGCGGGCATTATAACTGCTACTAGTGTTAGAACTATACTAAAACGTTGTTCGATTGAGGGAGGAAGGGGGGAAGAGGGGGTATTGCGAGAGGGGTGAGTCCCAGCGTTTATCGGTGAGAGAGACGAAGTAATTGTGATAGCGACTCTTACAGGATGTAAGGTTGCTCAGCGCTGCGGTTGTTCGTGAACATGTGTATCAGATGGGTGTTCTAGTGTGGAAGAACTTTCAGGAGATGTATACTACCTTAGGTGCTAGGAGAGCTTTAGCTGATTGCTAGAAGCGCTTTTGTTAGTAGGGACTTTGAAGGGGTGCGTTGATAACTGGGTGGGTAACTAGAACTAGAAGACCATGAAATAACTGCCTTATATAATGACCCAGTCGAGGGCTTCGTCCTAAGAGCCCTGATAGCGAGGTGGTATTTTGCAGCTAGCCAGAAAGTATTGCTACCTAGGCTAAGCGTGTATATAGACACCTCTTTATGCTGTGAAACGGCAGACTGTATGCTAGACAGCTGATGCGCAGCAAGGGCAGGGCTTACAGGGACAAGTAGTTGGGTGTGCTGCGTTAACTACTAGGATATTAGAGAAATATAAATGATTTACAAAGGGGAATGTGATACAGACCCGTCTAGATGCTAAGTGTTTCAAGATAGGGAAGCCTTTAACCAAAGAGATAGAGGTATTGCTATAAGGTTGAGTGGCACGCCTCAGCATGAATCGCCAAGTACTTTTATGTGGGATAGGCTACTGTGGACCGTTAGAAGTGATAGCCCTCCTTGCGGATAGCGTGTGATCTAGCTTGTTGATGTGATCGCAGTAACGCTGCTCTGCGTATTCACTTGATGAGTGGCGGAGTGGTTGTATGATAATATAAAGTATAGAGTAGCGTAAGTAAAGAGAGTTCACGTGCAATAGAATGAGACTTACGAATATAAATATACCAGTAGCCGTAGTATCACTATATATGTGGTGAGGGGAGGTTACTATAGTGAGTGAAGGGATGGTTAAGAGAAAAGGAGTAGGGTTAAGCTCTTTTCTTATGCGGGATGAGGGGTCACGAGAAGGATTAAAGGTTCGCGGCTGAAGGAAAATATTAATCCCGAGAATGCTATAAAGGTGTACGTATACCTTATCTCGTATGTACCTAGATAAAGGGAAACGTGTAGATAAGAAAGCACGCATAGATAAGGCTAGAGAAAGCACGCATAGATAAGGCTAGAGAAAGGGAGACACTTAGTTTATTAATTAGTAGACCTAAATATACAGCATGCCTAAAAAGCTCACCTACCTCATACGACAATCTTCAAAATAGTTATTGGGAACATAGAGGCACTTGCAATAGACGGGCTCTTAAATATGTCGGTCTATATATATAAGTCCTAGCGATAGGATAGCGTAGGCATGAAGGTACAAAGGAATTAAAACTTAATTTACCCTACAGAGGTTAAGCTGTATGTACTCAAACCTTTAATTCTCGGTGGAGCTCCCTATTTCCCTCTCCCTATCTCTCCTGGTCTCTCTACGTGCAAATTTATAGGTGAATAGGGGATAAATAAATATATATATGTATATATATATATATATATATATATATGGATAAGGGGGCCTGTTGCTTTACTTATTATAGTCCTTATCGCGTGAGCGTCTCAACCAGTGCTAGGTGTTATTCACAAACCAAAAAATGAACAAAAAAGAAAAGGTAAAAAGGAAAATGGAAAATGGAAATATAATAGGATATAAGATCATAAGATGATGTATTATGAGACATAGTAAAAAACGACCGTAGAGAAGCAAGGCTTATATGTATACGCGATTGGTGCTAGGATATGAATATGGGGTTGAGAAGTAAAGAAAACTACTTTCATCTTATTATTCTATAGGTAAACGTGATTATGGTGTATACCTAGACACAACACCCAGGAGTCACTAGGACTACTAGGTAGATATCGGTCATATAGTTAGGTGCGCCCAGTCAGCGCCTGATGATGGGAAGTAGTCTATACTGCTAGACTGAACAGTATCATCACGGCTGTTGGAGGGTGGGGCAGGAGGGCTCTCTCTATCCGAGATGGGCACAGTACGCAGCTCTCGGCTGTAGCGCGCGAGATGAATAGCAGCAAGCCCGCCAGAAGCGTAAGAGTCGACGCAGCCTTCTCGCATATAAGTAGATGCACGAACAATAGTTGGTGAGGATGGCCCTGGCGAGGTAGGTGGTGGGCAGGCTAAGCAGGACCGTTTGTTAAAGTCGGTAGACGGCGTGCATACGACAGAGTCTGGACTGCTCCTAGGAGCAGGTGAAGAAGGTCCCCTGGGCTGCGATAATGGCGATGGAGGTGGTCCGGCGATAATATGATCGGCTGAGGCGAGTACTGGTGGCTTACCCGTAGGTGGGAAGACAGGTGGCGATCGAGAAACGGTGGGCTGGTCACCGTCAACGTTAGGGGCCACGGGAAGTGTAGAGGAAACAGCCGCTGTACAGGTAACCAGGGCTTGGGGAGGCGTTAGAGACTGCTCTGTAGTGGCAGCACGCGTCGGAGAGGCGGTTTCAGGGTGCTTAGTGTCAGCTGTCATGATGGGAGGAGAATCTTTAGGGTTAGCCTCTTGCTGAGATGTGGATATACCCTTAGGAAATGTAGCTGGTGAGGGAGGTGATTGTGACTTTGAAGTGTTTTGTTCGACCAGCCTAGTATTAGCCACTGTCTGTGGGGAGGTGGAACGGGCTGGTTGCATTTTATATGCTGACGTGGTGGCAACCTCAGTACCCTTTTGCGAGTCAGCGTGGGCTGGTAAGGCTGAGGCTGTAACAGAATGTGACAGTGGCTGCTGCTTAAATATATTGGACTGTGCTTGGCTTGTGGTAGCAGGAGGATCATGGTCCGGACTACTCTGCTGGATATTGAGGATGTAGGGCGCTTGGAGAGGTGGGTAGTGAGAGTGAGACCTGATAGAGGAAGGCAGATGCTGTCTCCTAGGCTGCACCTCGGGTAGTCCAGGGGTGTGTTGATTGTTAGGCGGAATATCGTGGACCTCTCTTGCTGCGGATGATGAGGCTGGGGGCGTATGCTGGACGGACGAGCTGGTGGCATCGGATTGACGCTTGCGTTTTGGAGGCTGGGCCGGGGGTGACCCACCTGATGAGGGTGTGCTGCTTAAGTGACGCTTCCTTGCCCGGGCTGGTCGCAGGAATGACCCTGATGAAGAAGGAGGCTCGCTAGCTGGACAGCGGCTGGCTGTTTCACCAGGGGAAGATGGGACAGTGATCGGACTCGACCTCTTCGCCGGACGCCCGTGGCGCCCGCGAGCTGACCTCGTGATAGCCATAGGGATGTCGGAATCCGAGTCAGACAGATTCATAGGGATTCCACGACGGCGACGGCAGCGATGTAGTGGTGTTAGAGTCTGCGACTGAACGTCGGACGCAGCTGGGACCGGCGGCTGAGGCTCGCCTGCACTGTCTTCTTGCGGCTCAGCTAGGTGATGATCATGGCGATTGGCCGTTCCACGGCTATGCTGGGCCCTGTTGATGAACTTTCTCATCAGGCTAGCCTCCTGTTTATGTCTTCTGAGATTTGCCGCTGCCTCCTGATCTTTTAGAGTCCTGCTCCGTTCTGCAAGGTCCAGCTTCTTTGCTTCAAACTCTTCGTTGGATCTAGCTAGAATCTTACGATTCCAGTCAGTACCGTAGCGGAAGTTATCGCTGATTTGCCGCGTAGTTAAGACTTGTGGATATAGAAGGGCGTTGCCCTCGTCCAGACCAAGCTGAGGGGCTTGGTCTCGAGAGCTTCCGGCAGACGGCTCATTCTGTAGCACTAAGTACCTCTGTCGCCTGAGATGAGGGTTTAGATGGTGCTGTAACTGGAGTGAAGGGATAGGAGGGCGCCGGCGGCTAGGGCGAGGGGACGTTCTATCTTGATGTGACATATGTCCGATCGTATTCCTACACTATATGAAAGAAGATGTACGTGCTGAAAGGGTTTGTCCTCAGGATGGATAGAGGGGGAGGGCGTGACGTGTTGGGAAAGGGATAAAAGGTAAGCTCGCCTATCCACTAACTGAAATTTATTTACCAGGAAGATTACTAAAGGATGGCGGAGTGTGCGCCACAGGATGTCTCTAGACGGAAGGCGCAATGACGATATAGATAGGCTTGCGTCCTGGATATGAGATTTGTAAGGGCCGGAGACATATGCTATGGACCGTGAAAACCATTTATAGACAATATATGTATTCAAAAACTATATTAGAGACGCAGGAGATTTATATACGTCAGAGGAGTGGGCGTAGGTATTGAAGAAAATAGGCGGAGGCGCTTCATTCTTCGTTTAATGAGCACGTGAATAACTACTTACGTCATTACATAGAAGGCAAATATTGCTATTTATTAGTAGTGAAGGAGGCGTGTGGCCTAGACTTAGCTAGAGGCACTGTGCGGCTCATATTAGATTCAAATAGCGTATATGCGTGAGGTGAGCTTATTTCACCTATAGCTGCTGGGTTATGCACTGACGTAATGGGTATACTGTACATAGTTACAAGCTCTATTGAACCTAATCTTCGTCTAGTTATTAATCATGATGCTATCTAGGTGAAGATAACCTGATAAGGTGAAGCTTCCCTAGTTACTACCTAATAAGGTGAACGAACCTACAGAGGATGACGGGTGGACGCCTTAACAATGCGAACCTTTAGCCTTAGGGTCGTTGGAATCGTGTTGCAGATCTATGAGAGAAGAGACTGTGATAGAGCATAGTAATCGTAAGGCTATGAGATGTGAGATAGTGTAACAGCTGTATTTATTTTAGGGTAGTAGACTATTACTGCTAGGGAAAAGAGCTACTAATTGAAGAGCTCAGTTAGATAGGGAGAGATGTGATGGGGATGATAGGAGTGCTAAGCTAGATTGCCTGTTAAAGTCTGTAGTTAGGGAGCAAATATCAGACATAGGGCTGCTTAAGGGGGATGAAGAGGTGAAAGTAGATTGATCGTATGGAGTCTAGAGAGAATCAAGATATAAGCGTGGGGTCTGCTACTACTCTCCAGGTATACTGTTCATAGGTTTAGATATTTATAATGAACGCTAGCTTGTATACTTAGGCGAGCTGCAGGTCGCGACAGGCTGCGAAGGGTTACTAGTAATAGTAGCATGAGATGACTGCCCCATCGCCAAAATACCTAAAGCCTAAGTAGAGAAATATCCTTAACTCCTCTAGAAAATTTGCTCGTGCTATAGACGGGTATACAGGGCGATCAGTGTTTATAGCTAGACTAGGGATAGGGGCTGGAGACGTCTGATGGTGGTTATTGAAGCTACTAGATGTAGTAGTATGTCCTTCCAGACCTTGAAATAATAGCGGAGGTGCAGTGGATATATTAAGGTATAGCAGGAGTTTTACCGGATACGCTCTGCGGCTACTAGGAATAGAGGTGGTGTACAGGTAGAGCCAAGGTATCCTATGTCTCCTGCGTATTGGCTGCGTTCTGCAAAAGTATGGATTCTCTAGGTGGATGTAGGAGGGGATCGACAGGTGGCGATATGAGGGCGTCTAGCGGGTGGTGATACGCCCCTGGTAGTATATAGGGCCCTGGGTGCTCGGAAAGTGTTAGATTGCGGCAATGGGCAGCCTAACCTGGGAGGCTGGCGCTGGCGTATGTTGTTGGGAGGGGAGTCTGGACTATCCGATCGACGCCTGCGTTTCATAGGCTGAGCAGATGGCGGGGTGTTAGGTGACGATGGGTGAACAGCACGCTTCTGCGCCTGGGAGCTCTGTGCTAGATAGCGAGATGGTTTGTGATTGTCTTGAGACTGAGGCTCTAGAGGGGCGTTGTTTAGGGAAGATGAAATAATAATTAGACTTGAAGGCCGACCCTTTCGACTTAGGCTCATATTTATCGACTGCGTTATAGAAAGTAGGATGTTGGAGTCTGATACTGAAGGATATATAAATGTTTATAGATATCTAAGTTAGGATTATGGTTGCCGTTAAGATGTAGGTGTGCTAGATGTGTTAGCAGGCCGCTGGTCTGATAGGTGCTGTTATGGGGCTATATTTCGCATAATACCAGGCTTATTATGCAGTAGCTTCATAAAGGCGTCTAATTGATCACTGCCTCTCGTAGGTGCCTTCGTTGGGCTAATGGCAGAGTTGTATCGAGTTTTTCATTCGTGTGACTTTATAAGATATAAAGCTATAGCTAACGACACTCGCTGAAATGTAGTGATAGATCCGAGGGCTATAGGCAGATACTGTAGTCCGATATCTGTTGAGATTATTGAGGGGTTAGCAGACCTAATTATTATGAGGATAATAAGGCTAGTGTGGGAGATAGAATATACCTACAGATTCACCGTTAAGCTATGAAGTACCACCCATGTTACTGAAGGTGCGATCAGGGGTCTCTGTTGCTTATAGCGATATGAGAAGGGTGAGAAGGGAAAGAGTAGTGTAAGGGGGGCAGAGCAAATTATTAAGATCAGAATAAATGATGAAGGAGTAAGTAACAGTAGAGGTTTTTATAGGTAATAGGACGAGATGCGTTCTAGTTTAGGTTCTTCTATATTAGGTATCTATTTATTATGTCTATTTCGCTTAGGTAAGAAAGAACAGGCTAGTAGTTGAAATAGAACGTTATTTTAGGGTACTCCGCCGTCGTAGCTACTATTGATAGTTAGGCGCTAAGCTATTCTATTGCTTAACTCTAATCTGTTGAAAGTGTAGGATGGTGTATGTGACTGTGGGAAGACGAGGACGCAAAAGCTATCTAGCTTATAGGGCTAGAGGTAATACGTAGTAGATGTTAGGCTATTCACACTATGCGAACAAGGAGCCGTATGAGTAATAACAAGGTGACGGAGTAGAATAGGTATCATGCCTCACAAACGCTTATTCTCTCTGTTTAAATTTCATATTTTAAGACGATACAAATGATATAACGTATAGTGTGTTTAGGGACCAGAAGTGTATTAAGAAGCAATAAGGGGAGGGGAGTAAACGTGTTATAAGAGAAGGGACTACTGATTATAAGGTCGACTAAGATTCTATTGAAGAGAGTACGCCCACAACATGGGGTGCAGACGGCCGAAATGAATCATTTATTCTCACGGTATGAAAGACGATAGCGTGGGAAGGGGCAGCTTAGGTTAGAAGGGTATAAAAAGACCAGCTCTAAGGGGTGAAGATCAAAATTTGGGAGACGGTAACCTTAATGGAGACTACCTCAGACGTAGCGCGTCTACATATATATGTAAACATATATATAGTGGGGGCTGAGAGGCAAATAAGCAAGGATTTGAGAGGTCAAGGTACATATAGGGACTAATGAGGTCCAGGCTCAGGGGATCGATTAATACTAAGTCTAGGGACTGTGAGGTTACATTCCTATATACCTCAAACCTAGCTAGACAGCTGTCTTATATAAGGCAATATACGTTAAGATAACGAATCCATACCCCGATTGAAATAAACGCTAGATAAATCCCTTTTAGAAGAAAGGTTATTGTTAAACACCTACGCGATCCCTAAGCTGCTCACTGTGGACTTGGTCCTGATTAGGCGACGATCGGTTAGCTATAGAAGAACCTTTAAATCTATTAACCCTTCCTAGGCCCTTCGTGAAAAGGAGCAGCCAAGCAGTTCGTCCATATACCCTGCGAAAATAAATCACATCTACTTCCTCACCCCTTTAGCCTTCTTAGGACCAGTTCTATGCTTATCCCATGATCTTGTCCTCCAGCTTTATAGGGTTATTAGTAACCTAGAGAAGCAGCTTTATAGAGAAGAATAAGGACTTACTTATGTGTACATCTGCAGCCGCCTCCTTCGCAACCCAGTTACCCACCACAACCTCGTCCGTATGATCTTCGGAACAGCAGTTATGCTATTATCGAAAGCATTAACTCGGGCCATGCGGAGAGCCAGGAGATACATAGCGTCGATAGCGATACTGTTAACGTGGCTTCTACTAGTAACCTAGGTAGTGATATTAGTGATAGGCGGAATGTTTTTGAAGTACTTCGTAAGGGACTAGCTAGGCACCTTGTTGCCTTCTTCTAGACTCCGGTCGAGCAAGTCGGCATACCAGTGGTCAGCTAGATGAGCCTTATACCTACAGCCATAAACACAAAGCTTGTGAGAAGCCTAGGTGTTGGTGATGATGCGCCTCAGCTCCTTGTAGCAGCTGCTAGAGCTACTAGAGACTATAACGACTATGGACTCCTAAAGTAAACGTCCAGGGACCTCATTAAAGCTGTTTTTAAATAATCTGTCGCAGCTGTGATCCTTATATATGTCCTCCTCGAATTCTGTTCTAATCCCTATGCCCCTAGTTATGATAATAGACAGCCTAGTAGTGTGTAGCTTCTTGTGAACCTTGTTAAACGCTAATATAATAGCCTGAATAGCATTTAAGATAGTGTAGAAGACCACCTAGTGCCCTGATGTGAAGGGCTTCGTCGTGAGGATCCTATTGACGATGAGGTAGCGGATTTCGTCATTATTCAGCTTGCTCTTCAGGGCCTGCTCGCTGATCGAGTCAGCGTTATAATAGGAGGGGAGGTTCATGCGGATAAACCGGGTTATACTGTTAAGCATCCGCTGAGTAGCCATAATATGAAGCTGGGGGTCTTTATTAACAATAAAGTGAGTAACTATTGTTTCTAGGTAGGTGTAAGGTCTTTAGGCACCTGTTAGTGTTGTGTGAATAGGAAAGAGTACTGGGGATCCATAGGGGCTATACTTACTGTCCGTGCTTGTTGTGTAGGGCTGCTACTGTTAGCCTTAGGGGTGGGGAGGGGGGGCCTGTTAGTGATAGGTGAAGATATGCAAATGCCAGACCTTCTGAAGATTCCTGCGCTAGAACCTGTTAACATTAGCAATAGACTGTAGGTTAGAAAGCGCTTTTTTGACATCACGATAAATGGAGATTTCGGGGGGCGAGCGGTTTGTCATCCGGAGCAAGCTCGGGCATGCATTTGTGACCTTTTGCATGGATAGTGCACGACTTTTAGAGTGGTTACTATAGTCTAGGTTATGGGTAGCTAGTGGGGCTACCTTCTATGTGAATGGGTGTTAGTCTAGGGCGATTAGTCTTAATTTAATATTTTTAACAGGTTTTCTACAGCAGTATGTATTAACGAGTCTAGAGAAGGTATTAGCTCAATAGCTGTAATGAATGTGGTGTTCATGTTCGTTAATGATAATAGGTACACTATACGCCTGTGCGTTGTCAGCTTCATCTAGTGGCGGTTGTAATTATATAAGCGGAATTCAACTCGTGCAAGTATCTCGTACTTTGCACGGGTTACGTTTTAGTAGCCTGGGTGGAACTTTTAGGCTATGCTAAGGCTTATTAGGTATAGCTGCGGTAAGTGTTCCCTCCCGTTTTTAAGATTACATACGCAGTAAGTTGGAATTTGTGGGTCAATGTGCACTCAGGGGAGCACAATGGTCCACTTTAATTTCTATGCTATAACGTAATCAGCGCGTTTTGTTCTTTCCTTCTGTAATTTGTCAAAAGTGGGTCAATGTACACTCAGTGAGGTACATTAGCCCACTTAAGCTTCAGTAGTAGTAGTGTCTAGGGTGAGGTTTAGACTATAGTTTTAGGAAGAAGTGACGCCTTTTATAGTAGAGGTCTTGAGCTAATATAGCGGGAGAAGGTATACACTAGGAGGCAGGCGTAATAGGATGCAGCGAATATTGTGATGCTAGCGAACAGCTTATTATTATATGTAGTATAAGCAGACTGGGAGGAGCAGTGGTAGTAGTAAGTAGGGTAAGTCTTTAGGTTAGTTTTAGCGTGAAATGAGGCTTACCCTTAGTCTAGAAACTAATCTGGTAGGGAAGACACGCTCTAGCAGCTAGGATTAATAGTATGCGGATAATATAGTGGCGTGCTAAATAGCTTGTGATGATATCTAGTGGGAGCTGAGGCTGGAAGCGAGATGTGGGTGACACCCCTACTTCTCGACGGCTCCTCTGCTGGCCTGCATGCGATGTTTTAGTAGCCTCCTTATACTAGGTGGGTGCTGACCCTAACTAGCGAGCCCCTATTACCACGCTTCAAGGTGATCAATCCAGGGTGATGAACTGCCTTAGGGTCTATGAAGGTGTCACTTTTGAAGGTTTATTTAACGTCCTGCGTAGACAATCTATATCAAAGCATCAGAGGGGATATAGAGAGCTAATGTGAAAGCTTGACCTGGGATCAGGTTGTTGTTACTCAGTGTGAGCAGTGGGAAAGTGAGTTATTAATTGAAATGTCTGCTTGCTGGGTCTAATTATAAACAGGCTTTAGCTATAGCTCTATCCCCTTTTGTATGTAATACTATCCCCTACCTTCAGTAACAGCCTAATGGTTGATTTCTCATGTCCTGCAAAACCACCTATTGGAAGGGGGCAGGGAACTTGGAATTTTTGGCAATTTTGACTTGAAGGCAAGAGGCCAGATGGGCGTTTTCGTAGGCGTTAGGCGTTATCACAGAAGGAAATGGCTTGTATAAGTAGACAGAGGCCTGGTCAGCCTGCGACGAAAAAGACCAAGCAGACAAGCAAGAAACACACTCGTTTTTGTACAAATTCCCGTTTTTCCTCGATGACTTCAGTGACCACCCTCTTAGAAGAGCCTTCGGGTTTCTTCAACCCAGCCCATAGAAAAAATTCATCAATTCTTACCCTTCCAAAATTGAATAAGAATGGGTGTTTTTGGGCTCCTCTGGCCTTGGTCAGCCCTGCTTTCGTCCTCCTTCTCGATCCCTGCTATGCCTCCTCGATTATTCGAAGCGGAGATGGGGCAGAATACTGTGTGGACAACACTGCTAAACTTCTTCTCAGCAGCCCATTTTCTCCTAAAAGATTGCACAACCCGAGGCATAAAGAGAGTGAAAAATATAGATGAAGCACAAGTTGGTCAGGCTTGCATTCATGCATTCACTTTCATATCTCTTGTGGTTGTCTAGAAAATCGATGCACAAGTGTTTGGGCGTTTTCAGGGGCTTTCCGCCCAGAGTGGAGCGTCCAGCACGATCGATGAGTTTTCTCCCTTGCCCCGTTGCACTATCCTTCGTTATCCTTCTAGCTAGAGGCCATAATGCCCTAGTATCCTACCTATCTACTGATTCTTTTCTCTAGCTCCATAGGGCTCATAATAGCCTAGACGAGTATCCCTATTGAGAAGAATGTGGCCTTGTGGTTAACCTCATTCCCAGCCCTGTACTCCGCAATCCAGTGCCCCGCTACAATGTCATCCTGCACTATCTTCTGAAGGCTCGTCTTCTCATTATTAGATAGGTTCACCTTGGCGATACGGACAGCCAGGAGGTGCATCATTACTATAGCGATGCTGTGAACGTGGCCCCCAGTAGTATTCTAGATGGTCAGCTTCTTAGCGGATGGGGTGTGCTTGAAGTACTTAGCTAAGGGTATACTAGTTAGCTTATTCGCCTTCTTCAGGCGGTCCTCAAGCAACTCAGCATAGTGATCGCCCAGGTGAGCCCCCTCCTCGCCAGCGCCAGGCTTAAAGGGGACCTAGACGTTAGTCTTGTTGTGCTTCAGCTTCTTGTAGTAGCCGCCGCGGCCATTAGGATTAGGAATAGTGATAACCCTAACCTCCTATAGGAGGGTTGCAGGGACCTCCTCACGTCCATTCTTAAAGAATCTCATGCGATCATTATCCTGGAATGCCTCCTCATTCCGGTCCCAGCCGATCTCAATACCCCTAGTTATGATTACTGATAGCTTAGTGATGCTACTTTGCTAAAGCTTCCTGAGGATGAGGGTAAGATCCTGAATAGCATGTTGAATAGTGCAGAAGAACAAGGTAGCCTAATGTGAACTCTTTCGTCTTTAGGATCATGTCCTCGCAGAGGCAGCGGATCTGTCGGCTTGTTCCTAAGGGTGTCCTGAGCCATGGACTCGGTAGCATGGCGGGAGGCGAGGTTCTTAGAAATGAACGCTAGGGTGTACTAACAAATTTCTAGGTGTAGTAAATCTATTTCTGGAACGTAAGGACCTCGCTAGTTAGAAGCAGTGTTCTTAGAGCACGGGCCACAATGAATCTCTGAGATCGTTGTGGCCCGTGCGTAAGGATGTACAGACGACTTATAAGTATCTTTCTTCGCTTCTATATACTGAAACGAGGTAGGGGAGAAAACTTATTGATCGTGCTGGGCACTCCACTTGTCAAATTAGCAGCAAAAACGTAGGTGCCCCACCAAGGTGCTAATTTGTCCCTTACGGGCGCCTATACGTATAATCTGACACCACTCCAAGCCGGAAAACCACTTAAAAGGCCCAAAACACTTGTGCATCAGTTTCCTAGCTCATTATAAGAGATATGAAGACGAATGCATAAGTACAAAGGTGGCCAAGCTGTGCTTCACCTATAACTTGCATCCTTTCTATGTCTTGGGTTATGCTGTTTCCTGGGAGAAAAATGGATTGCTGAGAGGAAGTTCGGTAGCGTTGTCGCCGCAGTATTCTGCCCCTACTTAGCTGCGAATAATCTGAGGAGCATAGCGGGGATAGAGAACGAGGACGAAAAGCAACGCTAACTAAAGACAGAAAAGCCTAACAACGGACATTTTAATTCGGGTTTCAAGCGCTGAGACTTAGTAGACTCTTACTATAAGGTGAAATAAATAGCCTTAGTGGCTCCCTTAGGGGTCTAGCGACAGAAGTCATGAGAAAGTACGAAGGTTATATAGAAATAAGTGTATTTCTTATTTAATTGCTCAGCCTTGTTCATCGTCACCTAACTAGGTGTCTGTTTACTTTTACAGGCTATTTCATTCTTAAATAACGACTAGCGTCTATAAAAACGCCTATGTAAGCTCTTACCTTTAAGTTAAAATTATCAAGAATTCTAATAGCTCTACCCCCTTCTAGTATACAGCTCTTTATACCGCTTTAGCACAAATATTAATTCACCTTCTTAATCACTATTTACAAACATTCCACACAGGGCATAAGCGCAGGAGAACGTTACAGCCAAAATACAGGTTATAGCTACAGTAGCTTCTATAAAATAAGAGGGATTACTCAAAGGAAGTATAGGAACACATAAACAGCAAGTGAAATCGAGGAGTAAAATAGGAGTAATAGAAATAAGAGAATATGCTAATATAGAGATTTATCCCGCAATATGCTTCCTGCTTTACGTAGCCCCGTCGGTGAGTACTAACCTAGGAAATAGACTATATACCTAGTATAGGCTTAGCGACGTTATGATTAAAGGACGCTCAGGATAAAAACTTCTTACTAAGAAATACATACGTTTTTTTATACTGTTCAACCTCTTATAACTACTAGGTCCGAGCACCTAGTATATGGGCTATATAGTGGTTTAGTAGTAAAGTAGGATCAGGAATTGAAACGGCGCGTACATAGTATAAACAACTTGGACGTATGAACGAAAAAGCTTTGATAAATAACGGCTTGTGTCTCTAAAACAAGAAGCAGTTTAGCTAGCTAGTGAGTAGAATAACTTCTATAACAATGACTGAAGAAATTATATAATCCCTTAGTAAACTTACTCTACGCTGCGTACAAGGTCTAGAGCAATAAGGAAACTGCAAACATATAGTCTTTAGGAGTTAATATAGGAACTTGTATACATTTTTCTGCTAAGAATAAGCAACCCTGATGTTAGCTCACGCTGGGTCAAAGTGCCAACCTTTCTACCCCGCAAGCCATCCGAAGTCTTCCCATTCGGCGCCAGGTTTAACGATTTAATTAGGTACAGTCCTTATAGGCCCTCTATAATAAAACCTAAGCCCATACACAGTCCCGCTACGCCTAAAGGAGCCCACCCCCTAGAGTGATGATTGGAGGGTGGGCGAGCTACGCCTAGTAGTTTACGCGTCTTAGTAGAAAGATTGCCCTTAAGGGGCACTTACGCCACTGTTCCCAAGTACAACTACTGATACATTTATCCAGTAGATATATCAGTATCCGTACGAGAAATTAGCGAGCATAACTATGCTCACGCAGGTTAGCTCTGCGAGTTTACTATAACGATATTACTAGCTACTTGTTGTCCACCTGTTGTATACTTTCCGGAAAAAACAGCAGAACTACAGGTATACAGTTTTTACTTATAGGTCGTTCGCAATATTACAGTGTGGACGTCAAAAGTAGTTTAGGATAGTATCGAATTAATAGGTTATAGGAAGACAATGAGAGCCTGGAAGAGCGGGCTTATTAGTATATAGCGTACAACAAGAAAATATTACCATACAACTTACTATATAGAGAGCGACGATTTATATAAATTTATATAAATGTATAACATATAGTGATAATACCGACAGACATAATTATCGTAGACGAGTAGGTATAAACGGTCCGATGTGGGGGCAATAATATGATTATGGTGTTATGTAGATTAGAATTAGGCTAGGATGCTGGAGGAAAGACTGCTTTATATAGAGAATCAGAAGGTCTAATAGTAAGACGTTTTATAGCTTACGTTACAGAAGCATAAGAGGGTTAACATCATGTGGCGTTCAATAATAACCTAACACAGACAGAGTGGAGAACGATAAAGCTCTTTTAATTTTAATTAATAGATTATTATTCAGAAGCGGAGGGATTGAAGTATAAAAGGAATAAAGTACTAATAGTGTGAGCAAGAACAAACCCTAAAATGTCTATCACTATGCGGAATCCTAGTGTAGCTCATAAGCTAATAGCTAGCTATGATGTTACGTGTGGGCAAGGAATAGCTATATGATTGGACGCTCTAAAGATAGACCTCTAGGCGGGGCAGCTTTGATAAGGTTAATATTATTAGGAGGTGTGTTAGTCTTATTGATAATAAGGTTAACTTTATAGCGGGACAATATATATGCAGGCTGAAAGCATTATGTGTGGGTTATATAGCAAGAAAACCAAAGAGAAGGCAGATAAGCTAGTTTAACGACTTAATACGCATTGTAGGCTAGTTGAGTAATGAATTCGGTAGGAAGCGTAGTGAACCAATTTAATGAGGATATTCAAAATTAAGCCTGTAGTGATATATCGGTTTCCTAAAAGGGTTCACGAAGGTATTAGGTATATCATAATCCACCTACTTCAGCTCAAGATTTCGGTACTAGGGAATGATTTATACTGGACAATACCCTAATAAATTATTTCGGTTGGGATTCGGTTATAAAGCGAGATTACTTGGAACGAGAAAACGGTTCGCACTAGCTAATAGTGCTAATAAGCAACTGAAATCGGTAGCTAGCAGGATACCCTATTTCGGTCCAGCGTACTGAAAAACGGTTCGCTCTGGGTAACAGCATCAAAGGGAGACTAATAAGCAACTGAAATCGGTAGCTAGCAGGATACCCTATTTCGGTCCAGCGTACTGAAAAACGGTTCGCGCTGGGTAACAGCATCAAAGGGAGACTAATGAGCAACTGAAATCGGTAGCTGGCAGGATAACCCATTTCGGTCCAGGATTTCGCTTCAGTGCTTGGATGATTTGGTACTGAAAAACAGTTCAGGCTAGCTGGTAGTATCCAACAGAAACCGATAAGCTGTTGACTTCGGTAGCTAGCATGATAACCTATTTCGGTCCAGGGTACTGAAGAACGGTTCGCGCTAGGTAACAGCATCCAATAGGAATGGATAGGCTACTGAATTCGGTAGCTAGCAGGATAACCCATTTCGGTCTACGATTTCGCTTCAGTGCTTAGATGATTTAGTACTGAAAAACGGTTCGCGCTAGGTAACAGCATCAAAGGGAGACTAATGAGCAACTGAAATCGGTAGCTGGCAGGATAACCCATTTCGGTCTGGGATTTCGCTCTATTGTTTGGATGATTTGGTACTGAGAAACGGTTCAAGCTAGCTGACAGCATCCAATAGAAACCGATATACTGTTGACTTCGGTAGGTAGCACGATAACCCATAATTGATCCAGGCTAGCATAGATATAGAGAATACTAGAAAGAGATATATGGTCTCTTAACCTATTTCAAGGCGTTGTTTAAAGGAAATTAGCTTACAAAAAAGGGATATGATTGGCAATATTGCTAGCAGAAGGTTTAGAGTGTAGTAAGCTTTAATAATGCTAGCTTAAAGTATGAGATATTGGAATAATTTAGGGGCTTGAACCTGGGGAGTGAGAAGGTGTTACTGTCGTTGGTCTTGTGCCGCGTAGGCGTCCAGTACTATCGTTGTTATCCCGCTGACTAAGGTACGAAAAGCTTCAGAATGTAAGGGTCTAGGCCCACGGAACGGAGGAGCCCGGGGACAGCTCGGTCAACAGAGGCCGAAAGGACGGAAAGGCCTGCGGGTCCAGGGCACAGAGCTCTCTAAAGCGAGGACTTGGCGAGTCCTCTTAGAGAGCTAGGAAAAGAGGATCTTAGAAGAAACAAGCAAAAGTAGCGCAGCAATACCTTACCTACCTTTCAGGTGCTTCTTCTATTAGCTTGACCCAACCGTGGCCCATAGCCCCTGAAGACCTTTGTAGAAAAAACAATGCAAAAAGCCTGTGTAGACCACTATCTGGTTCCGACATACGGTTAGTAGCTAATGAGGTTACTCGGTCAAAGGCGGAATGGACTGATAAGAGAGGCTTGCATATACGAAGAAACCTTAGCTGTGAACGCGAGGTTTAATTCAAAATAGCGAATACAGACACTTAAGGAGGCGTTACATAGAAGTGTGATGACATATGAGGGCTTATTAGTGGAGATATAGGGACTACAGGGTACCTAGTAGCGTAAATGATTAGATAAGTACGCAGGATAGTGATTAGTTAATTACAGTGAGGCTTACTAAGAAATGAAATCTGTAGTAAGCGACGAACTTAAGTTCTTAACTTTATATTAAGTCTACTACACATAAGAGACTTATACTTCTCAGTTAACAATAATAGCTAAACAAGTGAGAAAAATGCTAGCAAAATTTGTATAGATGCGTACGAGTAATATACAACACCAGGCTCTTCTAGGACCTATGCATCGACGGAAACGATTAGATATGAATTTATAATACTCTATAGCGAAGTATGAAAGACGTCTATGACGATTCAAACAACTAATCAGGTCAAAGAAATGGGGGAGGAAATACTTCTATGGTCTCTATAAAGGTACACGAACCATTTCAGAGGTGCAAATTCGGTTATTAGTACAAAAGAGGTACTTAGGTAGCGGAATTCTAAAAAATGGATTAGGTTGCAGGTCACTTCTTGAGCAATTTGCAGAGGAGCGAAGCGTTTTTACTATGACAGAACCGTTTTTAGCGTGTTGTACCTTTTTCCAGCCAAACCTGGACCGTGCACGAAATTTTCTAGCCAATGAGAACCGAACCCTGAACCGAATTCGGTTGCAAACCCAAGAATCCTTTATGTTAGGATTTAGAGTTAAAAAGGCAACTTAGGTAATAGTAAGGCTATATTAAGTTTAAGCTAAAATAGGAAGCTGAAGGTGTAAAAACGCTATAACCTAATTAATAGTTAGGATAATAGATAATTAGGATAGCTAAGATATATAAGTAAAGGTAATAGTAGTTAGAAGGTTAGGTATATAATAAGATAATAAGTTAGTAGGAATAAATAGATAACTAAAGCTTAAAAGAGCTAAGTATATTAAGGTTAGAAAGATAGTAGTAATATTTAGATATTTAGAATGTAAGTAGCAGAGAGAATAAAAATTAAAGCTTAGAATCTATAGGCTTAAGATAGAAATAGTTAGGAATAAGCTAAGTAATAGTTAGTAAAAAGAATAAGCTAGATAGAGAACAGTCTTACTTAAAATAGCTTAGTTATAAAGCAGAAGGAGGTTAGAGTATTAATATCTTATTAGACTTACTTATTAAAGCAGCTTAAGCCTCTAGTTACCTTTACTATAGGTTTAAGCTTTTAGTTGCCTTTACTATAGCTTTTAGTTACCTTTACTATAGCTTCTAGTTGCCTTTACTATAGCTTCTAGTTACCTTTACTATAGCCTCTAGTTGCCTTTACTATAGGTTTAAGCCTCTAATTACTTTCACTATAAGTTTAAGCTTCTAGTCGCCTTTACTATAGGTTTAAGCAATATAGAGCATAATAATAATAATTTTAGTAAAGCTATAAAGTAGTTGCTATGTTATAGTAGACTTCTAGTAAGCAGCAGTTATAGCTTATTATTATAGTATATAAGATAATATAGTTAGTATAAATTCCTATTTTATACCTTATATTAGTAAGTAAGATAATAAAGAGGATAAGCTAGCTAACTTTAATAACTATAGTTTAAGAAAGCTTTAGGTATCTAGTTAGGTAAATAGGGTAAAGCATTATTATTAGTATTAGTCTAAAGAGAATAATATATAGAGCAGTTAGGAAAAGCTAACTAGCGCTAAATAGTAATAATAATAAAGATAGTGATAATAATAAGGATAGTAATAATAATAAGGATAGTAATAAATAATAAAGATAGTAATAATAATAAGGATAATAATAAATAATAAAGATAAAGGAAATAATAGAGATAAAATTATTAAGAGGTAGAGATTAAGTATATAATTAAAGCTCTAATAAATATTATGCTTAGGATAATATATCTAGACCTATAATATAGGAATAATATATTTAGATCTATAATATAGGAATAATATATCTAGATGTATAATATTAGGATAGTATATCTAAAATATAACTTTAATAGAAAGTAGTAGTAGTTACTACTAATAGATATTCTAATTAATAGCATATTATTAGGCTTCTTTAAGCGTACGTTTAATATTAATATAGTAGGTTTAAGGTCTAAAGGGCTACTTATAAAATATATATTTAAAGTTAAAGTAGCCTAAAGTAGGAGAAGCTACTTATAAAGCATATATTTGAGGTTGAAGTAGCCTAAAGTAGGAGGGGCTACTTATAAAGCATATATTTAAAGTTAACAGCAATAAATAGTATTAAAGTAGCTTAAGGTCTAAAGGACCCCTTATAAAGTATATATTTAAAGTTAATAGTAATAAATAGTATTATATAGTTATAAGTAGGAGAGATTGCTTATAAAGCATATATTTAAGGTTAGTAGTAATAAAAATAGTGTTATATAGTTATATGCTAGAGGGGTCCTTTATAAAGCATATATTTAAAGTTAGTAGTAATAAAAATAGTGTTATATAGTAGCTAGGATTTATAGTTAGCTATAGTTAAAAAAGTGTTATATAGTTATAAGCTAGAAGGACCTCTTATAAAATATATATTTAAGGTTAGTAGTAATAAAAATAGTGTTATATAGTTATATACTAAAGACTACTTATAAAGTATATATTTAAGGTTAGTAGTAATAAAAATAGTGTTATGCAGTAAGTAGGATTAGTAGAAGCTATACTTAAAAGAGTATTATAAGCTTTTAGGTTAATAAAGGATTACTAGTAAAGTAAAGCATGCATTTAAGGTTAGCAGTAATAAAAATAGTGTTATATAGCAGCTAAGCTTTATAGTTTACTAAGCCCTTAAGTTAAGCTTTAGCTTAGATCTATAGTTAGCTATGCTTAAAAGAGTATTATAAGCCCTTAAGTTAAATTATAAGCTTTTAAGTTAAGCTTTAACTTAGATCTATAGTTAGCTATACTTAAAAAAGTATTATAAGCCTTTAGTTAAGCTTTAGCTAGAATTTAAAGACTGCTTAATATAAATAAAAGCGGCTGAGATCTATAGTTAGCTATACTTAAAAGAGTATTATAAGCCCTTAGTTAAGCTTTAGCTAAGATTTAAAAACTACTTAGCATAAATAAAGAGAGGTATAGCAGCTAAGATCTATAGTTAGCTATACTTAAAAGAGTATCATAAGCCCTTAGTTAAGCTTCAGCTAAGATTTAAAGACTGCTTAATATAAATAAAGAGAGGTATAGCAGCTAAGATCTATATAGCTATACTTAAAAGAGTATTATAGGCCTTTAGGTTAAGCTTTAGCTAGGATTTAAAGACTGCTTAATATAGATAAAGAGAGGTATAGCAGCTAAGATCTATATAGCTATATTTAAAAGAGTATTATAGGCCTTTAGGTTAAGCTTTAGCTAAGATTTAAAGACTACTTAGTATAAATAAAGAGAGGTGTAGCAGCTAAAATTTATAGTAGAAATACTTAAAAAAGTATTATAGGCCTTTAAGTTAAGCTTTAGCTAGGAATTAAAGACTGCTTAGTATAAATAAAGAAATATATAGCTATAGTAGTAAGGAAAAGTAAAGTAGTTATAAGAGCTTACTAAGTGCTATAAAATAGATATACTTTAGAGTATAATACGCTTAGTAAGCAGCTAAGTAGTTATATATTACTAAGTATCTCTATAGTAGCGTGCGCTATATAATAGCATCCTACTAACTTATACTAAGTAATATGTTACACCCTTTATAGCTAGTACCTTCTTTAGATAGTTACTCTACTGCTTATATATATCTACACATTATAGGTTTGCTATTTCTAGCTAATACTTTCTCTAAACTATTACTTATTTATATATCTATATACTATAGGTTTACTATTTCTAGCTAATACCTTCTTTAGATCTTAAGTAGTAAGCTTAAGTATAAAGTATAGTTAGGGCTGTAGGTAATAAGGTACCTATTAAATAGGCTTAACAGCTAGAGTATAATAGCTAGTAGGATAGGCTAGTAGGTAACTAGTAGCTAAGGCAGCTAGGATAGTTATTAGAGAAGGTTAGGATATTAAGCTAAAGTTTAATTAATAAGTTAAAAAAGCAACTATAAAGTAAGATATAGTTAGATAGTTAGAAGATAGCTAATAAGATAATAAGTAGAGTAATAGAGTAAGCTAGGAATAATAGATAGATTATCTAAAGTAGGATAGACTAAGACTATTAGAGGTAATAAAGTAGCTAAGCAGCTAATAGTTAGGCTAATAGTTAAGCTAATAGTTAAGCTGAATAGTAGGAAATTATAGCAAAATATAATAGCAAAGCATAGGCTAAGCGCTAGGAATATAGTAGGTAAGCTTTAGAGAAGCCTAAAGAGCAGCCTAAAGAGCTATAATTAGAGCAATAGTTAGAGTAATAGTTAGAGGTAATAATTAGAGCATTATAAAGTGTTAATTAGTAAAAATAGCTAAGCTATAGCTTAAGGCTAGTTAAGCTAAGTAGAGATAGTTAGAGCAGCAAAAGGTGCAGTTAGAGCAAAAGTTAGAAATAACAGTTAGATAGTTAAGGCTATAGCTTAAGCAGCTATTAGAGGTAAAGGAGCTAATAGAGGAGGTATAAGGCGTAAGCTAATACTTAGCTAGTTAATAGTTAAAAATAGAGCTAAGTGTAGTATAAGCTAAGATAGTAAGCTAAGCTAGCAAAATTACCTAATAAGAGGATATAATATATAGTTAAAGATATTATTAAGTAATTAGAAAATGCTATATTATTTAATAGATAGTTTAGTTAAAAAATATAAGCTTTAGAATAGCTAGCAAATAGTTTAAGTATACGCTAGCTAGTTAGAAGATTAAGCTGCCTACTACTAGCTATAAAAGCTATAAGCACTAATTAGAGATATTAGAAGGAGCTAGCTACTAAATATGCTAGAGAACTAAAAAGCTTAATAAGTATTATTAAGTATATATAATAAAAGAGAAAGAGAGAGCTTATACTAAGTAGCTAGAAGTTATTATTAATTTAATATAATAATAAGTTATTATTAATAACTGCAGTATAATAAGTAGGGAGTAAATACTAATAGGTATCCTAAAGAGGGTAATATAATAAGTATAAGTTATAAGTATAGTCTGCTAATATATAGGCTATAGAGTAGAGGTTCTCTTAGGTATAAAGGCTATTAAAGTAGGAGTATAGCTTAAGAGAGAGATAGCAGTTAAGTAGTTAGAGCTATAAAGTAAGTTAAAAAAGGAAGGCCCCTTAATATAATAATATAATAAGAGGTAGCTATCTAATAAGTAGAGAGAAGGTTAGTTATCTAAGCTAGCTAAGTTATAATATAAATATATAATAATAAGCAGTAGTAGTAATATTAAGAGACTAATTAGTAGAAAGAGTATATAGGTAGTTATTAAGTACTTTAAGCTAGAAGCTTAAAGTTATAAATAGTTAGCTAAGGTATAAATAAGGTATAAATATAAGAGATAGTTATAAAAGTACTTATTATTAAGTAGGTTAAGGAGTAAAAGTAAGTGAGGTACTTCTATAAACTTATCAGCTACTTAGAAGACTTTATAGTTATATTATAATAGTAGATATATAAAGCAAACGTAATATAATATAGTAGATAGAGAGAGTAGTAAAGTAAGGATTAATATATAAATAAAGATTATAATTAATCTATTACTAATACTTTTATATATTAATACCTAATAGTTAATTTTTTTCACTAATAGTTTTAATTAAGTAGTATAATAACTATAATTAATAGTGTAGTAACCCTCACTATAATAATAGTAATACTATAAGGATAAAGCAATTAAGCTAGTAATATAATAATACACTAATATAACTAATAATAATTAACCCCTATTAATATAGTATAATAGTATTATAATAAAGTTATTAGTATTAATATAGGTAGTAGTAGTAGTAGTAGTAATAGTAGTAGTAATACCCTCACTTAGGTGTTGCAATAGCTTTAATTATAGGTTAGCAATAGCTTTAATTAATTAGGTATAAGTTAATAGGTTAATAGGTTGATAGGTAGGTTAACAGCAAGTAATAGGGGCAGTAGTAGTAGCAGGTTGTAGCCTACCCTCCTCTAAGTTATAGCTTATATAATATAGGTATAGCTTACTAACTATCACTTAGTTTATATAGTAATAACATAATATAGCCTATATCTAACCGTCAGAAGTAGGTCGACCGTTATTCATACTCCCTAACTAGAATAACTAAGTAGGGTTATATTTAAGTCTCTCAACCTTAATATAGCGACGTGTGTCTTTGCTGTAGTAGCGACTACTATTTATGTGGTGCCTCTTTGGATAATAAAGCATGGCGCGCGGCTGAGAGAGAAACTTCTTTAGATAGATTAGGTGATCTAATATGAGCTGATGTATGAGAGCTGATCGTGGTTAGAGAGAGCCATTGAAAGTGAAAGTCTCTTTAATTTCATAACACACACTATGCGGACTGAATGATAACCAACTATACAAGCCAAATCTTAGCGTTCTGCCCAGCCATTATCGTCCTCCCTATATCTCTTGTGAGCGGAGAACGTTTTTAGATGGCAGTTAGTTCATTTGCATTCCAGCAAAGACCGTTGCGCCCGGTGCCCTGCGAGTACTCGATCAGCGCATTGGGTGCAAATACGAGACCCTGCCCTGTACGTAAAGCCACGATCCTCTGGAACAAGCCCATCATAACACCTGTCTGTCCGGGCGTGGCTGTTCTGCCTCGTCCGCCAGGGTGTCGTCTTTGTTCGCGAGATGACGGCGTAGGGTCCTGTAGCTAATCGGGCGACGTAAGCTAATCGACGATCGTCATAGTGCATAAACCTAAAGGTTTCAGCGATATTTTGGGTTCTTGCTTTAATATAAGTATCTGAACTCTGAGGTGTTGTTGAAGGCTAGCCGCCTGCAACCGCGAATTTATGAGCACTTAGCTTTCTCCTGACTACCTGAGATACTTATGTGCCTTGTTGAGCGCCACGACGCGACTAATATCTGACTTCTTCTCTAAGAAGAGAGAAAGAAAATTATTAAAGAGGAGGCATGCCATTTCTAGTATGATGCAGGGACAGGAGAGGTCAATAATAGTCAGCTGCCTAGCCTTAATGATAAGTTAGCTATTATAAAGATAACACTTAGACGATACCACTATGCCTTTGACGCCCAGAGGACCTCCTCGTCAGATAGGGCCTTCCCCTTGACTATGAAACTCTTAAGTGTCTTGAGACGCTATTGCAAAGAACCTTACTGCCCCTATAAGAACTTTTCCCGCGCGAGGGCTGTTTTGAACTTGGCGTAGTCGAATTGAGAGCCGTTTTCCTGCTGCTCTAGTCTGATTTCTCGAAGTCTGCGGTGCACGACCTGATGATAGAGCCTCTTAGTACCTTCTTGAAATGCCATAAGGCCCAGCATTCTGCTGTTGAGGTCGGAACCGCCGCTAATCTTAATGGATTTGATGTCGACTTGGGGAACGCCGTTATAGACCTGCTAAAACCAAGCAACCTTTGTCAGGCGCCGACCACTAGATGCAAATATACCTTGAGACCCCATCAATAACTTTACGGTGCGGAAGCTCGTCAGCGCGCAGAGAACGCGAACCGTTGTCTAAGCATGGGAGGCAAGGAAAGCCGCCTCACACGGAAGACCGCCATCATCAGACGCAAAAGTATCGCAGTGGAACACGATACCGGCGAGTAGATGAGACAATGGTCTAACAAATAAGAATCTCACTAGACCGTTCTATACAGAACGGAAGTTCTGGGAGACCGCTTTGCTTGCGATTCGAAAGTTGTGAGGAGCTAGTAGGTTCACAGCTGAACCGTCTGGGGATGTGCTGCGGTGGTTGCGGAGTCGTTGCCGTGGGTAGAGTCACTACCGTAGGTAGAGTCGCTACCGTCGCTGCCGTAGGTAGAGTCGCTGCCGTCGCTGCCGTAAGTAGAGTCGCTGCCATGTCACTGTGTATGCGACCTTGGTGGTCTGGCGAAGAAAAAGCCAGAACGCCCCAATGACGTAGTGTTCTGGCGCTAAAATGCCAGAACGGTCCCATGACGTAGTGATCTGGCAGTGTAGATACCTTGGTGGCTCGATGCCGACTTTTGGGCGTCGCGAAGCGCATGCATCATGACAGCCTCGTGGCCCCTTGACCTTTGTGTAGGAGCACGCCATTGAACTTCGCAAGTTACCCCAAACGGCATTTGCGTCCATGTCCCTACTCGCAAACCATTGAGGCTATACTCACTGAGCCGAACCAAATCAACCGAACCAAGCCGTCTAGATCTTGCGTACGTTGATCACAATAGCGAACGAGAACACCAAGGCCAGAGGAGCATCCTAATTACCATTAATCAACACTGCCATAGAGCTCGAAGATGACGCATGTGCTACAAAAGCATACAGCTTTTGCAGCCTTGGGCGATGATAAAACAACTATAAACCTTACCGATATCATACAGCTACCAGGGCCAGGTGCCAAAACAAGAATCGCCGACCATCTCAATGACGAAGCGCTCGCTGTCCGACCGAAGAGGGTTCGAGCGTCCGGTCTCAAGCGGAACCGAATCCCCACCCCGCCATCTGCCTCAAGCCACATAAATGTCGCCCGTCCTTACTTGCATCGCCAGCCTCCATGGGTGTCTGAACATGTGTTAGTAAAGGCTTACGAGACCCAGTAGCAGGCGATTTCATCTTTCTTCTCTGTTAACAGCAAGCAGCCCAATGCTTTTTCGCTTGAGTTCCAGCAAAAGGTCTTACACAGCAGCGTACTTTCTCATAGTCTCTCCGAAATGAGACGCATCTGAAGAGACAGGTGCTGTTTGATAAGGCTGGGATAATGCTATCAAACTTTAGAATGCATGTCCACACTTCGGCTGAATGTATATTTCTCCATTATGATACAAGCAGGTTCATTGTAGACTGTTGGCTACATTGTAGATGTAATATCGACCACTTGTCTTGGAGATAAGGGTACCAGTAGTTGCTATTCGATTTGACATCTAAATGATTTGGAGAGGTGAGCACTA
Organism: Colletotrichum siamense; assembly: GCF_013390195.1. Lineage (NCBI taxonomy): Eukaryota > Fungi > Ascomycota > Sordariomycetes > Glomerellales > Glomerellaceae > Colletotrichum > Colletotrichum siamense. The sequence continues at coordinate 531,030 of NW_023501026.1, read as the reverse complement.
ACCTTAATTGTGAATGTGCCTCCGTCTCTAAGTTTATCCAGAAACCTTGTCGTCGATAAGCTCTGCAAATCATCGAGGCCCATCTGTTTGTAGCCAGACTAGCATGGTGCGGTGGCAGCAGTCGCTCCAATCGTTCTCGCAGCTTCCAAGACAACGAGGATTTTCACTCCTCTCGTCCGAAGATGACCAGCTTCAGCAGCAACAGCCAGTCGCATTCTCAGCACGCTAGCTGTGAATCAGCTTCAGCTGACTTCTTTAGATATCTAAGAACCCCACCCCAGTAACAAAACCACCCCACAACAGATACGCAACTCAACATATCAACTTACATACTACACAATATAGATCATCCTAGTTAACCCTACTTTTTTAAGCTACTACTACTAAAAATAAATCTTTTTAAAATACTGATATATTTTTTATACCTTCTTACACCCCTAAAGACCTTACTTCTACTATTACAGTAGTATAAACTAATTAGCTTATACTATAAACTATAAAGTAATAAGGAGTATTATATATAACTTTATATTAACACCTTAATAGTATAATATTAAGGAGTAAAATAAAAAAAAAACTAATAATACCTTAATTTACTATAAAAGTTATCTCTAATAATATAACTATTAATATAAAGCTCTCTTAGCTTTATACTAACCTACTACTAAGTTTAGAAGTTTATTAAATATATCCTCTATACTAAAGGTAATACCTAACTTATTAGTAAAAACTAAATAAAAAGCTTCTTATACTATAACTTAGCTATAAAAACTCTAAAGTTAAAAAAGATTAATACTTAATATATTAAAAATATTATAATTAATAATATAAAGCAAGCAGTTCTTTAATATACTTACCCTCTTAGAGGTTTATAAAATCCTAATATACCTTTAATAGAATATAGATAAAATAGGAATTATAGAAGGGGTATAAAAAGATAATTTAGTACTAAGATACTTTAGTAAGCCTTTAATTTTTATCTAAAGTTTTAAAGAATATATATAAACCTTTATTATTAAGTATATCTCTATAGATAAGTAATATCTCCTACCTCTTATTATATTTAAAAGTAAAAATATATAGTAGTAATAATTTCTTAATAATTTATTAAATTTTAAGAACTAATAATTTATAATATTAAAAAATAGCTAGATATCTAATAATATTAATATTAAATAGCTAGAGAAAGTATTTATCCTAAAGATTATAGCTAAAGCAAAAAAGTATTATTCTAAATATCTACTTATTATAAATAGCTATAGAAGCTATATCTCTAATAAGTTTATATAGAAATATTATATTAATAATATTTACCTAGCCTACTTACCTATATACTTATTATATTTTACCTAACCGCTAGATATAGTAGTCTTCTTACTTCTAAAGAGGTCCTATAAAACCTATCTTAATAAATATAACTATATCCTTAACTCTATACTTATTAGGAAATAAAACTTTCTATACTATTACTTAAAAACTTAAAAAGATACCTTCTAGTTTTATAATATTTAATTAAAATAAAAAACTATAAGTATATAGTTTATTAATATTACTAAGCTATTAATAAGCTAATTTATATATATACTAACTACAATAAATATTTTATATACCTTACTATAGTATAAAAAGTAAACTAATAGTATACTAACCTCTAGGAATATTACTATTAAAACACTAAAAACTAATAGTAATTTATAGTAATATAAATAGTTATTTAGTAATAGATTAAGGTTAGGTATATAAAATATTAACCCTACTATATAGATACTCTTCTTAGAGAAGATTAATAAGTATTTAGACCTTAATAATATAGCTACTATTAATAATTAATAAGTAATCTAAGCTTTTAAAGCTTAAATTAATAAATATAAACTAAAAAAATATACTAAAATTAAACTAAAACTAAATAAACATTTTATAATTATTAAATAGATATAAACTAAAAAATAAGAAGTATAGAACTATCTAATTAAGTTAGAAGTAGTATTAATTAATAGTAAATCTTCTAATAATAAAGAGAGTATAAAATCATATATTATCGTTATAGATTAATAGAGATATTCAGCAATATATTAAAATATAATCATTAGAGTTAGGGTTCTAAAGTATACAAAATCAGGTATCCATTATGGGGTGGTTTCATTACTAGGGTGGGGTTCTTACTGACTCAGCGAGCAGATCCGATGTGGATGTCTCATTGGGTGCGGTCGGCAGTTGCACGACCAGCGGCAGATCCACCTCCATCGGCGTCGTCGGCGTCACCGGCCATGTCGCAGGATCGGCTGCAGTAGCGGGGGCAGAATCAACTGCTCGGCGAGGCCTGATGATGGGTACGGGGATGAAGCAGCATCCTTCGAACCCTTCGCCTTCGACACCTTGGAGGATGTTAACGTGGTCGAGCGTGCCTTGTTCTGAGCTGTTCTGAGCGGAAGGTGCAGCGGCAGCAGTGACGAGTCCTGCTGCCACAGCGGTCACGAACGCGTGTCCGGAGGAGGGCGGTCGGTAGCTCGACGCCCCGGAAGAGGGCGACTGGCCCGGTGAGATCGGATGCGACGGCGGATGTGCACCGGTAGGGGGTGCGGCGCCTGCAGTAGACACGATCAGTGCGTACTAACTCGATACACCGCCGTGGGTGGGGGAGGCCTGCGCCGAGGTAGTACTCGCAACGGATGCGCTGGTGTAGGTTGAGCTGAGACTGGAGCTGCTGGAGGACTGGAGTGCAAACAGAGTGCTTTCATCAGCACACGCGAAACAGAAAGCGCGTACCACTCCTCTCCCGTTCAACCGACCTCATGTCTTTCTCCTGCTCCGGTCCAGTCTCGAGGATTCGGACCATCCTCGAAGTTCGCGATTCGCGTGGAACAAGGACTGATTGGCACGGTGGAGCGACCGAGGCGAGGAAGCCGAGGTGAGTGAGGAGTGAGACGCATCCTCGATCAAGGGATCGGAGGGCCTGATGGGCCGCACCGCCTCGCACATCACTCTCGAGGATGCCCTCCAGACGCTGAGCTCGATCACCAAGTCGATCGCCGACGTCATCTGCACGCGCCTAGCCGACGAAGGTGCCGATGCTCTGTCGGTAACTCGGTGGCGGGGTAAATGTCGCGTTGGGCGGGTAAACCGGGAGTGCTAGATTCCACGACGTCGTGATGATATCTAGCAGACCAAAGTCGATCGCGACCACCGGGAAGCTCACCGGCCGTGGATCGAAGAAGAGGAAGCGATCCCATCCGAACATGGTGAAGTTGAGAGTGCAGTTCGTGCTGGCCACGCCAAGTGCGGTGTAGAACAACTCCTCATAGGCGTCCGCTAGAGAGAAGAGCACTAGACTGAGTGGATCCGGCGCGAAAGTGCCGCCCGAGCAGGAGCTTTCGACGAACACCGTGAGCGCGTAGGGTATCACTATCAATTCCACAAGCAGCCAAGCACCGTCGCGGCCGACCCAGTTCTGCATCTCGGTGGTACCGAGCGAGTACGTCCTCGGCACGCGCAATCTGGCGAGCATCCTCCTCTACACCCAGGACATCGGCGGCATTTGGTTGTTTGTCTGTGCGTGCTGTCTGATGTTGGTGTGCGCTTATCTGACGTGTGCTGGAGGGTGCAGAGCGAGCGAGCGAGGCGATTGGAGGACCGATCCGGCTGCTAGTGGAAGAGAGACGGAGGCAGGGCTAGGAAGGTCACCTTAAGTTCTAAGAGGACAGGAACTCGATCGATCGAACGTGTTTAGTCGGCTGGTGTTGTTAGTATTCCGACGGTGATGTGCCCATGGGCTGATGTGGTCTGGTTCGGGCGGGGGTGTGGCAGACCGGCGTCGACGTCGAGGTCTTCGGTGGCTCGCACAACCGTCATGTCGCCAATGAAAGAGCTACGACAACTGCTGACACAGGAATGCTTAATATAGGATACAATGGTCCAGGCGCCGTAAGTAGTGTACGCGGCGGCTGTCTGTTGGTCGGGATTTTCTATTTTCTTACGGCTTGTTCCTGCGCGACAGTCTTCGCAGATGAGAGCGCGTTGGAATACCTGATTAATGGTTAGAAGCTGTTGATGGTGGCCTTTGTGCACTTACAAATGCTCAGCTCGTCCCTTATCCTGCTTTTTGACTGCTGCGTTCCCCTGCAGCTGAGTCTCGTTAGAGTTGCCGTCAACCTGTTTCAGCGATCTCCATCTCTTTAGGATCCGCTCATTCTTCACTAGAAGTTGAGTGAAATCCCCAACATGATCCACCCACAAGTTGTACGCGCCGTCGGTTGTAACCTTCAAGAATAGGTCCTTTATGATGCAGATGCTGTTCTGAGGGACACAATCGTCAGCCTACATCCTCTAGCTGGTTGTACAGCTAGAGCAGCGCCGCAGTACCTTCCTCGTCTTCCGCGATGACCATGACGGCATTCAACCTGGCAGGAGGTGTCATCGTTCGGATAAAGACTTGCTTGCCCCGGTGGTGTTCTTCCAGCCTCCTCTTCGAGATTGCAAGAGGCCGGAGGCTAGCTGCAGATCGGAAACAAGGAGGATACAGCTGGGGAATTTGCGTGGTGGAGTAAGTGGTTTGGTCGCCACTCCTGACAAGCGACGCAGATGGTGCCATCATGAAACGGCTTACGAGAATGTTGGAGGGCGGGTGGTCGGTAGGGGTCTCTCCCTTGCAGGAACCAGCTCGCTCCGCAGCCTGGTGAAGCATTCAGAAAAGCGCGGTGATCTTTGTGTCATTAGAAACATATTTGGTATCCATGGCCACAGAAGTGGTGAAATCCTGTGGGGTTTGGTCGTGAATACATCAGTCTTGAAAAATGGCTGCCTTACAAGCTCTGAAGAATAGGGCAGGAGAGATGAAGGTATGGTCCTGCAAGAACGGAGAGAGTCTGAGGAAAGAGCCAAAAGTGTACCTGGGATATGTCTCATCTGAGCTCCAGACACTTTGAAAACCCCGCGCCCGGCAGTAGTGTGATTCTTCGTGTGCGGGGGAGGATACGTCAGTTCTTTCTCTGCTGCGGGAGGCCGACCATGCGCTGTTTGCCTTCGTCAGGATGCACGTCGGTCTGGTAGTAATACGTGAATACCAACGGTAATTCCTCTAGTGCAGCTGCAACTGAACTGTGGCTGGCGTATCCCAAGAAAAGCAGATGCTGCCTAACCCACACACTGGCGCTAACCAGTGGGATGTGCACACATCACGATCGCAGCCAATTACTCTGTCTTGGTGCTGCCTCATCGGTCGAAAGTAGTCACCGCTAGCAGCAGGAGCGGCTGACACTGCAGCAAATGCTTCCTAGCCTTCGGGGTTTGCGAATCAAACCTGGCAGTCCGGCGTTTCCATAGGCCGTTGGATCAACCAGCTATAATAAGCGGCTGGGATGCGGATATGTATTCCGTTATAACCGCATCAATCGGTGTCTTGAATTTGGCGGAGGGACGTGTCCTGTATGCTGGTAGGTTTATGCGGAAGGATGAGTTTTCTTAAATTTATTGGCTAGCGCATAGTATTAAATATGCTTTGTGGATTTGGATCAGATTATTCTCCTAGATCACCCGTTCTCTCATCGAAGTGGGATGTGGCAAGTAGTGGGTTGTGATTGACGACTCAACGCTCATCGCGGTTGTCACTCGGCGCATCGGCGTGTGGGCGAGGGGGGCAAGAGCCGACTTCCGCGGAGCAAGTGGGGTCGCAGCGTCGGAGGGCCGAGACAGCCGCTACGTCCGGCTCAGTCAGTGACAATGTTCGGGCATCAAATTGGTCGTAGCGCTATGGAATTGCATCGCTAAATAACCTAACCCAGCAGCGGTTCAACCCACTCATGACCCGGAGTCCCGCCTCTTCGGCCGGTCGAACCTACAGCCTCGAGACTGCAGATACGTCAACGTCCCCATCATCCTTACACTGTCATTGATCGCAGCATAACGAATGCGAACAGCGACGCGCCATATGTCCAGACCCCGACCACAAGGCTCGGTATGCGCTGCAGTATCTGTCGCAGGCGCCAAAAGAGCTTTTCATCATACATAACGTGCGTTGCCGTATAATCGCAGAACAACAATTCGACATGTTTCGCCAGCCTGCTGTGCTCCGTTTAGTATCAGCGAAGAGTGCCAAAGCAAGCAATATTGTGCCTTAAGGCTGGCGAGCCAAACACTTCATCTTGATCGGCGCGAGCGTGCGTTAAAGGAGGGTTGCCAAAAGGCTCACCAAACCTTGCTCGTCTGTTCGGCCAAATTTGGTGGCATCAAGGAGATCTCAGCTATCGCGACCGAATCGCAGGCGGGCCGACTTGTTGTCCTCACGTCTTGCATCGTGCAAGGTGCATCGGGCGCATCCCGCGAGACTCGTCCCAATGGTGCTCAATTCTACGCCACTCATAGTGGCTTCACCAGAGCCAGCCCAACTAGAGGAGCGGTTCAGTGCACTTGGGGGTTAGTGGAACAGCTGCAGCAGGAAGACGATGGGCCTGCCTCTGCAAGCAGATAAGCGTGGCTGTCTTACGTAATACAGGTTGGTGAGAATTCCGACCTGCAGTGGGGGCCCTACCCTGCTCGCTTGGATTTGATTGGCGCGGCAAGCTAAAAGGACAAGTTAGTGGCTGCCCTGTGGAAGCCGTAGAGTGGGGCGTGACCCGCTCCAGATGTTGCCAGCCTTTTAATTGGCTGAAGCAGCAGATGTAACCAGACACATCTGACCTAAGCAGCTTCTCATTGGCTGCAATGCCAGTGCGGGGTTGGGCGCCTTCAGTGCCTGCCTGAGTGGAAACAGGCGGGTGACGCCTAGAGTGTAGGGAGTTGCGTCGGTTGAAGTACGGGGGACAAAGGCCGGGTCAATTCTCCGCTTTTCAGCAACGCCTGTCCGCCGCGGCCGAGAGAACACGGCGTGCATCGGACGTCTGACCATCGACGCTTACCCCTTCTACCGCGGTGGTTTTTGCATTGTAATCCGGCCTTTTTTCTGGTCTTTTTGCGGATTCTGACCCGCCATTCCTTGAATGGCGTTGCAGCGCAAATAGGCTTCCCCAGACATTCCAGCACAGTCCACACGGGCAGCCTTCGGTGCACGCCGGGCATACTTCTGCTCATTATGGACTGGTCCTTGGCTGAAGAAGCATGAGCGCAACGCCGCGCAACATGTCGCCATAACGATGCTGCGACTCGCCAAAGTCGCCGAACCTCTGAGGGAGCAGGTTAGCAAAGAATCCCATGGCCAGCAACTCATCCATGGTGGAGCGGTTGGTGTCGGCAATGCCGATGGCCATGTCATCGCTGTCCGTCATGCGCGACAGCAACACGTGGTAGATGGCCAGGTAGAACTGCATTGGCGTCGCCTTGTGCTTCCGGCTGCGGTCTTTGATGCGGAAAGCGACCATGCGATCTACACGCTCGATCGCCTCATGCTGATACCAGATGGTCGATGCTCCCTTTGGTTCTTGCGACGAGTCTGTGATAGGCAATAACTAATAAGTGCTCGTCGTTGCCCCAATGGCAGTCGACGAGCCTGAGCGTATCGCCCCCCTCGATGTCTTACTTTTTCTCGTGGAGCTTCTGATTATACTCTTCCGCCGCCGCTCGTTCTGAAACCCACAGGATCTGGAGCTTGTTATCTAAATGCTTGCGAACCATCCGCTGAGGGATCTTGTCCGCGTTGCAGTCGTCACTACCTTAACTGCAGCGCTTCACTCGGCCTTCTCATTGCCGGAGCATTCGCTAACGCCCAAGCAGTTCCCCCTTCGAATTGGACCAATCAGAGCTCAACGAGGGTCTCAGTCAAGGACTCAAGGTTGCGATGGCTTAGAGAAACTACCCGAGCGAGCCGATTGTAACTGTCGGAAGTGGGTGCCGCTTCCCCGGGGCTGAAAACACACCTTCAAAGTTATGGGACCTTCTGAAAGAGCCTCGCGATGTTCAGAGCAGGATTCCAAAGGTAAGGTTCAACGTCGATACCATCCTGATGGCACCCACGACGGACGCACCAACGCGTCTTACGCGTATTTTCTGGAGGAGGACCTGCAGGCCTTCAATTCACCTTTCTACAACATCCAAGCAGGAGAGGCACAAAGCATGGACCCTCAGCAGCGGCTTCTGCTAGAGACGGTGTATGAGGCTGTATCCAACGCTGGAATGCGGATGCAGGACTTTCAAGGGTCATCCACGGCTGTCTATGTCGGAATGATGACCCATGACTACGAGACCGCTTCGACACGCGATTTGGAGAGTATTCCTACTTACAGCGCCACGGACGTAGCGGTGAGCATTGCTTCGAATCGCATCTCCTACTTCTTTGACTAGCATGGCCCGAGTGTAAGTGACCGACCCCTCCGATGCCTGCCTGGGTTTGGTTCGATATCTGTCCCACAATGCTAACCTGCTTCGCTGAACGCAGATAACGATTAACACAGCATGCAGCTCATCGTTTGCCGCCGTACATCTTGCAGTGCAACAGCTTCGCAGTGGACAAAGCACCATGGCCGTTGCCGCTAGCGCCAACTTGATATTGGGCTCTACGACGTTTGTCCTGGAGAGCAAACTGAACATGCTGTCACCCTCGGGCAGGTCCCACATGTAGGATGCTGGAGCCGATGTATATGCCAGAGGAGCAGGTTACCATCTCTCTGCTGGGCCTCGGCCGCCAGACATCTGTGATACTACTACGTGTTGCACTGAAGGAAGCGGTGTGCTCTGTCGTCCTAAAGACATTGAGTCAAGCCCTGAAGAATGGTGATATGATCGATTGAGTGTGTCATCAGGTAGACCGGGATCAACCAGGACGGCCGGACAACGGGCATCACCATGCCTAAACATGACTCACAAGAGGCTGTCATTCGCGCCACGTCCGCAAGGGCAGGCCTGGACATCAATAACCCCCAGCAACGCTGTCAGTTCTTTGAAGCGCATGGTAAGCGGCCGTCTCACTGATTGCTCGGAAGCGTGTATGCCTGAGTCTAACGGGTGCTGTGCAGGAACCGGTACACTGGCTGGAGATCCAGAAGAGCAAATGCCATTGCATTTGCGTTCTTTGGGGAGGGAGACAACCCTCTTTTCGTCGGAAGCATCAAGAAAGTCGTCGGTCATACTGAAGGCACCGCTGCTATTGCTGGCCTGCTCAAAGCCTGCTTGGCTGTGCAGCACGGTGTTATCCCTCCGAACCTGTTGTTCAACAAGCTAAGCCCTCGCGTGGCTCCTTTCTATAACCATCTAAACATAATGACCGAGGCCATCCCTTGGCCGACGGTTGTACCTGGCCGGCGTCGAAGAGTCAGTGTTAACTTATTGAGTAAGAGATTATCGACTTCGTGTATCCAAATAAGAAAGGAAGAACAAACAACTAACACATGTTGCACGCATAGATTTTGGCGGAACAAATGCGCACGCGATTGTGGAGGATTATTTGGGCCCCGATCAGAGCGCGCCCATAGCTAAAGCTGTCGTAGAGACAGAAACATCTTGCCTGCCTTTTTTTATTTCGCCGAAATCGAAGAAGTCAATGAAATCAACGCTAGAAAGCATGATTCAGTTTGTCGATACCCGACAGTTCAGCCTGCAAAATCTGGCTTGCACCTTGCTCGAAGAGCGATCCTTCTTGCCGTTGCGTCGCGCCATTGTCGGAAGCAACAAGGAGACGCTCTGACTCGCACTGGAGGCTGCCATCGAGGACGGTGAAGTCTGGACCGACTTCAGCACCGATACGAAGGGCAAGCCTCAGGTGCTGGGTATCTTCACAGGACAGGGGGCGCAGTGGCCCGGAATGCTGAAAAAGCACATGCTCGGCATATCATACACCGCACGCATTATTGAAGGGCTCGAAGAAGCGCTGAGAACACTCCCCGAGAAGTATCGGCCATCATGGACGCTCCAGGACCAGTTGATGATGTTGGAGGGCGAGGCCTCTGACGTCAGCCAAGCCAGCTTCTCGCAGCTATTGTGCTGCGCTGTGCAGATTGTACTAGTCAGACTCCTCTCTGCCGCCGGCATATGGTTCAATACGGTGGGAGGCCACAGTTCGGGCGAGATCGCCCGTGCCTTTGCGGCAGCGATTCATCAGCGCTGCCCAGGCCATCCGGATCGCCTACCTTCACGGCGTTGTATCCGCCGAGCACGCATCTTTAACAAGCGGGCAAGCTGGTGCTATGTTGGCGGAAGGCATGTTGTATGACGATGCGAAGGAGCTTTGTGAAATGGAGGCCTTTTAAGGCTGAGTCTGTGTTGCTGCTAGCAATTCACCCGATAGTGTGACCATCTCCGGTGATGCGGACATAATCCAGCACGTGCAGGGTGTTCTGGAGAACGAGTCCACCTTCGCAAGGCTTTTGAAGGTCGACAAGGCCTACCGCTCACACTATATGCTTCCATGCGCCGTCCCCTACGTACAGCTGCTGGAGGAATGCGGTTGCGCCGTTGCCGATGCTAACCCAACCTATACTGGGCTTATGTGGTATTTATTCGTCCAAGAGCATAATAAGGAGATGACTGCATAGGATGTTACTGCCGCTTATTGGAAGGACAACCTCGTGTCTCTGGTCCTTTTCTCTCATGCCGTCCAGAAGGCTGCCGTAACCTGCCGTAGGCTTCAAGTTAGCATTAGAGTCAGCTGTTATCCTGCTCTCAAAGGTCCTTGTCTCGCCGCCGTCAAGGACGCCCTTGGCGGAAAAGAGTTGTACCAGGTGCCTAGAAAGAGGAGCCGATGAAATGGCCGCTTTTGCACGAGGTCTCGGATACCTCTGGGAGCGCTGTGAAGTCCTGACTATTGATGCTACCGGCTTTGAAAAGGAAGTGTCGCCTCAGCGACCATTCCAAAGCCTGGCAAAGGTCCTGCCGTTGTAACCTTGGGATCATTCTCGCCGCTACTGGACCGAGTCCCGCTCTACAAGGGAGCATCTTTGTGGACAACACCCTCACCTCCTGCTCAGCAAGCTGTCTTCCACCACATCGACGTTCCAGTGAAAGTACTTCGTGAGGCCCCGCGACCTCGAGTGGTTGGACGGCCACGCCCTCCAAGGACAGACCGTCTTCCCTGCCGCAGGCTACATCGTTATGGCGATGGAAGCTGCCATGGGTGTGGCCAACGACAATAACTACGAAGTGGAGCTTCTTGAGATTGTGGACATGGACATCAGCAAGGCGGTGGTCTTTCTTGACGACAACAGCTTGGTGGAGCCTAACCTCTCAGCCAGTGTGACCGGCGAGCCCGGCTAGGATGGTATTATTACGCTTAAGTTCTTCATCGACTTGTGTCTCTCCAAGGAGAGTGAGCTTTTGACTTCGGCCAAGGGAAAGATCATCATCGCGATGACTGACAAGTCACCCTTGCCCGCAGGCTACGACGGATCTGTCTTGCTGGCACCCAAGGAAGAGCACCCTCAAATGAACAGGGTCGACATTAATTCCTTCTACAAGGGACTTGGCCTGATGGGTTATGATTACAGCAAAGACTTCCATTGTCTGAAAACCAGGAGACGAGCTGACGCCGAAGCCACTAGCACACTTGCACTCCTCAGGTTGCAAGATGCTGGACGCGGCCAGCCTCTGCTGATGCACCCGGCGCCGTTGGATATTGCCTTCCAGACCGTTATCAGGGCTTACTTGTTGCTAGGTGATTGATGTGAGACAGATTGAATGGTTTAAGCATGTCTAGAATGAGGCCTGCAATGGAAACGACTTGTGGTATAATGCGTCTTGGGAGAACGACAGCTCTGACGAAATCAAGGAACGATGTGAGAGGTGTAAATAAGATCCATGTCCTGTTGGTTCTCACAGCCTTACGTTTGTGTGTTCGCGTTTCTGTGTCTAACCTGAGCACTTAACAGTAATTCCTACCACCCGCATGTTCGCCTCGTTCAGCGAATTAGTGAGAACCTGTTCCCAGTCACCTGTCAGGGCCAGAGCCCGTTCGATCTCATGGACCATGATGGCTTGTTGACTGAGTTCTACACCAACAAGCTCAGTTTTGGCCCGACCTTGTACTACGCCCGGGACCGCACATTCTGTCAAGGCCGCAGCTTGGACTCAACAGTTACACGTACACCGACATACCGACCGACTTCTTTCAGCAAGCTCGCGCCAAGTTCGCCGAGTTCGACACGGGAGAGCCCATGCAGTTCGAGTCTCTCGATATCCGTTGGAGCCGCGCAGAGCAAGGCTTCAAGGAGCACCCCTACGATCTCATCATTGCATCCAACGTCCTCCATGCCACACCCAAGCTCGAGGAGACCATGACACTTGAGATCACCCACCGTAAGCACAGCCGACTCGGCTTCCTCCTCGGCTTGTTCCCCGACTGGTGGGCTGGCGTTAACGACGGCCGGGTTTTGGAGTCATTTGTCTCGTACGACCGGTGGGATGACATTCTGAAGCGTGTTGGGTTCTCGGGCATCGAGAGCCGTACTCTCGATGGAGATACCAACCTGTTCCCACGTCCGTGTTCAGCACGTGCGCAGCTGATTCCAGGATCGACGCGCTGTACAATCCTCTGTCTGCCTCCCTCAAGACCTCCTACCCAGCATTGGTCGTCGTCGGCGGCAAGTTCCCAGAGACACGACACATCACAGAGGAGTTGGCTGGTATCCTTCCGCACAGATTCGTTCAGTCTATCAGCAGTCTGGACGAGCTCGCGTCGGCGGACCTGCAGTTTAAGTCCACCTTTGTCGTTTTGTCCGAGATCGACAACGAGATCTTCGCTCACCTGGACGAGGCCAAGTTCGAGGCCGTCAAGAACCTGCTCTTCCTCGCCGGCAAGATGCTGTGGCTGACGGCAAGTGCCTGGATTAAAAACCCCGCACCAGGCCAGTACCATCGGCATGCTGAGGTCAATTGCGCGGGAGCATCCAGAAGGCCGATACCACGACCGTACGTGTCCGCTACGCTCTTCCGCAGGCCATACGTGTGAGCCACCTTGGATTCTTCCACCTTGCGCAAGGAAACACTTTGGACGACGCCTCCGTGGCGGCCCTCTCAGAGCAAAACGCGTCCATAGTCAATATCCCGCAAAACCACGTCTTTGCGGCACCGAGCAATGTGGCCGATAAGGCCCCTGGCGAATTCTTGATGTCCGGGGCGGCAACGCTCACTGGCGAAGCCGTTTCCTGTAAAGCCCAAGATTCCGGTCCCGCGGCTTCGGTTTTGAGCCACCGAGCTTTTGCATCGGTATCCTGCAGGAGGAGGCCGAGCGAAGGGGCTTTCAGATTTGCTTCGCCACGACATGGTCGAGCTTCAAGAGCACCTCCTCCGCCGCCAGTTCCACTCGATGGATCACCTTGCACAGCAAAAAGACTGATTGCCGGCTGAAATAGATTCGCCTGGTCAACCTCACGGCTTTCGTCGACATGTCGACCAACCAGCCCGCCGTTGATATCGGCCATCGCCTGGCCAATATGCTTCCCCCCAATTGCTACAAGTACGGCTGCAATTACATCGTCCGCAGCACAGCTTGGTCATCTTCTAGAGCCTCGGCTCAATAAGCAAGCGTGGTCGAACAGTCGATCGTTGCTGCGGCGGGCAGAGCTATTGGCAACGGACTTTACCAACTCTTCCCTGCGAGTTAGTTCTCTAGCTTAACTGGCAAGCGCCTGGAGCTGTCCGCTCTAGTTGACTGGAAGGCGGAGAAGCCGTTGTTGGCAAAGGTTCGCCCAGTCGATTCAGGCAACCTCTTTGTCAACGACAAGACCTACCTGGTCGTTCGCCTCACCAGAGACCTTGGGCGGTCCTTGGCCCGGTGGATAGTCTTACACGGCGCCAAGTATGTTATGCTCACCAGCAGAAACCCTCGAGTTGATTCTAGATGGGTTGCCCACGTTAAAGCTTTGGGCGGACGGGTTACAGTTTTGCCCATGTATGTTGATGCAGTCCACCAATCCCCCTTTCCCATCCTTGGGCATCTCATTGTCGTTTCCTGACCCCAAATCTAAACTTCCTTTTTGGGGATGTTGCTAACCAAGAGTCGGTCGACGCTGGCTTTGCTCAGCTTCGAAACTTGAAGCTGCCGCCTGCGGCCGGCATTGCCTTTGGGCCTTTGGTTCGTCAGGGTGTAATGCTTAAGAACATGGACCTCCAGTCCATGAGCATGGTGTTGGAGCACAAGGTACGGGGCGCACAGATCCTCCGCGAAAGGTTTCCCGACCCGGACAGCGGCAATCCGCTCGATTTCTTCATGTTCTCGTCTATCGTGGCGGTCATGGGCAACCCAGGCCAGGCGAACTGCAGTGCGGCCAAAGGCTACCTACAGGCTTTGGCTCACCAACGGTTGTCCAAGGGATTGACGGTAAGTCAAAGCTCGGGTTCATGTTCGACTCGGTCGAAGAACACGGTCGAACATGAACCGGAGCTTCACACGCTGTTTGCCGAAGCCGTCGTGTCCGGAAAACAGGCGCTCGCGAGTTTTAGAACGAGGAGAAGCGTGAAAGGTCCGTGATTGAGATGGCGGAAGTCGAGTTGACCACGGGCATCCCCGCACTTGACCCTGCTCTCAAGGACCCCATCACGTTCTTCAACAATGCTCGTGTTGGGAACTTCAAGATTCCCGAGCAGCGCAAAGATGCCACGGCGGGCGGCGGCGACAGGGGTTCCGCCAAAGGACAGCTGCAGCAGGCAATGACCTTGGGCCAGGTTCGACAGATTGTCATTGGTAAGCGCCCGAATCTGCCAACAGTTGCTTTCCCTCTGTGCCATTTGGTTTTGGTTTCTGAGCGCATCAAGCTGATGAGTCTCTTAAATAATTTGTCGGCAAAGCTGCGTGTCACTTTGCAGATTCTGATGGGGAGGACCCTCACCCGGATGTCCTCCTCATAGACCAAGGTGTCGACTCTCTGGGGGCCGGCACCGTCGCTTCCTGGTTCTCGAAGCAGCTGCTCCTTGACCTTCCACTATTAATGGTATTTAGCGGTGCATCTGAGGCTGACCTGGCAGACGACGCCGCTGCGTGACTGCTTGCGAGCGCCATTCGTTGGTGAAACCAAGGAGAGGACACCAACGCGGACAGCTCCGACGATACCAGGTCCAACACGGCGACGAACTGCCGGAACGCCCCTTACTGGCTCAGTCGACTCGTTGTGGGACGGCGAGGCCGAGGCGTTCGACGATAACGACGGACCAGTTGTCGTACGGCACGAGAAGATGTCCCTGGCCCAGGAATAATCCTGAGAGATCCAGCAGGGTATTGAGAACCCTACCGTCTTCAACAACACCATCGGCATGCTCATGAAGGGCGCCATCGATCTCGAGCGGTTGTCGCGGTCTCTGACGCGGTGTTCATGACTGGTCGGCGTAGACAGTATGGAATGGCCTCGGGCCAGTCTCGAGTACGAGCTGCAGCTGATTCTTCTGCCTTCTGCGGCAGGGTCTTGACGGGGCTCGAGATGGCTTCGGTTGTGCTGGTTTGAGGGCGGGGGAATCGGGCAAGGGGACCTACAAAGTCGAGATTATTGTCGACGGTTGGCTGCCGTCCGTGTTTGGGCCGGGAGCCGCTGGCCGTAGGCGTCCACAGCAGTGCTGGAAAAGCACCTGGTCCTGGACGCGCGGTAGAAGCTGGTGCGAGAGGCAGAGAGGGTGGAGGAGAAGAGCGCGGCTGTATCGTGGGCAGCGTCGCGCACGCTATTGACAGCGCTCTCAGTCGCAGTGATTTAACGTTTGCTGGTGATTGCCCTTGATTAAGGTAAGGTATGGTGCTAAACGGATCAAGCGCAAGGATAGCCCCCAGGTAAGGGCGAGGACGAAGGGATGGTCGCAGATAGGTAGAACGAATCAAGGCAGCACTGGGAAAAGGAGAAAGCCCTAAGGTACTTTCGCCGCCACCAAGGCCGTTGTTTTGCTTGAAGCTATCACCTTCAAACTTCATCTCGCGCTCCCTAGAACCAACAGAGATCCTCCCGCGGCACTAATCCGCCCAGAGCAGTCCCTGATCCAATACCTTGCGGTTGTCCTTGGCTGTGGACCCAGAGTCGAGAACTCAAGCCCGCCCACAAGAGCCACCAAGCAGCCTCACTCGCTCTCAGACTCCCCTTTTGCAAATGGTCTTCTGTCTTGACAGTAAAAGACTTGCTATGTGTTTGTTGATGTACACACATTGAGCCTTCCCTGTGGACAATGACGGCTCCGCTCGATGTCAGCCTCAGCCGTCGCAACAAACAGGCCCATTTCTTGCTCCCCACCCCCGGACTGAGATGTACTGCAGCAGATGCTTGAAGAGGGGGCATTGCCATGGGATGCATACAGACAATGAAGGCCGCCTGTGATCTGGGTTCAGGAGGGGGGAGTGCATAAGATCACGTTGGGCCGGCGAGATGGTTGTCGAGGTTGTGGTATTGAAATTGAGGTCAAGTCCGAAACCACGACGCCACAAGAGGAGGGTCCAAAGTAGCAGCAAGGACGTACCTCGGATGTTCCGTCAATAGCTCCACGTTAATAATGGGCGGTCTGACTGGCAATATCCTGATCGAAGGTGTTCACGGATTTGCAATCCCAGCTGCTCTGAACAATGTCTCGAACACTGGCGACGCCAATCTCCCGGTGAAGGAGCTCCTTGGTCGGGGAAGAGTAGCCCGATGTGCTCGTGGCTGCTTTGCTGGGCGGAAGCGTGGGCGTCTGGTCCATCCGAGCAGCAGGGCCTGGGTTGCCCCATGACCGCGAGAAGGTGCGACCGGGGTCGGGGTCTGTTGTTGTATCCGCGTCTTCGTCGGGGTGGCGCCGTTTCTTGGACGGGGAGGGGGTTCGGGTGCCATCTCTATGTCTGTCGACGGAGGGGCGACGAAAGTCGCAAGGAAATCGCAGTGAAGTCAACATTCAACAATGGCCGTCGAGGGACGGGGGTGGGGAGATGGAGCCGGAGATTCAGCGACGCCTCTTCGAACACTCCTCTGATGTCTCGCTCTGGGTGTTTGTAAGCAATTCCATCTCAACCTTCTGCAGCCTGGCCAGTCACATCACTGGTATCAGTGAACCAGACCACTACGGTACGTACCACAAATACGACCCTGGCCCGACCGCTTGGGTGCGTGCCGGGGCTTGCGCACCCTTCCATCGAAACTTCAATTGCGGTCACATTGCACCTTTCTAGCACCTTTTTATCCATTGTCAACTCCTCACAACTGGCTCGTTTTTCTCTTGAGACCAAACCGTCAAACCTCAAGCATCCAGCTGCACGTAGCCAATGGTCCTGCTTTCGGGCTTTTCTCCGCTGGTCGACAGCCTTCGGTCGGGTTCCAGAGACCACTTCTGAGCTTGTCTCAAAGCGTGCTGCAGGCACTTGTTGGTGCCTCGGTGACGAGTATCAGTCGAATACCACACCGTGACCGATCCAGATCTCTTCTTGAGCTCTTCCCAGAGACTCTTCTGCAATCCCCAAAGCATAGTCTTGACTCTCAGGTCTGCAGTCGTGCCATATTTAGTATCATTATCGTAGATAAACAAGTGTTTACCCTTGGTCTCGTCAAGCACCACCATGGCCGCGAAGCAGTGCCACACGAACTTGTCCCACTCGTTGCCGCTGCCGACCCAGTTCCTCTCCGGAACGCTGAAGAATCCGATCCAGCACTGTCTTTCTTGATGCGGAATGCGTGTGAAATTACCGACGAGGTCTCGGTCTGCTCGGTCGGGGAGGTTGTCCCAGAAAGCCTTGCCCTGCCCATCCTTGAAGGAAATCGTGCGGGGGTGGACGTACGGGCCCTGGGGCTGCTGGAGTCGCTGTAGGGCACAGTTGATTTCTGTGGCGAGGGTGCAGGGATGTGTGGGCAGCTGGAAGCCACCGTAAATTCGGTTTCGAGTCGCCATTTTCTTTGGCTGGGGTTAAATTTGGATTTTCAACCATCAAACGAATGCTCTTCTTGAGCTTTATTGAACATGATGCAGAAATTTATTGCACAATTCAAACAGGCGGTGGTAAACGCGTTAGAAGAGGAAGGGTACTGTATTCGTTTTCAAGGCAGGTAGGTACCTAAGGTACCTACCTAGCCTGAGGTGCGCACTGAGCAGGTCATCAAGCCAGTGGAGCCTGCCTGGGCGGTGCTGTTGCCCAGGCGTTGCGTGGCCTGCAGCCGCCCGGTTTTCAGGGGACTGTCAGTGGATCGCAGGGCCTAAAGCGACCTAACTCTCAGCACCGCCCCGGGCGGGCAATCGCTTCAAGAGTTGCTCACTGCCCGCTGTGATGCATCCAGCCGTCCGAATCCCTCCCAATTTTCTCCCGTCCTCTTTGGCTCCAGGACGGGGTCACTTGATTCACGGGGGAAAAAAAAAAAATCAATCCTCCTGCGAATGCTTCTGCTGTCCCTCGCGCGCCCAAGTCTTGAAAGCTGCCTTTGTAGTCTTGACCCGCCGCTCCGCCTCTCCCAGCTCCCTCTGCGCATCTAGTTCCTCAGTTGTACCGAATAACACACCCGCGGCTTTCTTGATTTCTGTCATGACGCGTTCCAGCTGTTGTTCGGCATGACCGCGAGAGGAGCGCGCGCGCGCAAAGGCGTAGCACTCGTCCGGAAGAAGCGGTGGTGGTGGTGGTGGCGGCGGCGGCGGCGGCGGCGGCACGACGATCGGCTTGGGCTCCGGGGCTGGAGTCTTTTTTTCCGGGGGCCAGAGGTCCGGCTTCTTGTCCATGTGGCCGGGGATGAGCTTGACCATGAGTTGGAGGCCTTTCACCCGCTTCGGTGTTGTCAAACGCGCCTGGCATTCTCGCAGAAACGTCTTTTTCGTCGCCATCAATAGCGATACTCTCGATTGTAGTAGTGACATCGTCTAGACTGGGGTTATCTTGATTCTCCTGCGCGGGAATCTGCTTTGCGTCAGGCGTAGCCTCGGCATCGTCCTCCGTCTGGGCTGGAGGCTGCCCAAACTTTCGACAGTATGATGTAAGTTGCCCCTTGAAATGTCTGGGTTCATGAACGCGCCACGATCCGGGGAAAGGCGTCTCGTTTTTGTATTCCTTTTTTCCAACTCCGCCCAGGGTGTCATCTTATCAACGAGGGGTTCAGTAAGAGCAGGAGTATCCTTGACGCCCTGGTTTTGCGTAAGAGACTGGAGGTGTTTGTGGAAGCGGACAAACTGCCTAGCCCGGAAGGCGGCGAGATCATCATCTTTGAGTTTCTTGCCGTCGAACTGCTCCATGAACTGCGATAATCGTTAGTACTAGAAAGACAGAGAGCAATAGGGGGAGGGATAATGCTTAAGGTGTATGTGAGGTCTTGAAAGATGTCGGTGGACATACTGGATGTGGTTGCACGAAGATTAGATGATGAAGTCTGGGGTTTCTAGTGGACGGGAAGCAGAGGGTAATATCGCAAAGCCAGTGGCCTGTTAAAGTTGAAGGAGAAGCATCCAGAATCTGTGGCTAGGTGAAAGAGGTCGAATTCCCCGTTGATCATGATGAGGCGTCGAGAATCAGTCAGAGTCATTGGCCAGGATGTCAGATGCATTGCCAAGAATTCTGTTAGAAATGAGATGTGACTGTTGCGGAGTGAAGCAGGCTCCGGCTCCGTTTTGTTGCAAGCAAAGGAGACGAGACTAGGCACCGCCTTTTCGCAGAATCAATGTCTCGGCTTGGGTCATGCGAGAGAAGAGGGCATACCTGTTGACAAACAATCAGTCACGGCTGTCTGCTTCCGCAACGGAAATGTGGAACCCGCGTCATATCAACGCTATGATGATCCCTTCCCTCTGCTCTTTATCTTTCCATCTCTAGCAAAGTATATAGCGAATAGCCCCTCCACCCATCCATCCCAAACGCGCCACTACACCAGCCACAAAAGAAGACTCCAGTGTCATTAAGTTCTCCTTATATCGCGCAGAGCCGCGGCAAAATGTCAGGCATTAACTGCAGCCACCTCTTATTTACACTGAACCCAAACTGCAGCTTCTAAGCTTTGTTTCCAAGAAGCAGCACTCTTTCCAAGCCAAAGCCGAAGGCCACACAACCGCAAACAACATGTCTTCAGGTCACCCGGGCAACATTCCCCGACACAATGCCAGCGGCATAACACCAGCCCAAGCGGCAAGGATGTTGAAGCGTATGAACGGTAAGCAGCAGGTACGGGTCTACTCCATTCGACATCATGCGTATGAGTTCAGTTCACTAAATAGCCGGACCCTAAGCAGCGCAACACACACAGGGATCATGGAATATCTGCAAGAGATGGCATAAGCACGCGAAGTGAACCGAACACGCAAGAGACGCACAAATCAGACACTGAACTTGAGACATGTCGCGACGTTGTGACTTCCAACGTCCAGCTGGGCCCGGAGCCGGAGTTGAAGCTCGAGTCGGAAGCTGTGATGGACCTCGATGCCGCTGCCGGTCACAAGCGCAAGACATCGGCGGCTTGGATCCAACGACAGGATTCACGACAGGTTCACAACCAGCAGGTCAACGCACACATTCAAGTGTATCGGACGACGAGCACCCACAACAACAACAACAACAACAACAACAACACAACAAACAACTACTATCAGGCGACGGATGAAGTTGCCAAAACGGGACGAGCCATCACCAGCCACGCTGAAGCCGACGACCAGAGTACCAACGTCCCGGACTCGAACTCGGACGGCTTTCTCACTGCCGCTCTCGGGTTCTTCAAGGGCCTGACCTCCCCCTTACGTACCTTGTACCGTCCCAGATACGCGTGGCTCTTTGGCCTGATCGCAGCCATGTGCCTCGGTTATCTAGCCACCACCGTCTGCTCAAGTGTATGGAAACAGATACCGCTCGTATCGTATCTCTTGCCCAAGTCAACCTCACCCATCACAACCATGACTGCGCCCGTCCCCGGACCCCTCCCGATGGCAAAGGGCCTCATCTTCCCCTACCAAGACGGCTCGCGACAGCTCATCCTTGACGTGGAGCGGCTGTCCGACGGCACTCCCACGACAACGCCAACGGTAGCACGACTTGCCCACCACCACCCGGCCACCAATTTTCGACGCAGCAGTCCGTCTCATCACCACACTGCATGATGTGACCAACAAACATAGTGTTGACCATGCCATGGCGCACTAAGCTCCAACACGGCAGCGTGTAATGGGAAAATAGCAGCCATTAGGGAAGAATAGGTATTCCATCTAGTCTGAGTTGTGGGTCAGCTGGCATGCAAAACACGTGCACTCTAGATTTTTGCATGCTAGCTGTGCAAAGTTCAAGCCACCGCAGAGAGAAGCCGGGAATATGACCGTGCACCTGGAACACAAGTACGACCATCCATCCATCCAATGCCTCCCTCCATGGGTCCTCACGCCCGTGCAACTTCCGCACAACCGAATGGCTTGCCGCACCTTTTGAAGCCCAGCGTCACGTCGCGAAGAACGTCAACCCGCTCGGGACCTGCGATGCCAAGAAAGTGTTGCGCACCAAAAGTACGAGCCGCATCTGCAAACCCACATTCTTTTCCGTGCAGCATCTCCATCCTAGAGTCGGGAAGTAACCGCAGCAACCATGAACTAACTGCCTTCCCAGCACGGTAGCCACTGCTGTCCATCCCACCCCGAATGCCTCGCCTGCTTTTACGCCATCGTTTCTCGCCATCGTTTACAAGCAAGTCCCACAAAGGATGCGCAATGGGGTTGTGCGACGGCCATTGGGACGATTGACGAAATCTGTTCAGTGGCCGCAATGTCGCCTGTGCTGAAGTGAAGGTTCGGACGCACCACCAACACCTGATGTACCTAGGTACCTCGCATGTGGTTTGCTTACGTCAGCCCGTCGCACCACCCATGTCAGGAACCTTGCTGTGCGCACTGGTATTGCAGCCAATGAGAAGCTGCTTAGGTCAGATGTGCCTAGTCACATCTGCTACTTCAGCCAATTAAAAGGCTAGCAACGTCTGGAGCGGGTCACACCCCACTTTACGGCGGCCCCGTGTGGGAACCGGAGTGGGTCTTTGCACCCGGATCCGTGCACAGGTGGCCGTGACGCAGATGTCGCCAGCTTTTTGATTAGCTGAAGTCAGATGTGACCAGGTACATCTGACCTAAGCAGCTTCTCATTGGCTGCACCACCAGAAAATGTCCCCAATGCTAGGGGCGCCCCACTGCTGGTTGGAGTGCAACGTCGCGCGAAGGTAGGTCCCGGGGCCTGTCATGATTGCCCTGGGCATGGACGCTGATGGAGAGTCCCGGGCCCGCGTCCGCGTCCGCGTCCTGGAAGACCTGACGCGACGAGGCATTGAGGGTTGTTCGAAGACAACTCCTTTCTTCTCGAATGCGACGCCAAGCCCACGCCCGCCAAATCGCTAGGGTCTTGCTGGATGGCCTTTTGGTCCAGGATGTCAGGGTTGACATCTTGCTTGTTCTCGGGCAGATGCAAACAATCGCTCAGGTCGGCGCGTTGTCGACTCGCTGACTGGCGATCCTGCTGAGGTCGTCTAATCCAGCGGGCGCGTTGAACCCACCCCTTTGCCAGGCCAGGATTGCATCTGGCCGAGGGCGGGCCGCGGAAAATTGTGCCATCTAGTAGATGTCCAGGACGTCTCACCGGCGCCGTCTCTTGCTGATGTTTCTGCAAAGCATAGATGACTTCGTCGTTTGCTCATGATGCCGGCCAGAGTGCTTCGGGTCCTTCGCACTATTCCTTTCCCCTGCTTATGTTGCTGGCATATTACTGAATAGGCCGTCCACGCTTCTTGCCACCAAGACTTTCCACGTGTTCGTCAGCTAGATTCGACTCGACGATTTCTGTAGGGGAAAGATGAGAAGGACGGCATCTGAGACCAAACGATTAATTCCCCTTACGTCTAATGGAGCGTGCGATCTCCATCCCCGCATACGTCTGCCAAGTTTGCCGCCGTTTCCAATCCACTTCCGGTGATGTTTTCCGCTTGAATGCGCTGATTTCTGTTCCACTCCCCCTCAAAAAGTCGGCCGAAGCGGAATGGTCGTCGCACCAGAAAGACCAGGCGAAGTCTTGTTTGGCATTCCTGTTGTTGAGTCTCTGCATGATCCTGCCAGTCTAAACTATATATACCGTCGCTCTGTACTCCGGAAATCTTCTCCAAGACACTTTAAAACGACATTTTCTAACTTTGGGCCTGATCGGCTCCATGGATGTATTCCCAACTCCATCCGAACTTGGATGAATGTATTGCATGACGGTCCCAAATGCCAAGACCCAACATGAGGGACATTCAAGAGAATGCGTGGATTTCCGTGCTCGCCGTGCTCGCCGTGCTCGGGGTAAGTCCATCCGAAAAGGTGAGCGAGGGTTCAGGTATCAACCAAAGGGATCGTTCCTATAGATTACGTGGCCAACTGAGTAGTATCACCGATGTCTGGCGTTCACGTTAGGCGCATCGTCCATCCACGTAGACATGGTTCAGAATCCATATTACTTGCCGATCCTACTCGACACAGGTGTCACAGCTCTCTCGTGGGGGGAGGAAGGGTTTCCTGTCGTAAACATTTGCGTTGAAGGAAACCAGGATATTTCTCCAGCGATAGATAGTGAATCTGCGGAATTGTATCCCATCACATAGCAATCCATGCCGCATCGTACGCCGTGTTTGTGCAGAATTAGCACCATGGTAAACCCATCGGAGCTCCCTGCATCCCGACCGCCCAGCACCATCTCTTTCATAATCAAATCCCGTCACTGTTGACAATCTCCGAACGACCTCTTCCCAGCCTGTTACTCTTAATATCGCGTCCGACATGCGTTCGCAGCCCGGTAACCCAGGGAAAGAAACGATGGGTAGGAGGGACTGTTGTCCTTGCGCAGCTGGACGGCGCCCGCACCAATCCCGACAATTATCTCCTAAGTCACCGAATGTTGGCCTGCGTGCAATTAGAAACAGGAACCGGCAAGGAGGGCGGAGCTGTCCGAGCTCACCGGGTAGGGCATTCTTCAGTAGGTCCGCAGCGCTCCACGCCACCTTGTTGACCTCCTCAAATGCCTCTGTCCAAGCATCGTTCCCATTGGAGCCGCACTGCCGCCATGGCTGCGCAAGTCTCATGCATCTGAACGAGGCCACCAACGGCGCGCAAGACCTCGGCTCAGGCTTGAAATACGCGGTGACGTTGGGCCATTTGTCCTCCGCTGCTGTCGCGAGGACTTCGAGCCGACTCTCCGTGGTGACTCTGGGCCGGTAAGCTGCTGCAGGGCGAGTTCTTCGTCACGCGGTCGTGGTCGCTTGTCTGCTTGTGTAGCGGCACTATCGTCTTGGACGTTGGATTGGCTCTCCTGGGAACCTGGGCCGTCGTCGTCGGCGATCTCTGTTTGTTCTGCGCTTGGCGGCGTGTTCGTCCTCTGCTGGCGGTTTCGGCTTGTTTCGTAGATGCGCCTTCGTGTTGGTGGATGTGTCAAGGGGAACGACTGTTGATCATCAGAGTGCTGATGGAAGGTCCATACCTGCCTTTAGGTACCCATACCATCATCCATGGATGGTACGGCTCCCAAGGCCCGCGATCGACAAGGCACGTTCCGAGTCCGGTGTGTTGGTTTGGACCTCACATTTCTTTAGTGGGGCGGAATGTGAGCTCTGTCCACCGGCCCAGAGAAGGCACAACCCATTTGCGTTTACCACCTCCGAAACCCCTGGCGACGCAAAAGTGCGAAACACGCGGGGCAATCAAGAATCTTCCCTCCCATCTCGACCGAAATATGTCATGCCCTATCGACGCAGCTGTCAACTAAGGCTGACAGACACTGACTTCGGGCGGCATAATTTCAAGAACCTACGCATTATGAAAATGGGGAAGGGAACACGATGAAGCTTAATCCCTGGTCCGGTCACGTCGAGACTCGCTGCCAATGCAATGCTAACGACCACTGCTGCTGCTGCTGCAACGGCTGCACCGCGATATCATGGTTTCTTCGCTGCAGCGCGTTTTTGCAAACTTTAACCGCGAATATCTCTATGAATACTGCGTGCATCTTAAAACCACAGATACTTCTATTTTCGCCGAAGTCAGGGCTACTGAATGGTATCTTTTTTGTTCGCGTACATCGCAAAATCAATTTGGTCGTTTTAACTGAGGTAGTCAGGCGAAAATCACCCATTCTCGCGAATTTCGTGAGATCGAGGGGCTTCAGAAGTGGTAAACGTAAATGGGTGCACGCACCTTTTGGCGTTTGGGGTGGACACTAGCATGGTGCTGCCACAGTACCCCCATACAGCATGTGTTAAAATCTAACACAAGTGCCTCAACTGACACGAGGCCGACCTGCGCGCCATGATGCACCGCGACCGCAACCACCCCTCCGTCGTCGTGTGGTCGGTCCTTCGGTAACGAGGTCTCAAAACAACAGATCGGCGACCCCGGCCCCGTCCCGGCCCTCGAGCTGCACGGCACGGCGCGCAAGGAACAGGATTCCGGCGACTCCATCGGTGGACTCGTCGCCTGAGGTCTTGCGCCTGCAATTGACATACCGCACCTGGTCTGTCCAAGCCAAGATTGGAACTGCCTGTTGGTCATTAGCAAATGCACACGAGGAAAATCTGTAGCAGGGTGTGGCGCGTGAGGGTCGGCACGTGCCATCTTCTCGGGATGGTACGGAGGATGGTACGGCTCTCTGGTTGGCCGCAGCGCAGTCGAGTCGTATCTGTGTCGCTGCCACACTCATGTCAGTTCAGTGCAGTCAGGCCTGACCCTTCCTTCTTCTGACGTGGGACAGGCTTCCGCCGACTCCAACTCCAACTCCAACTCCATCATCAACGCCCGACGTGCGGCCTTCGGCTGAGTCCACCCCAAGATGCTCATCCGCCGGGGAACGTAAAACGTCCCGGGGTGACATCGTGATGACTGACGGCCCATAGTCTACGTTGTGTGGCGTCGCTGTCCTTCGCTCCTTGAGCTCCCGCCGGATCCTCTCCATTCCCGAAACTCAGATTCGCCCGCACAGTGCATGACGACCAGCAGCAACAGTCCCAACAGAAGGAAGACTGGAACAGCAGCTTTGCCCTCTTCGCGCTGTGCCGAATCAATTGCAACATTCTTTCTCATCCTCGACAAAACCCTGCCCGACGCCCTCGCCAGTCTCGCCGACCGCATTTCCAACGAAGTCAACTGGCGCAGGCAAGCCAACCTCAACCAAGCCAGACCGCTGTACATCTGCGGTCTTCTAAAATCTCGCTGGTCCCTTTTCTGCCACGACGGCCACCAGCGGCAATGGTCAAAGCGACGACGAGAAGCTCCAAGTGCGGCCCTGCAGCCAATGAGAGAGCCGTACCATCCTGCGTACCATCACAAAATGATGGTACGGACCCTCAGACGCCAATCACAGCCCGCCATGACTTGACAGCGAGCTTCATCAAGGTGCGTGGACTCGGTTAGGCCTGTTCTGTGTAGCTGCCTGCGCGGGGGACCGCGTTTGAGATGGCCATCCTCAGTGGCGCGGGCCCGGGGCGACCTCTTCTCGGACCCGTCGGACTTCTCGCAGCGGTCGGAAGCCACAGAGATGGCGGACCCGGTGGACTGGTTCGAGGAATCCGGCTTCGACCACCACGGTCGGCTCAAGTCGCGACTCGCAGATACCTGACAAGGTGCATTCACTTTGGCCTGCAACCGCACTGCGTGCAATGCCAGGTTAAGTTGGGGCAGCACGTGCCCCACTTTGGGCGCAGTTCACATTGGATACATCTGAAGGCAGATGTATCTAGGTACATCTGAGGGTAGCACATGCCCCACTTTAGGCGCAGTTTGGATACATCTGAAGGCAGATGTGTCCAGGTACATCTGAGGGTAGCACGCTTTGGGCGCAGTCTGGATACATCTGAAGGCAGATGTATCCAGACACATCTGAGGGTAGCACGTGCCCCACTTTGGGCGCAGTCTGGATACATCTGAAGGCAGATGTATCCAGACACATCTGAAGTAATCAGTTGTGTCCAAGCCAGAAACCCGGGATAGTGGGGTGCACCAGAGCTGGATCCGACACAGTCCTGCATCACATTGCTGTTTCCCCAAAACCCACCCCCACAACACACAAACCCCCACCAGACCGCCTTGCCTCGACTCGGCAGATAATGCCAGTAGCCACAATGGATCACCAATATGACGGAAATGACCCTCACTTGCCCAACCAGCTCATAACCTACGACGCATCCTCCGCGCATAATGGGAGTCGGTCCTCGGATCTTCGATCCTGTCCTGGGCTGTGTCGATGAGGGCCTTGCACACGTCCATGGGCGCAGTGGACGCGCTCTCGAGCGTATCCTTGCGAGGCATCATCTGGTCAAGAGCTTGCTTTCACAGGGTTGCTAGGCGCGCAGGCAATGCAAGTTGTGGCCTGAACAGCTGCCGCGCGAACACTGAGATGTCGCCATATCGTATCAAACACCTCGGCCGAATGTGTCCGTGGACAGCTGTGGAATGGGCGGCTGTTGAGTGGACGGCTGCTGAGAGCAAGGCAGGTTGTGACGGGCACCTTGGCCCGAGATGCCTGCGGGCGGGGTAGGCAGGTCGTATCGTCCCCACCGCCCCCGTCGCCCGGACACATCTGCAGGTGGTTGCCGTGAGCGTGGTTACAAGAACGGGGGCTTCTGAGAAGGTCGAACATCGTGAAGAAGACCGAGATTGAAGGTGTCTGTGGGCATCAAGACATGAGAGGTGGGCGGAGTGGCGGGCGGTAAGTTCTCGGTCTCGCTCCTAGTGTCAGCTGCGACTCCGGCTCCAGCCCCAGGTGCCAAGATGGAAGTGAGTGAGTGACCGGCGCGGGAGGCGACAGTGTCGGTGTCAACATTGGCTCCGGATCAGGCCCCCATGGTGATATGGGGGATGTGCACTACTCTTCTCTCGCCCTGGTGGTTTGGTGATCCCCTCCCCTTTGCCGTCTTCGACCTGGGCATAGAGGTGCAGGGTATCATCGCCTCTATTACCAACCTGCTGGCCCTTGCAAACGGTCTTAACAGCAATGTCATGGAGCTACTTCGGCTAAGTGTGGATTACCCTCTGCTGCCCCTTGTCGCAGAGACACATGAAGCTTCCTCCCTCCCCCCCGGTGCTCATTCATGAGTTTCTTGAGATAGCATTTGAGAGGATATGGTCTTGGTATTTAATAAAAACTTCGTCTTGCACTCCTATCAGCCCCATGACGAAGTTAATAATAGCACATTAACGCATAGCCTTTTGGCTACAGTAAATCCTCTAGAAAAGGATTCATTTTCAGCACCACTTTGAATAATACTCAAGCAGGAAGATCTCTGCTTATAGTAAGTGGTGGGGATAAATATACAGAGAGATGGCAGTTGGCTATCGAAGAAGTTAACGAGCAAATTGGTTTTTAGAGCTTCCCAGGACAGATAACAAGACCAATCTCAACGTTTCAACCACCCAGACTGCCTTTACAACCCACTCTAGATGGATAACGATGAGAAATCCCCATTCTTAGTGCTCAGCTTGACTGCTCAGCGCGTGATCTAAGGTAAGGATTCGTCAACAGGACACATGGGGAAGGCTTCCGACGGCGTTGAGGGAACTTGACGATCAAAGCTGAATTGGTTAGGACTGACGGTTTAAAATCAAGGTTGGACGAGGCGACAAGTAGACATCATGACATGCCTGCCTGCCTGCTCGCATCAACGAAGCGTTGCATAGGTGGCGATACATGCTGCCTTGGACAGTGGGACGGCTTAGAGAGACTGGTGAATGTCCTGTTTGTGGACAGGAAGCCTCTATAGACACACTTGTCCATGTCTTAGGTGGTTCCAAGTGCTCGACTTGGGGCGAAAGAAGACCGGTCATCGCGACCATGTTCCTTGGCTCGTCAATCATCCAGCAGTGTCTCGCAGACCGGTGCCGTAAAGCTTTGCTTGGCCCTCGAAACGTGAAGATGGTGGCCATAAGAAATCGATACATGTTTCTAGTCATGATCAAACTGCTTTGACCGCCTGGCTGACCTTTTCAATCAACGGGAACCACCCTTTAGGGTCGCTACCTAGCCGCCTCGTGGGAGATGACCTCAATCTATCCCGGGCGCTGCAAGACATGTACAACACGCAGCTCTAATCTGCTGACGAACCGTGTCCTTCTTGAAGCCGTGACCACTGCGACGCGTTATATACGCTCTTGTCTCGTCCATCGCGAGCAGCCAATTCCCAAATTACCTCCCGTCCGTCGATAACAATTCACCTCCCCCGGTCCCGCGTCTGCTCCAGTGAACCTCTAAATCCGCCATCGTCCCACGACTGCCGCCAAACCTTTATCTGCCTGCTTGTCTATTCTTACTAGTGTGTGGTGGTGATGGTCAGAGTTAGACCTCCCTAAGATGGTACGGCTTTCTGATTGGCTCGTCAGGATCCGTGCCATCTTCCCAGGATGGTACGGCTTTCTAATTGGCACGAGCGGCCATGACCGTCATGTGCGAGATGGAAGTCGGCCGGGCCCGGGCCCGAGGCCTGAAGACCGGCCCGAATCCCGCCTGTACGTAAGGGGTCGGCCACACCACTTTGTAGCCAGGCGCGCCCGACGCTCATAGCTAGATTATTCAAGCCACTTCATGCATCACGCAACAGTTATGCCTGCGAAGATGTTTGTTGGAGACGGGATCGTGAAAAACAAAGGGTTCTCAGGGGGAGACTCCCCGACAGTAGTAATTGGTGCCTTCGGTGCCTTTAAGTGCCTTTGGTCTAATTCTTTGTGTTGCGTTTTGCGGACAGAGCAATGCTTCTGCGGTCTTTCTCGTGTTTCTGGGTTGTACCGTGTCGATGAAGCCTAGCGAGGACACCTCAGGTGCACTGTCAAGCATTGTTGATCAAGTGGACTCGGGGAGAAAGGAGAGAAGTTGAAAGATGTTTCTCCCGCGTTGTCTGGCCCAAGGTGGTGACGGTCGTTGGGTGCCTACTCCGGGCGCTTCAGGATTGTAGCCGATGTAAAAAAGCTCGCCAGAATTGGGGAAGAGGAGGACCAGATGTCAAATGCTAGGCCAGTCGACGGAGCCCGGGAAGGATTGGAGGTGGTGCACCGCGACGCGTGTTCCGCAAAACTCATGTGACGATGCATAAGAAAGGTGGTATCTGGCAACCTGCACCTGCCGTCTCTGCCTATTCGCGGCGCCTTTCTGCGCTCACTGCGCCCGAGCAGTGACTTCCGTCCCGGGCAGCGTCAGCAGTTGACCGTGATTAGATCGTCAGGGCCCGTACCATCTTTTCAGGATGGTACGGCTCTCTGATTGGCTGCGGGTACGTATCTTGCGACCCGTGCTTCTCCCACAAGCACGTCTGCAGAAGAGAATGGACCTCCACGTCCTAAAGGAACAACGGTACTCTGAAATGCGGAAAACAGTGCGTCTTTTTCATTGAAAAGATGCAGAAGGCAGTTACATTACATTACAGTACAGGGTACAGGGAGGTGTGGCGTTGCCGTCAGTCACACTCCGTCCCAAGTCTGCCCTGCTGCATCGGTCCGTTCGTGGGTACTACGCAGTTGGCATGAGCAATAGCTAACGGGCTCATCTACTCTGATTGGATTGCAACCTGCGCCTTATCAACGTGAAATTCCAGCGTTCCACAGTCAGATCATACTCGGTGGTGCCGTGGATATAGTTCTTCTGGTAACGGCCCATTGTCGCCTCGTCCAGGTGGTGCAGCCCCCGGTGCATGGGCTTGACGACCGCCCCGGCCTCGCAAAGACCATTGCCCGTCCATGCTGCTCGTAGAATGAGGTCAGAATAAGGTTTGGGTTCGGGCTGCGATGCAGACCAGGCTGGGAGGGACTTGGATGCATGCTCCGGGTTGTTGTCGCCGGCATGGCCGTTGAGATCCGGACCGCGAGAGAGGAGGGCGGAGTCGTCGTCATAAAAATATGTAGGATGCAAGGGCCGGCGGCGTTTGCCTTGGGACCGATAAGCGAGTCATTATGGAAGCAGAGAGAAACATTGTACTTCTGGCCGATCGGTTCGGGGGACGCAAAGGCGGGGGACATTCACCAGAAGGAAGGGGTTTCGAGAACAGGGGCGTGGACGGGGGCGGGCATCGCGGGTGATGGCGGGGGGGCTTGGCATTCATCAACCCCGTGCGAAATATCGCACGAACCCCACAATTTAGATCCAATGGGTGGGGCCGACGGCGGAAGATATAGTGGGGACAAGGCGAGAGATAAGACAAGAAGTACGGAAACACAGAACAGACGAGCAGATGCGATGCGTTGCACGAAAAAATACTGCTGATCTTTATCACCTACGTGAGCTAGCCCAAGTGCTTTGTGCAGTTCGAAAGCTGTATACAGCGGGTGGGTGGTGGTCGAAGGCGGCTGGCAAAGGTCCCTTCGGCCGTGCGCGCCACCATTGCGATAGATGCGCAGATGGAGGAGGGTGTGTGGTGGATGCGTGCCCCACACGTCAATCGAGACGTGGACGATGTGTGGGCTACCTTATTATAAACTCGTCAGAGTCCGTAGCATCTTCCCAGGATGGTCCTCCAGCCGACAGGCAGCACACATTCCTCACAGGCATCGACATCCCCTCCTGCAACTGCACTACAACTGCAGCAATGGCGCGCTTCCTCGACAACCAGCACTAGCAAGACCACCTGATCTGCCCACCGTTGTTTTCTCGCCATGGCTAGGAACCCGTCTTCCAAGACTACGGCTGCGTCATCCAAAGCCCCATACTTCCCGATACACGACATCCCGATACATGACGCAATGTTGCAGCTTGGCGACCCGTACTTCACGGTCCTTTGAGAGCGATAACCTCGACAGACATCTGCGAGACTTGCTCCGGGAGGCCGTTCTTGTTGCCGACCAAGTCTATCGATGATTTACTCAGTCTACCAACTGAATCTCCTCGCCCTTTGACAACGTCCTCGCCAGTCTCAACCGCGAGCACCTCGAACACGACGAACACGAACGCAAGCGGCGAGACGGCTATATCGATTGAAGAGGAGCCATCCAGAAGGACGAAAGAATCGCAATATTATGCCGAGATGGGGCCGACACTCTTGAAGCAAAGAAACTTCACTTGGGACACATCACAAGAATAAAGGTCTGACGCAACCCAGTGTGGCCTCGGACAAAAAGGTTCCATGGGGCGAACTTTGGCCAAATTGAGGCCTCCTCCTCTGCACATGACGACGGAGAGGCGTCGGAATGGCATGGAAAGGCGTCGGACAGGCACTGGCGGCCTGTGGTGCCAGATTGTTGGATGCAGATGCAGCGTGGCTTTGGATGCATCGAAATATCGATGCGTCTGAAGGGGACCCATCCCTTCCAACCTGGACCTTACTTTACCCAGAAGGCCTGGTGATCCACTGCCTTACCATTCCTCACCCGCAGCCACAGCCAGGGTACAGCTTGACAAGCCTCAGCAGACTTTGGACGACTGGATATTGATGTGGATGAAGATGCAGATGGGTTTGTCGATCCAGCGCATCCGGATTGTTGGTGCGTGAGCCTGGGACGGGTGATGGAAATCGGGTGGATGGTTGGGGAGCAGATGCCTATTTTGGAAACATCGTCACATTCATCAGTGCAGTTGTGCAAGAAGAACCGCCGGATCATAGCCTGCTCGCGCGGATTTTCATGGCCACCATCGACGGCGAAACGGCCATGGTAATACTTCGTGAAGAGGTTACTTCGGTAGAAATCACGCTGGGTGGGGTGAAAACGAATGTGACGATTTGTCACCCTGTCAACGTGGACGCCGTGATCTATCAAGAAATTCACTTTGGACTTGAATAAAGTCGGCACCTCTTCGCTCAAGGCATTGGACCAAGTCTGACCAACGATTTATGAGTTAGCCTCCAGGTTCATATTGGCTCCCGCTTAGCGAAGATGTTTCATCATTTCGGTGGCGTGAGCATCTGCTGAAGCTGCTTCTATCAAAGCATAATCGAGTTCTCTCTGATATTCAGCCAGTAGCATTTTAAAGGCGACACTCCCAGAGTTCGCGACAAGGTTTGCTTAGAGACGTCGCAAGACTTCTACCATAACCAACTTTTTCCACCCCCAAAATTCGGCCTCGGTCGGTTGTGTGCACTGAGTATTATACCAGAAAGGCATGTGGTAACGACGCTGTGCCCCTAGCGCGAGGAAGTCAAGGGACGAAGAGCAGTGCTGAGAAAGCCAGAGAGTGGTGTCGCGGCAGGCAGAGCGCCTGCAGCAATCGCTACTGTGCATGACATCTGCTCCTGAATCGGTAAGACGTTGGCCGCTCTGAAGCTACCGTTGCGTATGGATTCGTGGAGAGAAATATTTATCGCAGGACACAGGCAACCTGGGAGAGAATGGACCTGATACCTGATCGCTTGACGTATGATGTCGGGTCTATCGTTTTGCAAGGCCCATGTTAGGACTGTCCGACCACGGAATGATCTGCGGTATAACAATGGATTCGCAACTTGATGCAAGCCTCGGGATGTGACGGCTAGTCGGCTGATTGACGAGAGATCTGGAACCGAATGCACTATATGGATCAACACATTGGAAATCTGATGAAAAGCACACGTTCTTTTTGCATTGAGGCCATCCTGGATCTGGTCATCATAAGGCCAAATAAGCCTCGTCGGTTTTCATCATGCTCGCCGAAGACTCCAGTGACCGTCGCTCAACAGCACTACAGCAGTAGTGGCTAGCTACACCTGGCTCCCTTGATTTCTTGGGCTGACAGAATCCAACCGTTAGTAGCGGGTGTCAGTATGTGTCATGTAGTCGATTGCGCGTCAGAGGCATCAAATGACTGACAAATTGATCACCCCGCTGATACATCATTCTTTTCTGCCGCCCATTTCGTGACTAAACGTCTGCGTCAAGAGTCAATGATACCTGCTCTGCGGCGATAGGTAAACGCGCCTTATTTGGTAATACGCAGGCGTATGTGGATACATTATCAGTCTCTCAGCTGCGCAGTGCGGGGTGTTTGTCACCGTTTTCAGTGTCATACTATGACGGTCCGCCATGATCGGAAGAAGCATGAACATACCGGGAATCTTGATCGCGCAACATAAGCCGCACGAAAGCCGTGAACTCCACAGCTTCAAGTTCGAGCAGTATATCACTTGTGGCACGGATCGGATCGCTCCCACTGTATCACCGTCACGCACCTTGGCCCTCTCGTCCCCAGCTCACTCCTGTGACCCATCTAGTCACAGCGTCCATTCGCGTTGTTGTTCAAATCATGCACAATATACCAACAGAGATTCTCTTGCTCGTTCTAAACTACCTAGATCTGACAAACCTGAGTAGGACGGCCAAATGCTGCAAGCGTATCCATCAGCTCGCAAATGCAAAGCTGTATGAAACCTTACGACTCCAGATCAAGATGCACAGTCCTGATGACCAGACAGCCAAGGTCCTTGGCACATTGTTGCAGAACTCTCGTCTGCGGGAGCCCCCTTCGCCATATAGATGTTCAATTCGACGAAGACTTCCTATGGACCCAGAGCCATTCGCGACTTCTGGCCGATACTGAAACCGGATCTTAGAGTGCAAGAGCGTAGCAAAGGTATTTTTGACATCACACTCCGCAATCAAAGCAAAAGATTGTAGTGACTGACAGTTGTCAAGCCTCCAGGATAGCGCCTGGTATCCGATCATACAGATGGACGGCAGGCTACTCCTTTACCAGCCTGGTGTTTCCAGACTTGGAAAATATAAACTGCAGATCTATCGGCCCACAAAACCTTAAATGATTGCGGTGGCATCTGAACTACTGCGAAAGTCTGGCTCGGGTGCGGTTACCTTTCCGAAAACTGACAGAACTCACGCAAGGAGCTGGGGGTAATCTTCTGAGTGGTGCTGCTCTCCGTCATCTGAGTCACCTCAGGCTATCATACATCAACGTGGCTGCCCTCCAGGCATCGCGTGTATCCCGTGCCTCGCGTCTTGAGTCACTCAAGCCATACGGTTGCGCTGGCGTAGAGGAGTTCTTAGCAGACGAGGTCGTATCATCTCTGAGGGTTGTGCGTATAACAGCTCATTCCAAGTCTGGTCGGTCTCAAGCATATACCGCATGGCTGCGGAGCGCCCAAGACGTCGAGAACATAACCCTCTGCACCAGCGGACTGGCTCGCGTGATTCCAATCGACGACATTGGTGCGTACAGGTCCACGCTTCGAACCCTGATCCTTGATGCTCTACGAAACCTGCTGGACCCGACATCCGTCTGCGCCCACAGCCCGGATGATCTTCGCAGGGTTGCCAACATGTGTTACTATTCGCGCACAATTGACATGCCAATAGAGCTACGGGACTACCAGCGTCAACACGCTACACGAGGTTCGCCCTAGCTGCGTAAGGAACGAGTTAGCAATGGTGCGTCAAGACACAAGGTCGATGGCTGCATAGGCGCAGCTGGGGGAGGACAATGTCCAGCTCACATCCCAGATGTATAGAAAAGAGTTCAGACCAACGACACCGACCTTGTACTGGAAAATATTGGTGCTGTGGGCCCGTGGCAAGAATTGATAGACCCTCTTGAACTGTTTCTGATCCCAGCCCTCCATGGCTGCGACAGGTCTCAGGTTGAAGGTGCGTCCTACTTCCTTGGCTCGAATTTTTCAATAGTCAGTCCCAGTCCGCGCTGCTGCAAGAGTCGGCCATGTCTCGAAGATAGTCTCGAATCGCCAAGCGACGCCAGTCGTGTTCCCAAGATGCCTTGGGCCACTCCAGAAAGCCTCTGGCCTCCTCGGACACCTCGGCCGCCCCTTGATACGCCACAGCAAAGGGATGCGGGATCAGATACCGGCAGATCTCGTCGCCCGGGCACGGTAGGTCTCGTGTGTCCTGGAAAAGCTGCGCCTCGGGAGTACCGAGTGTCCTGATGCGGTGGGCCAAAGCCAAGCGTTGCAGATAGATCCCGATCATGTTGATTCCGAGCTCCTTGTGCACCATCTGAATTGGAGTCACATGGTACGCGCCGGAGATCTGGACAAGACACTTGTTCTGGAGCTTTTGCAGACGCTTAAGCGAGCTCTTGGGAAAGTCGAAACTCTTCGCCTTGATGTTCCTGGTTAGAAACCACCAGGCGCAGGCGTATGTGATGATGGGTCGGACACTCGTGATGTAAAATCGTTTCAAGTCGTAGACATTGGGACCATGGACAGAGCCAGAGAGGCGGCGGGAATGTTCCATTTTCCGGTTCACCTTTTGCACAATCTGTGAACTATCATTAGTACATGTACCACTTCCCAACGCGGTGCGAGAATATTTACTTATGGTGTCAACGTGGATATTCCACTTGAGACGAGGGGTGACGCAAACGCCGAGGCTGCGAATACAGTTGTCTTCCTTGACCAAATTGTCCTTAACGGTGAGACCCGGAATGTTTGGCATGCAGGTTGGGGTCTTTACACGGTCGTGGGGTTTCCGGAAGTGAATCGCCTTGTACTCTCCGAGGTCGAAGTGCATCCCGTTCGGCACCCCCCAGGCAAGGACCATATCATGCCACTTCTCCAGGAGTTTGACATTCTTCTCCCAACTATTCTAAGTGACCGCGATGTAGCTGTCGTCGACGTAAGAGAGGGAGAAGACGACATGGTCGTCAGGATTTTGTTCGTTGAACTTCTCAAGTATGGGAGCGATGAAGGATAAAGGAAATCAAGAGAATAGGGCAAAGAGGGCTGCCTTGGGGAATGCCGGTGTTTACATAGAACTCCTTCGACTTGTAGCCCGGGAGATGGAGAATCGTGGTGCGATCGGAAAGGAAAGACCAAGTGAACTCGATAATCCAGTCAGGGGGGGGGGGGGGGGGGGGGGGCCTTTTTGACATGAGCAACTCGGCTCTGTTGACATGATCATGGGCGCCAGCATTTTCGAGACTCAGAAGGGTCGAACACCACTTGTCTTGCTTGCCGCCTCCGACCTTCCGCGGCTCGGCACACTAGCCTTTGTAGATTTCGTTGAACAGAAACTCCATCGCCTTGGTTGTGCGTTTGCGCGGCGTGCCAAATTGCGTTTTGGGAGAAGATCGTGCTAGACGGCAAGTTTCTTCAGTCGATCAGCAACCGCCCTCTCAATCATCTTACTAGGAGTGGAGAGCAAGGCAATCGGGCGCCGGCTCTTAGGTGAGGAGTGGTCCTTCTTGCCAGCTTTGCGAAGAATGACGGTGATAGACCTCTTGAACTCCTTGGGGTGATATCCGTGTACTAGGCAGGCCTGGACAATGTGCCTTGTGTAGGGCGTGACGGCCCCAGAAGCGTTTTTGTAAGCGTCCCAAGGCACTCCGTCCAGACAGAAAACCTTCCCGAATCTTTCTTTAAGTATTACAAGCTTGGTGATGAAATGCTGAAGTCTGTCGGAACACTAGAACCGCTTGAGAAGGGCGGCTATTGGGGTGTCGCTCGTTGCCTCTTCCCAAACTGACTCCCTGATGCGTCCTGCGTTCCCCTCGCCGTTCTAACATGGAGAGCCGTCCTTCTTCTTCGACTCCATGAAGTCTGGTTCCATACGACTAGTCCATGCGCGAGCGAAATCATCCCACGTGAAGACCCAGTCTCCTTGGGCTGTGGAAGCAATCATCTCTCGAAAGTCTTTGGTCTTTTGGCTTCTGAGGAGGAACCTCAGTTTCCAGTTGGCGTGTTCCAGCTCGCGAGCTTTCCTGCGGAAGGCGTCTGTGCTGGGGAGCAGCCTGCGCAGCTTGCGGAGTATGCGTTTGACGTTGACCCTCTCTTCTTCGATACGGGGGTTGGTCGTTAGCTTGTAAGAGCGGCTGTGAGGTTTGCGCTGTTTACGCGGAACAACCTCTTCGAGGGTTTCTGACATAGCCGTTAAAAAGCCGGCAACAAACTTCTCGATTCCTGCGGGCTCCTCAAAACACTCAATTTCTCGATGAACGGCGGCCCGAGACGGGCACTAAGCTTCTTGACGGCCACCTCGCTGAGTAGCTACTTCTGTGACCTGTTGAAGTGAAATCCTGTGCTCGTGTCGCGATTCGGCGCGCCGCTGAATCCCCGTCCTGAGAGGAATGTGGTCCGTACTAAACTCTGGCAAATCGTCGATGAGGTGGCAATTTTGAAATCGCCAGTTCATTCTCACGTTGACTCAGATCAAGTCGATGGTGGTGTACGCGTCATAGGACGCTCTGTACGTGGGTCCGACGCCTCGGTAGGTCATCTGGGCAGCGCGCATGGCTTGTTGAAGTTTCTTCCCTCCGGGGCACGGCTTCTTGCGTCTCGTGAAAGCCCACTCTTCACCGTGCAGGTTGAAGTCGCCGAGAAGAACCCAGTTGTCCGCCGCCGCGTGGTCGTTGACAAGCCGCGTGAAGTTAACTCTCTCTTTGTGCCAGTTGTACACGTTCGTGATAACAACATCACCGCTGTCCGTCTTCAAGGTGAGAGCCGCGACAGTGCGCTTGTGCGCGCCGTCGGACCAGCGCCACGTGACAGCATCGAGAGGAATCGACTGGTGGACGAAGAAAGGAACGTGGCGCGTTTGCGTTTCTTCGGTGTTGTCTGGTAGCTTCACGATGTTGGTCCGATAAATGGGGCGATATCCGCTGAGGTATTTGCCATCCAACTCTAGAGGAGTCTCCTGTACAGCGATGATGTCGGCCGGCTCTCTCTGCGTCTTCTCGTGGTTGAGGATGCCGGTCAAACAATCCATTGTCTTGTTCACGTTGGATTGAATGAGGACGAGAGTGTTCGTCTGACGGCGCTCAGGTACCGCATCCGCAAGATCGGTAGGCGACTCAGCGGCACAGACATTTTCTTCGGCGACGTCTTCGCAATACTGCAAAGCTTGTCAATTCCACATATATATGGGGTGAGATATACAGAAAGATAATGATATACCTCATCTTCGAAGACCTCTTCGCCGTCTAAATCGTCTGCAGCATCGTCTCCATTATCTAAGCTCGTCTGGTGGACGTCATGATCAGCACTTCGCCCACAAAGGTGATGCACGTAACAGCCTACCTCATTTTTGTCTCTGGTCTTAAGAACCCTCTCTTTAATGGTATCTTTCGTCAGCGGACGTCGGTTCGCTTTTTGCTGGGTGGAGGAAGTCTCTGGCCAGCCCTTAAAGCAACTTCGGAAATAGCCAAGTCAGCAGAAGTTCTGGACGGAGGTTCTCTTGTAGGACCAACCGGGGCTCCGGGACGGAACAACAGCTGATTGAAAACCGCCTTCGCCCTTCCAGTCCGCCCACCAGTCCACGGTGGAGGAACATCTGAAGTTCTACCAGCGCAGCCAGCAGTGCAACAAATGTGCATAAAAGAAATTGGAAAGACAACTCATGAACTGGGTATGATGAAGGGGCCAAAAAGAGAAAAGGCTGGGATGACAGGAACAGCCGTCTAATAATGAACGGTGGATGAGACTGCGAATAAGTGATGATGTATGTAGGTTGGCAAGAGGAATAAATTTTAATGGGATAACATCTTGAGACATGGGAAAGAAGACCGTTCATATAGAGAATGGCATTGACCACAACTTGTGTACCCTGTGGTTAACTCCTGTTTCCAGTCCTCAGACGAACCGCTTAGCAAGAATGAACGCCTTGACATTGTGGAAGCCGGTGTTGCAACCTGAACTTGAAAGAGTCGATAACCGTTTGTATCCTGTTACAAACGAAATGTCCCACCAGAAGCCAAAGGCGGCTTCCGACGGCGAACCACCTTGGTACTGGCTACAAGTTTCTGTCGACGTGTCGATTTCAGGGCGCAGAGAATCTTTGGCTCTTGGAGACATCCTTCTGCACGAGTTGCCCAACCAAGAAACCGAGCTGCCGATGACGCGTGCCACATGTGCGGCTGAGGTGTTCATCTCCAGACAGAGTCAGTCAGCTTTTCTTTGATGTAAGCGTAATGATAATACCTTCAATTTGCCCCCAGATAAGGCCACCAAAGTATCAAAACCGAACAGGTACATCTGGATCTTGCGAACCTGACGAGGAGGGGTGTGAGGTAAGGAAAGAACGAGGTGGTACGAAAGGCCAGAACCTGTGATGTTGTCGTTGTTCAATCGAATATTCTATCTCAATTACTTGACGCTCCGAGTCCATCCAATCTTTCCATGCCGGTCGAAAGAAATGCTGAGAAGCGCACCAGATGTAAACCACTGAGATGTCGTTCGTAAGAAGAAGCTCATTGGCGTCAGCGTAAAAGTTTGAAAGTCTGGCATAATGCATAGATTGAGATGCCACATTGAGTCCGTTAGAACCTGTCTATACTTAGTGTTCGCAGTAAGGAAAATAATAAAAGAGATTTATGGTGTAATCACCTGGTAGTAAAAGCATGCCACACTCTTCAAGCCGTGATTGAAGGTGATTGGGATGTACACAAGTTTAGTCGCTGAATGCCGCAGTCAAAGCAAGCTGAGCTGGTGTGACTTAAGAGATCTTCGAGAACTCTGTCAAGCCGCCAATAAGTCGGCCGCAGTACTCAATGTTACGCGCATAGCTGATCGTCCGGTCGATATAGTCGCCATAGCCTTCAGCATAAAGACCACCGGCAGTTTGGAAGATGCATCGCAATATAGCAATGACATAAAGCTGGATTGTAGCGTTTCTCGGCAACGCTGACGGGTAAATACTAGACTCCAGTTTCAGAAGCAATATCAGCCAATTCAGCTGCGTCACAGCGACATGGGTACCGTCGAAAAGTGATCCACAAATCACCAGACACCGGGTAAAGACATTCATTACGGAGGGATCCGAGTTCTGTAAACTATCAGTGAAATTGTTACAAAGTATCAAAATCTTTTCGGACCTTTAATTCGCAGCAGAGAGTAGCCCACTCTTGTGGTGCGAAAGGTACGTGTGGCATGCGCTCGATACGCATCCGGAGATATGTGAGCAACCTTTTGCAACCACCCAAGCGAATTTGGAGGATAAATCTACTAAGCCACAACCTTACATTAAGGCAGAGTATGGGGTAGTTTGTTGCGGTCCTGGAGACTATCGACGAGCGCTGCAAGTATGATCTGTCGAAGGCAATCTCGAAATAGCGCTCATCAGGCATCCGTCCGATGATGTTTATCCAAGGTGAACATTTACCAGGTATCAGCCAATCCGGGCGAAGATCAGTCTCCACAAGGAAGCAAGTGATGAGCTTCTCGGTGCTCAATCGTGGATCGAGGCTACGGGGATCAAAATCGCTTGCTGGCGTGGTATGTGGATAGGGTGGATCAAACATGACAGGCAGAACCTATGCTGGCGGCTGGAATGAACGAACATGTGTGGTTTGGTTGAGGCAGGGCAGGCGAAAGTTAATATCTATTCATGAGAACATTATGGACAAAATGGGCCGTGGGACGTGGGACGTGGGACGTGGGACGTGGGACGTGGGACGTGGGACGTGGGACGTGGGATGAGATAGTCTCAGAATACGAGGGAGAGTGTAGAATAGAGGGTGTGGGCGAGTGGGATTTCTACATCACACCATCAAATCGCACAAGGACATGCAGGTAACACGCAGGCAACTCCTCATTCTGTTTGCTATCGCTTGGTCGATAACGCTGCAATGCGAGCGCTCCTCCTGAGTACAGTGCGGCCATGTTCGCAACCGCTGTCCAATGCATCACTTCTTACGTGCGAGGACCCGGACAACCGCCTGTTTCCAGTTCGCTTCCTCTGATCGGCATGAGTTTGCGGTCGAGGAGCGACACTATCCGTTGAAGTCACCTTCAGCCTTGCATGGAGAGGTCTTTGATACGTGACCGCTCTGGAACGCTTAACTGATCGACGATTACCAGGAGCATCCTGATGTGAGGCTTTGAACTTCCTCTTTGATCTTCTCAGTTGCGTTGGACCGTCCTCATTTTGCCTGTGTTTCTCAAAGAAAGTCTGTGCATCTTCTCTGGTGGTGACTAGAGGATATCAGAAGACGAGCTGTATGGGACAGACTGAGTCTTACGACTAGCTTGGGCGGCAGTCCAGCCCACGATGTTCTGGTGCTTTCGCTTCCATCCGAGAAAGTATTCTTCCCTGAGCGCCTCTTCGGTTGGCTGTGCGTCGACATTCCAGTCCGAGGAGGCAAAGTTCGACAAAGCTATCTGCGTTTGATTGTGTTTCTGAGCTAGAGGCATGTAAATGTCGTCAAGGTGCTGCAAGTTTGCTTTCCAGTCAGCCGGGTCGTCTAGGTTCAGTATTGCGTCGCGAGGGCCCTGATAGTAAATCTCAGCGCTAGTAATGCATAGCTCATCCCCCTTTAAGACAGAACGACCCTCAGGCCCGAGATGCCATAGACTCATCTATTTTGCATAAACACATCCCTTCATCCGTCCCAGATTGATGACTGGTGTGTAGTGCTTCTCATAGTGACGCAGCTTCGCATTCCAAAATTCGATATCTTCGAGATCGGGACGGGGATTTCGTTTGCCGCGGTAACGCACTTCGTTGCATCTGTCCAGGTCGAGTTCTTCGTGCTCGAGTATGTGACGTTCTTCTGGGCCGCTTCTATTCAACGCTCAGAGAAAATCGAATGCTCGCTGCTTCGCGGCAGACAACAGAGCGGAGGTTTAGCTGGCAATACAAAGATCCGTGCCGTGACACATCTGTGAATATGGGCGGGGTGCACCTGGATGGTGCCCGGTTGGGGTACACTACCTAGGTAGGTGGGTGCTCCTGAACTTCCAGTCAAAGACAGAGGCGTATTGCTATTAATGCAGGGAGGCTTTCTCAGGCGCCCGGGGAGCGGCCAAAGTTACAGGCCCGCTGCACCGTGCGCGCCCAGTAAATCCAATCAGTGCCAGGGACTTTATGGTGTGCAACGAGGAGCAAAGCTTTGCGCC
Source organism: Colletotrichum siamense (assembly GCF_013390195.1). Lineage (NCBI taxonomy): Eukaryota > Fungi > Ascomycota > Sordariomycetes > Glomerellales > Glomerellaceae > Colletotrichum > Colletotrichum siamense. Next base: position 488,491 of record NW_023501026.1, on the reverse strand, counting down.
TGACCTCCTCACACGGCCCCACGAAAATGCGGAGATCCGTGAAGAAGATGAAGAAGATACAACAGTCCCCCAAACACGACCACTAGCATTTATTCGAGTCACAACAGATCATATACCTCGGGACCTGCGTGCTGGCTTTACTTTTGGTAGTGACCCTTGCCTTTGCGACGTCTTGCTGGACATGGACCAGAGGGCGGGCATTAGCAAAAGACATTTCGCGATCAGGATCAACCCAGACAACTGAAGCCTTATCCTCAGAAACCACAGTTGCAACAAGACCAATATCCGATCTCACAATCTCGGTAGAACATCAGTGTCTGGGCAAAGGGTTATTTGGGATAATGAGGACGTGTCGATCCAATTGGGTCTTTTTGATGTAGAGGTCCGGGTCCCTGATCGTTCTCAAGTATGGGGGGCATACTCCGCAAACCTCCTAGCCTACATAGCCGAGATTTCATCAGGGCTTCCCGGCCTGGAGAACCTCGATCTAGCATCAGCACCCAGCGCCAGTACGGCTTCCACAAGGACTTCACTCTATCATATCACGAACAAAATCAACAAAGGAGCTTACGGGGATGTCTACAGCCGAGTCATCGGCGAGCTCATCGCTGCGAAAGAGCCGCATAAGCCCGATCGTGTTCGGATAGAAGCGGTCATGCTGTTGCGACGGCTGTCATATGTAAGCGCCTATCAGAATCATGACTAGGTTCCTAGGCTAATTACATGCATAGGATCATATTGTCAAATTTCACGCCTTTATTCTCGACGGAGATCAGTTGCGGCGTCCACTGATGGAGTTCGTGGATGGGCCTGATCTATCGAGCACCTTTCCAGATCGGCCCACTTCGCTTGACGCAAGGATCATCACTTCACAGCTGCTCGAAGCCACGGAGTATTGCCACCGGCTGGGGATCGTCCACCGAGATATCAAGCCTTCGAATGTGATGGCGCCTTCTCGACAGATTGGGGACTCTGGGATGCGGGCTGACCTTTGTGAACTATGAGATTTAACCTTCCGCCGACCGCTAGGAGTTGCATGCAGCTCATGGCTTTCAGGCTGCTCTCTCCAATGACGTGTTGCTCTGGCCTTTATTTGCCCACCCAGGCGAGCAAAGTGCCCTTCAGAGAGCTTGAGCTCAACAGCTATCCCCATCAGCAACACCGTCGCCTGACATGCAGACGCGCCACCACACCTATACATGAGTCTTGCTCGCGCCGCCGAAACGGGCAGATATCAACATGGCATACTGCCCGTCATGTCACGACGTCAGGCGTTGAGGAATGATGCTGTTCTGTCTTCTTCCAAACATGCCCGCCATCGGTTGGAAACCCTAAGCCCCATCCACCATCCCTATTCCAGCATCTCCTCCTTCTCAACGGCGGCTGACGTCACGCTGCTGGTCTCCTGGTACCGGAAGAGGGTGAATAGAAAGGTTGCTGTTTATGCTTGGTTGCCGCCTTCTCAGGACAGGCGGAGGCTGAAGAGGAAAGATGACGTTGGCTAAGGTAGGAATAAGAGATTAGCGGGTCGGTTTGTTCTCAAACAGGCACAGCAAGAGGTGTGACCAAGCAAGACTCAAGAAGTAGGAATCAGAACAAAGGTCACGGTGAGTATTATGCAGCGTGCTGTACAAAGGGGCAAGGTTTAAGTGGACTGAATCACAGTTTTGTGCAACCCATAATATACATATCCAAGGGGAGAACTTCAGCAAGCAACATAGGAGAACGTGGACGTGAGCTCCAAGTCAGACTGACACCTGCTCTCCGCACTTGGCAGCTTCTGTTACACATTGCACGACAATTGACGAGACCATCATGCAAGGCTCAGTTGTATTCAGGCAGGTTATCTTAGATATAGATCCCAGGCCGCTGCATAAACAACGCAAGCTGGTTATGGCATGTACTGAATGCTGTCCAGAAAGATCGCTTGCGACCTTGGAGATCCCTGCGAGCATTGCAAGAGGTATGAGTAATATGAACTCTCTCTCTCTCTAAACGCACGCTCATGTGTTCTTCGTTGATGTGAGTGGCAAGCTTGGGTGAGAGATGAATAATGATGAGAGTTGAGAAAATGGGCCCTTGACCTGCATGTATAAGAACAGTAGCTAATGAGATTAGTAACAATGGCAATCTCTAAGACACTTATTGATATTCATCAACACTTTCACCCAAAGTCCTCAACGTCGAACATGAAAGAAAAAGCTCTGGGTCTGGTGTGTCTTCGTTACTGATGGAGGGTGCCTAAACTCTCAGCCAGGTTGAGCATAACTCCCGCTTTGATCCTGCTTTGATGTGCTCCCTTATTTTGAACCTTCTACTGACCATGAGACGATGACAACCTCTCTGAGAGGGCTCTACTAAATACCAGCACCTTAGACATTGCTAACCTAGACATCCTAGGACGAATGATATGGGATCAGCAAGAGAAGCAGACTTCGCTTCGACCCATTCTAGAATTCCGCCCCCAGTGATAAGATATTTACAGCTCCGAGCTCCTTAAGTAACAAATGCTTACATCTCTCCGCCAAGGCCGAAGTTGAGTTTTAAGGGAATTCATGAGATATACCCACCGTGGTATAATTATCGTCGAGAAACATGCCAGTCTCACACTGAGTCCAGAATCTAGCTCGCAAAGCGGGCATAGCATGGCTAAAAACACTGCGTCCTTTCGCTGCGAGGGGCTTTAGCTTGCTTCTATTCTGCGTTTCTCAGGATGGAACAAGGCGAAATCATAGGCCGCACTGCTTCCTGAGCATGAGGGTGTACAGCCAGCCATGGACTCGGCCAGTTTAGAGCGATATTCTCAGAGACGACAACACAATGGGGGGATTCCAATGACTAGAGGGGTGGTTCATGATGACCCCGCTTCTAGCTGCCGAGACCTTTTGCATCTCGAAGGCTGAAGTCTTGAAGTACGCCGTCGGAATTCCAGTCTCACCCGCCTTTAGCCCGGCATGTCTACCCACGAGCTGGGTGATCCTGCTTTTTCGTCCATCGAGTTGGGGTGATTCATCCTCGATCGACCTAAATCTTGGTTGGTCCATGCAACGCACTTTCCGAGTACACCGTCCTTTCCAACTTTGCCTCCGAGGCACTGCCGCCCCAGCCTGCCTGCCTTGCATTCCTTCTATATCACAGTTTGATCACTGAAAGATTGCGCCAGTGGTCTACTCGCAGTCTTCAGGCTATATCAGGTACCTGGAACCCTAGCAGCTAAACTTTCGACTGAAGCTCAACCAAGGAAGTAATTCAACGAGAGCGGAAAATAGAATGCGCATGCATGTGTATTGATACAGATATTCATGCACCTTTTGTCATGTTTCTAACCTGGTTATCTACTAGCGGGCGGTTTCCCATTGACAGCACCCTTCACGCCCGGGCTGCGTCGTGATTGCCGTCGGCTGGAATTCGGAGTCGCATGATTTTGTGTCAGATATATCGCCGTAGGCACTCAATCTTGGCCAAGTACAGTTTGCCTTGAATGATTTTGGCAACTCGTTCCTGGATGCGGGGCATTTTTGTAGTGGGAGCAGCTTGCGCCGTTCAATTCCCCGCGCATGCACGACTGGTGAAGGCTGGAGATGGCAGGGGGTACGCATCGCACAACACCTTGGGGCAAGCGAAGGGCAGGGAAAGTATATTGATGTGCCAGCATTTGAGATTTTTCAAAGACGAACTATCCTGTGAACTCATGAAGACAAACTGATCGGGGAAGACGGGCGGTAGAGAGGTGCATATGCGACTGATGCTCATGGGGTACGTGCTGCGGAAATCTGCCTTGGGGTGATTCATGTGATCCGTGCATTTGGGGGGAGTGGCGGTGGTGGCTGGGGCGCAGGTCGGGGAATTCCACGACTTGCATTACGTGAGCACCATGTCTGCACACCTTGATAGCTTGGAGTCCGTGCGCCTTGCACCAGGCGAGCATGTCAATGCGCCCCCCTCAGGACATTCCCATCCACGATATGGCCATCCCCTGTCTCAACCTTGAGCAGCCCCAGCTGGTCCTCACAGGGCTTTAAAGGTGGCTAGTCTAGGGTTTCGTTAATACTGGATCGCATGTCCACTCAGTATCTTGGAAGGCCACTTGTATCTTACGAGCGCCTTTTGTGATGATGAAACTATCTCTTTCATCTCGCTCAGTCTTCACATCCTCATGCATGTGCATCCAGCAGAGTTTTCCATCGCTGCGCAATTGCAGTTGCTGTCCCATCACGCCAATAGTGCACGCAGGTTTCAACCTCCGTCAGGCAGCTCGAGCCACACTCTGCAATCTGCGCGTCAATCCCATCCAGCTGCCTGGTGCTGTCTGTAGGGGAAATCTTGACGTTCAGTATGCGGCCTACGCACGAGCCCCAATCTTCCTGTGGCGCTTTAGATGATTGGCAAGCGCAGCATGCCTGTGCGAACTTCCAGGGCCTGCCTGTGTGGGGCCTCCAGCCCTGAAACGAAGCCATTCCATTGGCCGGATTCCCTTCACCCGCAGCGCCCAGCGATAACTTCAATCACAGCGCACGTAGCGCTTTAATCGGGTACGCAATACAGCTTTGCTTTTGGACACGCGCAAGGGCTTTAATGTAGAACACGACGGGGGCTTCAATCGAGCGCGCGACGAAGTAGCCGGATTACCCGGCGAGTGCGCCGGCGAGTTCTCGGGCCCGGGCCGACAGGACCCGCACGGGCAGGAGGATAGCTGGGCTGCACAGGCAATTTAACCCGACGCCAGAGAGACGCGCCGTGGGGTAGGGCCAGTAGCTCCACTGGGCGAGCTTATCTGGCCAATTGCAGGGGATGTCTGGCAGACGAGGCAGGGGATGTCTGGCAGACGTGAACCTTGAGGCGTGGGAAGAGCATGGACCAGCTGCCGATTTTCCCCGCGAAAATCGGCAGCTACCTACCTTACTGATTTCACCACTGCTCCCCCGCTAGGTACGTACCGATGCTTGAGCAACCGCATCAAGCGAGGAACTACCCACGGAGGAGGAGGACAGAGCTAGAAACATATGACGTCACGCATGTCTCTCCACGAGCGAAAGCTTCCCTTCTTCAACATAATCAATCGAATTGAAGAATGCACGTCTCCAATATTGAAGAGATAAGTCGAGAGATGCTTCAGAGCTGTTCCCAGAAATTGCTCCAGACGAGGGGTCTCGCAGGCTCTGGACGCCTGCTCCCGCTCCCGCTCCCGCTCCCGCCCCCATGAAGCCCATGTCTTGGGCCAGCCGTGCCGCTGCTGCCGTCGGACCCAAGGCCGCCGTTCCTCTCCCCAAGACTGCCACTCCTCCTGCTCCTGCTCAGGCCAAGGCTCACGCCCCTGCTGCTGCTGCTGGCGCCGCCCCCGCCACGAAGGAGCCCGCTGCTGCCCCCGCTGCGAAGGAGTCCTCTCCCTCTGCCGAGTGGCAGTCCGCCGGCGCCGACTCCAAGCGCCAGAACCGCCCTCAGTCCATCTCCCAGGCTCCCGCCGACAACGGTACGTTGGGTTACGTCAAGTACGTCACCGACAAGGTCAACGCGGAGGACCTGCGTGCGGCCTTGCCAGCCCATCCCAATAGATCTTCCCCTTATGGGCGTTCCGTCACGCAGAAGGGAAGGGTTACCTCTGTGGGCACGTGAGAAGAAAAAAAGAGGAAAAAAAAAAAGAAAAAAAAAAGAGTTAGCTCTGTGGGCCGTGCACAGACCAGATCAGATAGGCGACGGAGTGGGCACCGGATCTCCGGGACGACCTGATTGCAGGAAAACGGCTCGGATGAATATTAGTCAGCGCATCTCCCTAGCAACCCCGCCTGGAGCATGTGAGTCGGGTGGAGTGGAGTGCAGCTGGGTGAGGCCAACACAATAATGCAACCTCGACTGCTACACTATCCACCATCACCACGCGCTTCCACTCTCGACTACCAGCACTCCGCCGTTCAGTCCATCCTGCTTCTCCCTTCGTCAACGCCAATGTGCACCTCCCGCGATATCCAAAATTGGCTTCTGAACCTCCCCGATCGAGCCGAAATACCCTGCCACACCGTTCCGACGATTGCGCGCCCCGAGTCGAAAAAGCGCAAGAGCCGACACGACCATGTCCTGACCCCGCCGGGCTCTGACCACGATCTCAACACCAGCAGCCACGCGGGAACAATCTCTGACAAGAGGAACATCACTTCGTGGAGTCTCCAAGACGCTCGTATGTCTTCGGAATTCGAAACACCCACGCAAAAGAGGCGGCGCGTTGTGCCAAATTTATCCGACCCCGACGAAACCCCTCGTAACCTGCATCCATCCGAGTCTGTGTCCCAGGCCGGCAGCGGCGTGTCGCAGTCGCAGGGCAGCAGGCGTTCGACGGCATCGGCATCGCGCCCGTCACGAACCAAGTCGCCAACGAAACAACTAGGCGCTGCGGAGATTAGCGAGAATCCCATCAGGGTCTTTGCGCTAGACTCCATCAGGACGGTTCAGGACATTGATGTGCGGCCCGGACTTCGAAGGCTGCGCGAAACCGTCAACGCCATCTCCAGGATCGCAAAGGGAAAGGGCATCATCCCCAGACATGACGCTGTAGGTTCCTCACTAGGTCTTCCCCTCCCCGTCCCCTCCCCTGTCTCTCCAGCTTGTGCTGACGCTGTTGCTGCTGCTCAGGAGAAGATTGAGGCCTTAGATCTAGACATCGACCTCTCTGAAAGCAGCTTATATGACGCTGGCAACTTGACGGAACAGCGCTACGGACCAACGCCCTCGTTTGAAGAGGTGAACAGCATTGTTCTGGCTTCACAGTACGGTATCAACGAATCGTTTGACGAGGCGTCATGGGATCGCGAAGTGCACCTCTTGCTGCTTTCGCTGGCACTACGGCGTCGCCTTTCTCCCGTGAAAGATGGGCTCGTCAACTACACACCTTCGTAAGGCACCGCCTATGCATGCCCTCCTTTAGCTACTTGATCACCCACTAACTGTGCGGTAATGATAGGATGACGGCCGCGATTCATTCCAACTTTATTAAAAACACGCCGAATCGCATGGTGGACTTCTGCTTGTACGTGGACCCAGAGTCGGCGGAGGCTACATCACCCGCCCTTTCCGAAGCGATCAAGTACGTACGCCAGACGTCTGGATATTCCTCTATCAACCACACGCCTCATTTTCGGCTCCGCGACAAGCCCATCTCGCTCAGCATCGAGTCTAAGCAACGCGGCGCAAGCTTGGACGACGCGCACCTGCAAATTGGGACTTGGCATGCCGCTCAGTGGGCTTACCTAGAAAGACTCGCGACAAGGAATGGGAACACGTTGGAAGGCCTGGCCTTCTTGCCAGGCATGATCGTTCAAGCCGAGGATTGGCATTTCGTGGCGTCCACGCGCGAAGGCACAAGCACTGTATGCCGACCCAACATTCCCCCGCCTCAGCCGCAAAAGATTTGCTAACTTGTGATGATAGATCCTGTGGTCCAAGAAGATTGTCGGCTCCACGTCCGAAGTCGAAGGAACCTATAAAGTCATTCGGACGATCCAATACCTTGCATGGTGGACAAAGGAGATATACTGGCCTTGGTTTGTGTCAACAATACTCGGCTTGAACAGCCAGAGGGGCACACCTGAAGGGGCAGCAAGTCCAGAGAGGGGCGCACTTGAAGGGGTAGCAAGAGATTCGCACATCGAAGGTGCAAGCTAGATTCCGCAAAGAACAGTGAAACAGCAAAAAAAAAAAAAAAAACAAAAAAAAAAAAAAAAAAAAAAAACCTGCCACTCTGAAGCTGTGAACCGAAAAGCTCTCTCCTTTCAAAACTTCCAAACGTCCGTCTCAAGCTTGCTACAACGGTTGATGCCACCCATGGTTTTCGAGGTTGACGTGACATCTGCCTGAACATTGCCTGCGAAAGCTTCAGAGCATGCCTGGACGATTTTCTGTGGTTATGCTAAGTCGGCGGCATGTACCTCGCCCGTCACGTCACGTCTCAGTGCCCAGGACAGAACTGTGAAGCTGCCGTGTGCATCTCCATCCACTCTCGCGAGCCCCATGCCAGCAAGCGCGATCAGATTTGCATTCGGCCTGGGCTTGCAACCGACAGCAAACTGCCGACGTTATGATCGCGAGCCCTTTTCGGGAAGTCATCAGGGTTCCGGTCGACGATGGATTTCATCGCCGGGGTCTGACGCATTATCACGACCCCAAGCCAGTAACTCCAAACCACCCAGCTCACGTTGAAAAAAAGATATTCGTTTCATTCTTTAATACATGCGCCGTGGTAAAACAGCGGAATCTCATCATCGCAACCGTTTGGCAACACCTTCCCTCTGAACGGACCCCCGCTGCTGTACTCAGGCGCATTCAGTTATCTTTCACATCCGCCGCTGACAGCCACTTTGCAGTCGTCCCGTCAGATGAACAAACAACTAAAGCCAGGGTCAGAAGCGCAGCCTACTGAAAAGAAGGAAAATAAAAACCCCTCCTCTTCTAGACAAGCCCAATTCCACAGACACCGGCATCTCCTGCATTTCAAAAAGACCATGTTAGTCTCAATCAAAAAAACTCTAAGGGTCTGGAAAAAGGGCAACAGTTTGCTGCGATCAACTCACCAATTCAAAGCGTTCGCGACTGCTTCTATTCAGGGGAGCTGTCAATGCTTACTTAACATCCTCACCAGATTGACCAAGTTTCAGAAGGCGACTTCGCCCGCGCTTGATCCCCAAAAGTTGGATGCACTTCTTTCACCGGCAAAACAGTAGCTTCTCGCAAAATCATATGCAACTCAAAAACCAGGACGCAAAACATCCGTTACCCTTTAAGATACACGCGCGTTCTCAGCTCCATTAGGGGCACTGTGGTCTGCAGAGAGATGCACCATTGCAATTTTGCTACCTCGGCTGTCTTTCCACCCCTTCGTGTGAAAACCTGACCGGATCTTCTCGCGTCGCGTCCAAAGCACAGCCCGGCAGGCTCATCCCCTACTGACGATACCAAGGCAGCACTCGCTTCGTCGTGCGGAGCTTGGGTTGTGTTTGAATAAGCTTGGTCCATTGCCCCCGAATCATGGCCATCATTGGCCACCGGAAGGTATTGGGTCTTCCTCTGCATTTCAAGGTTGTCTGGCAACAGCCGTTATTAGAGAGGATTTCATGACAATCCGAGGCGGGAATCGCATCCGTCTCCAAACCTGGTTTCAACGGAGGCTTCTAGCGCGCCGCTGCTGTTGAGCCATCCGGTTGAATTCCGGCCCCGAGTTTGATCATGTATTGGTGACTTCGTCAAGCTAGAGGGCATGAGCAACGTCTTCGGTCAAATGCACGACTATCCCATCAACTGCTGGTGGACTACACTACACGAGGGTGCGGGGTTAGACCAACTAGATATTCTGCACGAAGATCGACACTTTTTCCAGCGAATAGCGAATTTTGTGGTTGAGCAGAATTGGAGAAAACTGGGGGCACTCCTCGATCCCAAGTACTGTAGTCCACCAGCAGTTCATGGGATATCATGGACACCAGACATCAATGAAAACCCGGTAGAGATGAGCAGACAACTTCCGTTTCTTGGTGAGCTTCTCGTGAGCAAATAGTGTCCTACCAATTTTCGGGCCCCTTTATAGATATCATATAGGTGTTAAGGTAGGCTTATGCTAAGCCGTAAGCCACGCCACCAGAATGAGGTTGCAACTTGCCCTTTTCGCTAGTTGGGAAGATAACTGAAGATGTGATCGAGCTAGAGACCGAAACTGCTGGGGACGACCGGCAGACGACCTCTACTCAAGCCGCATGCCGGCTGAGGAACACGGATGAGATCTGGATCTTTTACATACCGCGACGATGTTGAACGCAAACCGGGTCAAGAACATTCATGGAACCCACTTACTGCGAGACAAGCTCTGTCTAGTAAAGGCCTGCAACGTGAAGCGAACTGAGGTATTGGGCGAGAAGAGCAATGTCAGAGCGGAAGCGGCGGAAGCAGAGATCACGGTTGCCAAAATATTCTGGCCCAGCAAAAAGAGATGCCTGCGGCGTAAGGGCCGATGGTCGTGTCCATCTGGGTCGACTGACGTGGTCATTGTTTTCCGGTTAACGACTCTTAACGACCTCTTTATATACACTCATCAGGCACGAACCGAGACGAAGATGCAGCGCGATAAGCTTATGCGGCGGCTTATATTCAGAAACGTAGAGCATCGTGCGGCTTTCCGAGCCGGTAGTTTCCGAACGGTAGACACAGATCTAATCAGCTTATAGCTGTCTGATATCAACTTTGCTGTTATGCGGTGTAGAGGTAGGTGTCAATGGGACGTTGCGGTTAACAACGTCCTCGGCCGTGTCGCTGATCGCATGTAGGTGGTTATCGAAGAGAATGCTGTTGCCTAGATCGAACGCATTTTGTCTCGGAGGGAAAAGTGGCGTAGAGGGTGCCGAAGACGACGCGCTGTTGCTGTAGAAAGTCGGGCCATGGCTGGAGATTAGTTCGGCACCACTTGTGGTGCAGATATGTGATGGAACCCTTGAAAGTCAGTCGACAGTTGGTTTCGACGGTAAATTTGCTGTAGAAGAAGGAATGATAGGCAGCGATGTATTTGTCGAGCGAGGTGGTTTGGGTTTGTTGTCGTCGGCACGCATTCGTTCTGCTTCGGCACACTGTTGTGCTTGCTGTTGTTTTCGCTCCCGCGGGAGGAGAATAGGAAGTAAGCATCAAACTCAGCCACAGCTCTCCAAGCAGTACGAACGTCATCCCAAGTGCGAGCCTTCTGCTGTTTAAGTGCATTGCCGCCGAACATCATCCACTCGATAGATTCTCAACTTCGCTCCGACATTTATTTCTTCTCATAGCTCATTGGTGACTTTACCCTCAGGACAGGGTAGGTAGTTCTTTTCAAAACTTTAGCCTTAAAAGATTGCAGCATAATTCAACTTACCAAGTCAGCTCTAGATTTGGGAAAACTCTGGTAATTCGATGATGAGTACTCGTAATGCCTGTTCTTGCAGCGGACTTGAATGTACACGCCGGCTCCGCACCGGCGTCGTATCTGCTCACAACGCCATATGATGTTTTTAGCGGCTTTATTGTAGTTCTCGCTAGTTCTGCCTCTCTTTATTGATTTCTGGCTAGAAAACATGTTGGCGTCTTTATCATGGACTACACAGAACATGGGTTGAGCCCTACACACGCGAGTACGCTGGGAATTTACTGTGCTATGATCGGAGAACTAAGGTTTGGCAAGAGGATATATCACTGTAATGTATTCTAAGCAGGTCATCCTGTGGACGAAGCGCGGCCGCAGCGGTTTCGTCAAGGAGCCCCTCGGCACCTATGTTAGTGAGGTTATGGATGGGAGGAAAAGGGGGAGAGGACGTTGAAACCAACGTTATCACCGGGGACACCCTCAGTAAGCTGCTCGTGGTGCATCTCGACGGAGGCCTCCGCGTTGTCGATAGTGCGCGTGCTGCCGGGTCTCCTGACAGGGACTCTTTTGAGAATGACGGCTCGCACGTAGTCTTCCAGAACTTCAACCAGACTCTCAAAACACGGAGCATGTTGCTATTTTGAAGCCTCTGCACGCCGAGGCCATGTAGTCCAATATGATTGAGGGTACATGTAGTTGAGAGGCCCGTTTCCGCAGCCATCCCCACGCGAAGTACGGCTCGCAAGCGCATTTCGCGGTACATAGAGAGCTCTACAGCCCCTAAATGTCACAGGCTGAGGAGCCGCTTTCTCTTTACTCTTTAGAGTTTCTGCAGCATTGAGCGGTTATTCTTCTCGGGCGCTTACTACTTTGGCAAGATACTAGTCGATACAATAATACGGCTTTTTCGAGGCATTCCAAAACCCGAAATATCGAAAGATGAGAAGGCGACACTGCAGAATGTCACTAGCGGCTTGCAGAGAGGAAGAGCCTCTCGGCGACATGCCGACGGAAGATGCCTTGCTAGAATCAATCGGCTCCCTTGAGCTCACCAAATTGCTGCTTCATGGAGTTTCAGAGGGGCCGCCCGCCGAAAGTCCTGCCGCGTCCTCATCTAATCACAGCCTCATGTTCTCAAGAGCCGTCCAATTCAACTGTACGAGCAGCTGCGAGCGAGGGCGGGCGGGCGTAGCCGTGCTCGGGCCGCTGCGGGAGGTCAGACTTGCAGCTTCTTGATGACTCCCGATATAAATTAAACACCACCAGGGCGTAAGCTGCCATGTGGTGGCACACTGAGGCGGAACCCGATGGACGCCTCCGCGTCCGTCGCCGCCACGTAATTTGCGCGCTCGCTGTCCTTCTACGAGCTCAGCTTAGAAACAAATTTGCCAAGGTGGGAAACTCTGAAAGAAGGATTAGGGGACTGGTTTTGTTTTTCTTGGTGAATGCAGTGAGAGAAATTGGAGGGTGGCAACTGCTGGTGAGCGCCCGGCTACGGCGGAGGATATCCGTTCACAGAGTTAGGAGAGGCATTGTAGCTGCTGGCACGTGGATCGCGATGTCGCCGACGGCGATGGTCCTCGGCGTTAAGGACGTCGGAGGAGAAGACCAGGTCGGGGTGGATGGGGACGTAGCCCTCCTGTCCTTGGCGGCGGCGGGAACGAAGTCCGTGGAGGGGGCTGGCGGGAGATGGCCATGACGACCTCGCTGGCGAGAAGCCCGAAGCAGATATTGAAGCTGAGGACGAGGCCGAAGGTGAAGCTCGTCACTAGTCGCACATTTGCTCGCGCATTCGCTGATATAAAGCGGCCACCTACTGCGCCTAAGCCAATTATCGGTCAACGAACTTTAATCCTGAGCTAACCGACCGGACCTTTCGGACAGAAAAACTGCGCAAACGAGGGCAAAGTGAGTCGTTCTCGAGGGCGGTCATCTCAGTCACCTGCGGTAGCGTAATGTCGCAATGGCACACTGGCGAGCTAGCAAGCTGGCACACCGGCTGACCAGGGTCCCTGCCTTGGTGTGCGGGCTTGCAGGCATGTTCGGTGTTCAGGGCAGTTTAATCTACAATCGACTTCGTGCCTCCCCCCCAGCCCGGCTCGCCATGGTGAGGTGACGAGAGGTGCGTCTCCAACTTTGCAAAGCAGTCACTGACGCACGTATTCTGTCACAGAGCACCACTGATCACAGCCGATGGGGACCAAGCCATGCTCACGATTCCGGATCCAAGTGAGAAATTGTGAAATGACAAACAACGCGGCGATAATCTCCACCTGCGAAATGCGCCGCCGGCGAACCTGATGAGCGCCGAGTTCTGGGACAGCCTGCGCCACTTGAGGACTCTGAGGATCCCGTGGGTCAAGCGTCCGCGCTACATCGCCCGTGGATGCGCTGGATCATCGCAGCTAGACGCGAGGTGTTGGCGATATAATGTTGGGCTGTTTGCCATCCTCAAGCATATCCCGTTGCTGTGTATTTGAGAGGTCGTTGGTTGGTTGCAGTGTAAGCTCAGCTAGAAGCCAAAAGTGAGGTGAGATGAGGTAAGGTGAGCTGAGGGGAGGCTCTGGTTGAGCATGTCCATGCTGGAGAGGGCGCCGTTTTGTTGTTGGAAGAACTGCTGAGCGAGATCCATCGCTGGTGGACAGATCGTTCCATCCATCTGACCAGCTTCCACAAGCCCACGTGCCCGCGGCGGATCCTCCTCCTCGGAAACAATCCGAGAAGTAACCTATATCGAGGCCCCTGACATGGACCACACGGCCCAACATGGCAACTAGTTGTGTGAAAGCTGTTGGCGAATGTGTGGCCAAAACTAAATGGGCCATCGAGCGTGTGGGCGACTTTGAATGCGATGTGTGTCTGAATGAAGCATTGGTGTTTGTGGTTTGTGAAAGAACGGAAGGAGTGCCGGCTTGAACAGCGAGGGTTGTGAGTGAGATGGGATTTAATACAGTGCATTGCACAGTTGATCTCGTCTTACGCACTCGCTCGTTTTATTGGGTTGACCCGGTCCATGTGGGAGGAGATGGCGGCACCGGCGATGTTGCCGAAGCCGGAGATGAGGTTGAAGATACCGGGAGGGAAGCCAGCCTTAACTAACAGCAGGTGTACACCTCACAGAGGGGCTAAAGAGGGAAAACCCGCCGAAAAGACTCGAAGCGAGAAATATGCAACAAACAGAGTTCGATTGACGGGTGACGTGGCCGCGGATGACGGAGCCGGGATACAGCGGCGCGGAGGGATTGAGCAGATGAATGGAAAGGTCCGCAAAATCATGCGGGAGAGGCGCGCGATGGGAGCGTGGAGTTGAGATTCGGAGAGGGAGGGATGCGCCGGTGGCAGGGTAGGCGAGTTGTTGCTCAGGCACTGGCAGTTGCAGCGCAACCCGTCGTCGATCAAGCGGCCGTTCTGAGCCGGCTTCTCCTCCACTTCGGATTGCTTGATCATCTGTTTCAATGGCAGCTTGTTCCCATGCCAGAGTCATGCATACTTCTCCGCTTTCTTCTGGTGATTGTGCAGGTGTTGTTGTTGCCGATGAAGAGCTTGGCAAGGAAGCTGGCCGTGGGCGCGATAATTGAGCAGAGCAGACAGGGATCAGATCACGAACTCACTAAGAGCAACCAAAATCAGGGGCTTTACAAAAGACAAACAACTTGTTCGACCAGACCCGCCAGATGGCGTTACTGCGATATGAGGTGCTATTATTTTGAGGCTTGGGCTAGAGGTCGCAAACAAACCCTCCGAGTTCAGGAACCCAATTTCCTGCCGACGACCCGCTGTTCTGGATGGCGGCTATGATCGCTCGCGTGATCAGGGCCAAGATGAGCTTGGTCATCTATCAACCCATGCTATTCCCCGGCACGCTGCCCTCGCAACCTCCCTCCCGGCATCACAAGCGCCCAGTACTGCGACCATCTCCGCGACGTTGTCATGGCCATGTACGGCATCAGCCGCACTATCAACACTTGTGTGGGCAACGAGTACATCCGTGACAAACGTGCCAATTCCCGCTTCCGTGCCCGTGTTCCGTGTGATTCCAAACTGAAGAGTGATAAATCCAAAGTATAAATACAATCAATCTTGCAGAGACGCTGCATTCAATTCCCTCCATGTGATACATGGCTGTTTCGCTACATTGCCCGAAGCCGCTCCCTCTCCGATTGGAACTGAACTCTAGTGGGTTGATAAGTGGGGGAAGAGTCCCAAGCTTGCCTCGGGCTTCTTCCAGGCCCATGATCGCGCACTGTAAAACGCGTGATGGCATTGCTACTATGAAAGTGTTGGTAAACGCTACCGAATGTCTCCAACCCGTCCACCCTCGTCAAACTCAACGAAGTGGTCCGCTCCGCCTTCGCCTCCTGCTGGAAGATGAGCGCGCAGCCCTTGGGGTACTTTGGCGAAGATTAAGCAGGAAATTGACCTCAGGAGCCACGAGATCTCGGCTCTGCGTAGCGGCACCATTATCACCCAGACTGCAGAAGCAAATGGAGAACTGGCCACTCGTCGGCGTACCTGTGGATCGACGTGCGGGACCTCGCGCCGGTCTGACAGCAGCCGTTAGCAATCCATCGCGCCCGGGAACTAAGCGGGTTTGGTCCCGAGTTTCGATAGCGGTCTTCCTGCATCAACCGGCAGAATACCGACATGGCAGGCGGTTTGGCGTGCTGTCGTAAGCGTTCCACGCCGATTTGGCTCTAGCTGCTAATGGAGATGGCTCTTGGCAGGCTAGACATCAGGCTACTGCCATTAAAGCTACCCAACAGAGTGACCGCATGCCTTGCGACAACACCAAGCCTCCGTCACACGATCTTTCGGCTCCAACGCATCAGGCCCAGCGAATTGCAGAACATCTTGTCGCACTCCGTCCAGTCGCCGGATATGATGGCCCTTGCTGCTGTTAAAGAGCATAAAAGTTGCTTGAAGATGGCGAAAGTGACGATGAATATCGTTCCGGGCTGTTTCAGGTCAAGCACTTGCCAGGCAAATGGAAACGCCCAGAAGTCTTCAAAGCCAATTTGACGCTCGGTGCCGCTCTTGAGGAATCATATGGGAAGGGGTCTTGTGGGTCCCTTTTGCCCAAAAGAAGAGACAACCCCGTGAGATCAGTTGTCTTCCCCAGCGCAGATAAACCCATGTGTAAAATCAAAGACGTCCTCGACGAATCAGAAATATGAACACTTACATGACATGGGCCAACCAAATGGCAAACGCGTCTGAAGTCATGCGCTGCACCTTCCAAATCCAGGGCGACACTGGCATACTTCCAAATAGTTGCCCCGTTGTGTGCCATATTGTCGCCCTCTGGAGAACGTTATATCCGTTCCACTCCTCCGTGAGGAAGTTAGCGGCGTTCTTGTCGACGAAGGCACCAAAGGTCTCAACTCTTGATGTTATGCCCAGTCTTTCGGCGCCTTGAATATCCTCGTCAAGAAGTGGTCGGTCTTGGATTTCCCAAAGAACCTGCCCTTGAACTTGCAATCGAATGGTGGCGTAAGAATCCGTTGAACCAATGTTCCTTCCCCTCAGGTTGAGACGTGATTTGGCCATGCGAATCTTCAGGTGCGAAAGAGCATTTCGCATCGGATCTCGACGGCAAAACAATCCCGCGGCATGTGCAGATCTGACAACGATATTGTGCTTCCGCAGCAGAGGCTTGTCTTCGTCACTCGAGGGATGATGGTGGTGAGAATAACCGAGCCATCACAGAAACTGGTCACCAAGCCCGCGGCCAGATGAGGGCTGCCGTTCAGAAGTCAGTCGCCCAGAGTGTGCTTTGAGGAAGACGGCTTTGACGCCGAGGTCGCAGGCGAGGGCATCGAGGGAGATGAGGGGTGTTCGGGCGAAGGAGGGGAGCTGCCGGCAAACGCGGAACGCGCAAGCCTTTGCTAGCCCCTCGTTCGTATGCGTCTTCGACCTCGACCACGAGACGTTTCTCTGGCTCTGACTTTGTTTGCAACTCTAATTTCCCGGCTTCGCCCTGGACTCGACCACCATGCTGCTTCCCTCGAGTGTGGGCCGTCTCGGGCAGCGGCAATAGTTCGCGTTGACATTTCATCCGCTGGAGAAGGCAGGGCATCCACCGGAGCGGAGCTGGCCCGCGTCTGTGGGTGCGGGGTTGGTTTTCTTCATCGAGTTGACCTCGTCGCCGAGGAACGCGTTCATGCCTTGAACCTGCTTGCGTTCGCTACTCGTTCCACACTGTTGAAACTTGTCCAAATATGACATCCCGAGTATTGGTTGGCATTCGATAAGCGTTTTAGCGCCGTTCGCGCACAAAAGCTCCTATCACGCATTCAGAACAAGCGTAGAACCCACTCCAAAGTTATGCAGTTTCTCCCCGATGAGATACGCCTCATCTCATTGGGTGATACCTCGGCGGCAATGTGTAATTTTGCAGGAAGTTTTACTCCTTGCTACAGCCAGCCATTTGCCAGGATGGCGAGGAAATACGTATGCCTTCACAACGTAGGCGAACAACCATTGAACGGGGTGCGACTTTTCGGGCAGAGCTGCGTGTATTCCTTTTGGCAGTCTGGCCGTCAATACAGACGGACATCAGATTGTGTTTCATGGGTCGCAGCCGACAGCGCGCTCCCGCCTCCTGGGCAACCAATTACGCCGATTCCCAGCTCAGCAACGCCGACGCGTGGGTGTCGGTCTCGGCTCCGAGCCCCGCATCCTGCGCTTCAAGGAAGCCGTCGCCGGCGAGTTCGCTATGGCCCACTCCCTCTGAAGCTTTTGTCCCCGACAGCGAGCTGATGCTAGTCTAGGCCGGCGAAGTGCCCCAGCCGCGAGAGCTGGGTGATTGGGAAGCGAACAGCACATCACTTGGGAAAGGGCTGGGCTGGCTGGGTTGAAGCGACTCGTAAAGGTAAACAACTTTTTCCGTCAGTCCACGTCGTTGGCCAAAAGTATGTACTCCGTGCCTTTACGAGGTCAACCCGCCAGATGTCGCCATGGGTCTCGTCCTACGGCAACACGATAACTACACGAAACGTTCAGACAGGGTTTTGGTCTATTCTTCGCGACAAAAACAAATAGCCAATTCGACGACTTTTTTCCTTCATCGAATGGACCATCGTCTAGTACATACATACGGCATTGTGGCGATGGGAACAGATTTTCAACTTCTGGTAATAGCAGCATTGGCGTGGACGACTTCTTCAGCTCGGTTTCGAGGGCCGTCCGGTCCTTTAGCTTGTGTAAACAACTATTTGAGCCGGGGACATGCGCAACTCCAAGCAATACATGTTTACCCAGACCATTCTCGGCGTCGGTGAAACAATCCACGGCCTCGGTGAGCACGTCTCCACTCTTGCACGGAAGTCGGTCGCGTCGCAGAGCAGGGCAGGGAGCAGGGACAGGGCGGGCTGGGAGTCCGTAGAAACCAAAGCCTCAGCCACGGTTGGGGCTTGTTTGCTGCGAGGCCATCTTGCCATTTTTAATAACACATCATCTTCGGCGCGTTGCCTTTGGCGCTCTTCGGTCTTGAGCGCCGACCGGGGCCGCGGCCAGCGAAGGCTGAAGGCGATGGAATGCAAAAAGAAGTCCAGGGTTCCACCAGGAGCGCAGCAGCAGCAGCAGCGCCGGCCGGTAAACACCGCTGCTCATTTGCCGACCACGGCGCCAGCTGGACGCCGGCGAGGACGAGCTGCACGCCGAGGACGAGGCAGGAGAAGGCGAGGGTGACGCTGTCGCCATAGGCCCAGTAGAAACTGCGCAGGCGCATGCGCACGCCGAGGAGGGCCAGCATGCGCTCGAAGGCGTGGTGGAAGGCCATCCCCAGGTGGTCGTGGTCGTCGGGCGCGGGAGCCGGTGCGGGCTGTGGGAGAAGGACGTGGTTCGTGAAGTCATTGTCGGCTGGGCAGCGGCGGCGGCGCACGGCACGGTGATCACGACAACAGTGACGGCAAGGATAGGAGACCAGTGTCCATCGTGGCTGAACTGCTCAATCGTGTATGTTTCTCCAGCCGATGAGGCAATTGTCCTGCCGCCACACCTGTAGGAATAAGATGCCATCTTCACCATCGCCTTCGACGACAAAAAATTCACCCTCGAGCTCAGATCCCGTCGAGACTTGGGCCCGCGACCCACTTCCGGAGGGATATTTCGGGAGACCCGGCGAGGATGTGCCGCCGACTGCCGTGAAGCAGCTTGCCGGGGCAAGCATACTGTATCCGACGATCGATAGACATCTTCCAAAGGCAGCGCATCTTTGGGTGCGGCAGGGTATTAGGAAAGAAGTCAGCGAGGGCCCGGGGGGAATCTCGTCACTGTGGTTCCTTGCAGGAGCTCTGAACTCAGCAGCTCCCTCCAATCCAACCACAACACGACGGGCCATGAGATTGGCGGGTGGGTGATATCACAGCTGAATCAGAATAAGTGTCAAGGGAAACTTTCTCTCGTCATCCACGGTCGCCCGGACGTAATTACTTGGACTGGATCGCACACCATTCCGAGAGTGGCCCGAGAACGTTACATGAAGAACTTGACCTCTGGCGAGCTCACGACTTCCCGCAATCCATCCGTAGAATAGCAATCCTTAACTCTCAAGTTTTCTGTGTCTTGTCATTTGTGGCAGCTGAGGTTCAGCGAGGAGTTTCCTGATTGGAATTAACTGGCCTTTGGGAAAGTCATTTCACTGGAGGAGTTGTGACAGCTGGGTATCACTCGGACGGGCGAGTATGTGTGCGAAGATGTCGACGGAGTTTGACGACTACAGCACCAACTCCGAACACTCAAGGCAACGTGTTTCGCAGACCCACCGTTCAAGAGGAAGGACGTCCGCGCCGGCTCCGAAGAGACAACACCGCCGATGCCTCCAGCCCAGCCCCCGAGCGCCTTGAACTTTGACAAATCGCTCCGGTTCGTGCGGATGCGGCCCGGGCTCGGCGAGAGCATCAACCTCGGAGACTTTGTTGCCGGCGAGCCACTGGAACTCGAAGCCTGCGATATATCTGACGTTTCATTCCATAGCATGAGGACGGACAATAACCATGGACCCAGGGGGTCGTGTGTTTGGCAAGTCAAAGTCAAAGTCCAAGTCGAGCTCGAAAGCAGCAGACCAGAAGAACGTCGCACCCGGCAGCGCGTCGGCGGCGGGGAGCCCTGCCCTTTAGATTTTGATGCGTTGGAATTACCCACTCTCTTGCAAATACAAACACCCCCCGATCCCGACCTCGACCCCGACGACAGTCCCCCCAAAACCGCTGCAATTCCGCCGGTGACCGTCGTTTTGAATTGGCCACCTCACCCCAGCTCTTGATCGCCGTCCACAAGCGGGCCCGGAACCGCAGGAGGTCGATAGTCTCGGCGAGCCTTGCTCCAAGGTCGTCCAGGATTTGGTGAAAGTACTCCAGCCTGCCGCCGTCGTCGAGAGACATCAACGACACCGACTTTTCCAGCCCGGCTCAGTGTATTGGCGTGCCTATTCAATAGTAGTCTAGACGTCCTGTCTGACGGCCGTCCGCAGCCAGCTCTGCGTCGCCGTCGCCGTTGGAGGAGAAGGAGGCATTGGGTGCCGCAGCGAATGCGACGGCCGGAGGAGGAGCAATTACAACGGAGGCCCAGTCTCTGTTTGCTTGGCTACGTCGTAGTGCCCGATCGCGATTCTCATTGGAGCATCTCGGAGATCCGCGAATCCTCTGCCCTCGTCAAGAAGATGAACAACACCTGCGCGGCCTCGGTTTTGGACAGCCAGGCGGAGAGGGCAGCGGTCTCGGGGGCGTCGCCGGCGAAGGTTGCGCTACCACCGTTCGTAGTTAACCAAGCCTGAACATGCTGAAACCATTCTTTGTGTTGTCCGAGTTCGCCGTAGCAAAGTGCGAGCCGCAGTCTTTCCAAACCATACCGTCTACTAACGCGAGCGCGAGTTCAAGCAGGTCGAGACTGAGATGCGTAAGTTTTTGCTCCCTCCCTCGCGTTTGGAAGACTCAATCCAGGCGTCCATGCGCGATGTTTGACGGCGACCGCGAAGAGAGAGCAGCCTAATTCTAGGGACACGCAAACTTTGCCGCGAGAACGCCCGCCGAGACCGCGAATACAAGGACCCGAGTCAGTACAGCGGTGAGGAGAAGGCTGTCGAGCGGACCAAGGGTGACAACGCCACCTTCTTCCGATCAACGGCTGCACTATCTGCTGAACGACAACCACACATACACAGGTCTCGTTCTCATTGTTGCGCAAGTTTCTCTCACCATGCCTCTGCACTCCTCAGTCGCCTCCCCGCAACACAGCACATGAAAAAGCTGCATTGAACACCTTCCAAGCTAATCGAGCTGATCATCCGTAACCGAAAGCAACAATCGGCCGGGTCTGCTTAGGAATCGCCGCTTGGGAGATGCATCGTCGGCATTGTCGGGAGGGCAACCCGGCCGCCAACGCCGCAGTCGCCCACATCGTCCCCGAGACCCGCGCCCCGAACCAGGGCTTCGATGACGAGAGCGCCGGCGGCTGGGTGCCATGCCGCAGGGAGGGCTGCGACTTGTTGGAGGGATGTAATGCAGAAGATGTAACGAACCAAGGTTAGTATGAAGAGAGGAAGCCTTTCCCGTTTTGTTCCAGAAAATGAATCGTGTTGACGAAGGGGAATACCAGTAGACGCCGTGTAAAGCAAAGGATGTCGGCGGTGATTCCCGCGACGGTGCCGCGGGGCATGATGCCGTTCCACGGGGCGAGGGGGAACTCGACGCCCTCGCTTCTGGATTGCCGAACTAGGATGTGCCCTCCGATACGCGTGGGCCAGCGCGCTCAGTATTAGCGCCTCCCGAGCCAGACGACGCGGTTCTAAGCCCATGCCTAGAACTGAAATGTCGTGTTAGCCCATACATACAAGTATCGCCAACCGTCAGTGCAGCAACGGGCGGAGGCAGCTTCGACGCCACTAGCACTCTCAGGTCCCGGAACGGGATTGAGACCGGAGGCTCTCGAGGGCAGGGCGGACGCTTCGGGGATGTCTTCCAGGTCGGAGAGGTGGTGGAATGTCGTCACCGGCGGGCGGATGCTTGTGGTGGTGTCGTCATCATGGGTTCCCCCAATGAGACGTCGGCGCCGCCGTCGGGCTTTGTTCCCGGAACCGTTCATCTCGTTGATCTCGAGGGAACAATGGCATCTAGTCATGCCGCCGGGGGGATGGCAAAGATCAATAGCGTAGGCAGACCCGGAGAGATTTTCCTTTTCGACGGATTCAGATATACAGAAGAAGCACTGGAAGCGTATCGCTGCCGCGACTTGCGAAGATACGGCGCTAATAGCAGGGAGATCCGCTCCACCATCCAGGATACTCTGTAGTCTAATGAGCAGGTATTTAAGTACAGTGTACTTTAATCTTAATGTGATTCAGCTTTCCTTATGCATTAAGGACATCTAAATATTTGGAGTCTGAGTATAGGGCTAGGGCCATCCAGGGCATGTAACTTTAATTCAGTTGGCTATGGAGCACCTCAAAATGAACTCCAAAATTGTGCGTCAGAAATTCCCAAACATGGCCGTATTTTGCGTTTTACTGAAGGTCAAAGGCCGGATCGCCGCCTTGTAGAGCAGCGCCGAGTATTTCGATGGGTTGTGCAAAGACATGATCTCGCTCGAAATGTTCCCCGTGCCAGGTGATTCCCGCAGGGCTGACTTCGAGGGAAAAGTATTCGCCAATCATCTCACGCCGCTCAATAAGCTGTACGAGCTCGTAGTCGATGAGGTCGAGGTCCATGATGCCGGACGCGGAGTTGCTGAACTTGCCGCGACCACTGTCCACCAATTTTTGATAGACAGTCAACTTGATGCAGCCGAAGTAGAAGGCGTTGGCGGCGGGACAGGTGAAGATCATAACAGAGATTAGCGCAATCTTATTTATTTCGCTAACTCCCTTCTTCTTAGATCTTGCATCTCCCTCATCTCCAAGAGCGACATTCGGTAAGGACTTGGTGGACGTCCACGTTGCTCCCCAGTCCCCTTGCTCATCGCCTCTAGATATGTCGGCATTCTTCACGAGATCAACTCGGACGAGTCCATTGTCTCGTTCGAAAATGTCCGCAATAGTCTGTTGACATATGAATCACAATTAAATCATTTCCGGTGTGCGGGTTCTCCCAACCCCCGACCCCCCGCCCCCTTTCTGGCGGAAAACGGGCCGGCTACAGAGGTGATCTGCGAAACTGGTAACTCGCACAAGAATTGGAACGCAGCCTCCTGTTTTAGGCGTACCCGGCATCTACCTACTTCAGATGGATCTTTACACAGGACCGAAGGGCACCACGAAGCAGAGAGGTTCGTGTACGTTGAATGTCTCAGTCACCATGCCGAGGTGTGGCCTAGGCCGGAGGAGCCGCCGAAGATTAGGATGTGGGGTTGTTCGCACTCAAAGCCCTACTAATGACAATGTCGTCAGCGATACGCACGCAGGTCTTGCGGCCCAGGAGGATGAAAGACTGGTGCCAAAGACTCTCCGGCAATTTTGTAAGCATTGATCTGCGAAGGAAGAAGTCGACTCCCATTCAGAAGCGCTGTAGCCTGTAAACCGTTATCAGTGCCTGGTCGGTGATTAATGAAGCCAAAGCGCACTGGCTCCATCGGGCCGCCCGCGGATGCAGTATGAACCAGTCGACAGTCGATAGTCACCAACGCTGCAAGGCAAACACCATCTGCAGGGCTAAACCGGGCTCCGCTGGCGCGGCCAAAATGCAGTTTGGCGCCTACCGAGACGGTGGCAATGACACTGAGTATTGTGTGTGGAACTATCAGAGCCCACGCAATGCTTTCACTTGAAGATCTTGAATCGGAGGGACTGGGAATCCCATTGGCACCCAAGAGAAGAAGGGGAGGGGTGTGGAAATGAAGAGCGCCAGGCCAAGATCGTCGGTGTTGGTGAGACAGTCTTCCAGTATCTACTCACCGCTGAATCGATCCGTTTTGCTCAACTGGTGAAGTTGGGACGTGGATTCGGGCAGATTCCATGGAATCATGATTGTGGGCGTTGATGTAGGTACCGGCCTTCTCGGTGTACGCGGCACCGGGGAGGACGACGTCGGCGGCGACCTGTCTCATTGGTGGCGGCGTTGGTGGCATTATCGCTAAGTTTAAGTTCCCTCAGCGACTTTGCTGGCTGGTTTCCTTGGCACTGGGCGCACGGCGCACACATTTCTCACAGGATATTGACTGACGGCCGTTACTCCGTTGTTGACGAAAGCAGCATCTTGACCTTTTCTTCCTTCCTCGCCAACGAGGACAACGCCGCCGACCCCGATCCCATTCCAGCTGTGGCCTCAAAATCTTCCAGATCCGACTTGGTCGAGCTCCTACTCCAGTGGATCCCGACGACGCTGTACGAGCAGGCGCCGCAGTTCGAATGCCCTCGTTCAGACCACCCAGAAGTGATCAAGTTCGCCGGCTGAGGAGTCTGCGAGCTCGTATGACTCCGTGGGTTTGAGACGGAGCAGAAAGGATATTGTATTCGCCGCATTCAAAGTTGAGCCAGGATGTTCCAGTGATTATCACATAACCTTTGGTCCCTGAGGACTGCGGGTGCTTCTGCTAGAGCGATCGGTGTCTGGGTCTGCATGCCCAACGTGGAAAGGCGAACAAGAAGCTTGCTACAGACGCCACGACGGTTGAAAACAGGCGGCGTTGCCTTTAGGTTCATGCAAATCTTCAGATGCTCTCCGCGATCAACGTAGGCGGTCATTCTCAGCCATGATTGATAGCTCCACTCCCTATCTCTGGCTCCCAGAACTGAGGTGCTCCATCTTGAAGCTGGTCTATTAAGAGTGAGACAGGGAACTGAGTATGGATATTTTCCCAAAGCACCATCTCTCCGTTCCTTGATCTGGCAGATCTGAGGTGCTGCGCGGGCCAACCGGACGGCCTTGCGTGATTTCAACCTGTACAGCTTGTTCCTCGGCCCTGGACTGACGGATACGAGTGCCGTGCCACCGGAGCAACTGCATCTATACGTCGATGTGCGGGACGTGGCGCTCGCGCATCCTTTGGCGGCGACGAAGCCGGCTGCCGGCGGTAACAGGTTTTTTTCTGGGGTATCAAGCCGCCCTAGCACCACTCCTAGTACTTCCAGCAGCACCTTCGCCGCTACAAGCACACGCTCGACCTCTCTCTACGAACGAAGCACCGGGAAGTTGACAAATGGTGCCCCCGGGAGTCGCTAAAGTTGTGATAAAATTCGAAATATGGTGATCTATCATCTATCAATGTAATTGCATTTTGTGATATCTATTCTCATTGGTGGCCCGAACTCGCGCGATGCCGACCTTCCAGAAAGTGGCAGCGATTACGGCAGACTGGAGGAACGGTTGGGGGCAGCGCTCCTCGGCTAACGGTTGCAGTTCTGTGACCGGGTTTGCACCACAGCCGGCGTCGAGACAGCCCATCAACAAATCGAACCGCAACTCTGCGTACTTGCTCCCAAGTCGAACTGGACGTGCTTCTCGACAGTCCAGCCATAGAGGAAGAGGCCGATGGGGAGGACGACACCGCAAGGCATAGCCATGGCAGGGCTCATTGTTGTTAGCATTTTAGAATCCTGCTGGAACACAGCCCTGAATCGAGGCGCTAGAACGACAAGCTTCATTGGGTTGAGAAGTTGGAGCTTCCCTTCACAGCGATGAAAACGTTTCTTGTACCCTCCCTCACGGCCTTGCGCCCCAGGTCCGAACGACTTCACCTTCTTGAGCGCAGCCAGCTCATGTGAGTTGCTCCCACGCCATTGAGATCTGTGGCGGTGAGGCTGACCTTTAGCAAGCCCCAAATTCCCCCCGTTTTCGGAGAGCTTTCGGACGAGGGATGCATCGGCGGTGCCCACCACGGCCCCGTCATGATCTACCTCTCCTCCGTTAAGGACGCCGCCGCCGCCGACGGCTCCAGCTTCTTCTTCAATAGTTCCCATCATCAATGAAACCCTAGGCAATCTATTGCGGCGGATGTCTTGTCCATGTCTGGCCTTCATCCCTCGTGACACCACGGGATATCCCCGGAAATCTTGCCAGTATCTTGTCATGAGGTGATGGTTTGATCCAAGCATGGCGGAGTGCAAGACGGGAAGAATTTCCAACGACGAATGATTTTCACAGAAAAGTAATCAGATCGTGGCCGCGGCGGATCCAAAGCCCGATCAGTGACTGGCAGTGGTTGGTATTGGTGACTTGGGACAGTGCTCTGACAACAGACCCAAGCAAGCAGGGGACCCGTTTTGAAAAAAAGCCAGCGCCTCAAGCCGAGTCTGTTGTTGTGTTGAGCCAGAGTTGTCGAGCAAGAGGATTGAGGGAACGTTCGTACAAGACAAACAGGTGAAGCCGTCTCGTACCAAGTTAGCAATAAATCAGCCTGTTGTATCTGCCATGTGCGCTGACATTGCTGAACACAGAAACATCACCGTGGGCGACCTGGTCAGGTGGAACACGTGGATCGGCACGAGCACGACCCCGAGGAGCTTGTCTCTTCGGTTGAGGCGTGCATTGATGGCGCTGTCCGGCGGCGTCAACGGCCTTCCCTACGAGTTCCCCCAAGACGGCGGCGGCCACTCCCCCTCGACTTCGGCGACGTCGCCTCCCGCTTCGCCTCCCTCGCCACGCACCACATGGACATCTGGCGCTACCTCCTTGGGTCCATTAGAAGCGACAGGTCGAGGCGGATGCCGAAAGACGGTTGTGATTCCTTCAGCTGGCTCAGCGCTCTTGTGTGCTGCCAAGCATACCGAGAGTATCTGGGAGGGCGTCTTCTCCCTCGGCGTGTGTCATCCCGCCGGCATTAACCGTCCACTATGAGTGCCGGCTTTTCATGCAATCCTGTGATATGCTCGGTCGCCAACATTCCCCAGGCCCGAAACTAGAGAGCTAGATAAGACAGGGACCCTTCACTAACGTCAGATGTCATCATTTCAAGATCCCACTCGGGCCTTGGCCCAAAGAGGTTCATATGAAAGACCTTGGGTGGTGTAGTCTGATTCAAGAGACAATATAAGTCATCGCTGCAGCCGATCGAGATGGTCTCCGATTGCGGGGGCTCAGTCTTTCTAGCCTCCTCGGCACACCTGCAACATTTGGCTGCGTGCAATAGTACTGACGTTCAGATGCCTCTAGTGGCGGGCATCTCAATGATGATACAAGCAGAAGGCTTGAAACTAAAGGCGCAGACTCTGTATTTCGCCGCCGGGCTTCGAGAAAGACGGACACTCAGCTTTTATGCGCCTCGGTCTGTTCTATATCTAACCTAAGGGCATCACCAGGTCCGCACATAGGCTAAGCATAGTATCTACCAGTGAGCACGCAGGCAACGCTACAGAGTTCAAGGGGATGTTAAGCCAGAAAGCTGCTGGGGCCAAGAGTCAGTCAAACTAATGCCGACAGGCAGCAACTATAGATTCAGCCTCTATGCTACTAGATCGAGATCAGCATGCAGCAGTCCATACCCGCCATATGCTATACCAGAGAAGGTAACGTTCACCATCTTGGACTTCCCGGGGTTCTTGTTCGAAAACATAGTCCTGTAGAATGCTAATACATATGATAGAATCAAAATTCTACTCACACTTGTTACGCATTGCTGATACCTCTATCTGCATTAAGACTTTATGAACCGAAACTCTTTTCGTTTACCGCTGCAGCCAACAAACTTCCATGATTGATACCCATGCTGGTGCAGAATTTCGCCATCTAATCAACCAAAATATCACCATGCGCAGGCAATACCAAGCTTACATTTAGTACACATAAGTATACAAGCATCTCGCTACGCATCGAGATAGCTAAAGCCAAGTTACATGCTGGCATATGCCCTCAGTTCAGTCCCACGTTTCGCAGCAGTCAGTAGTGGGTAGTTAGGCCAATCACGCACCTACAGCATCCTCAAGATGGACAGCCTCTCGCAGGAGGTCAGATCTTTTTCAAAAGTTTAGTATGAATTGTGCGGAGTATTAATACCAAGAATATATAACTTCGCTCGCTAGC
The DNA here is from genome assembly GCF_013390195.1 of Colletotrichum siamense. NCBI lineage: Eukaryota > Fungi > Ascomycota > Sordariomycetes > Glomerellales > Glomerellaceae > Colletotrichum > Colletotrichum siamense. The sequence goes on along the minus strand of NW_023501026.1, from coordinate 460,678 downwards.
CCGAGACCATGATTGCTACACGTGGATCTCCAGGAGCGCGACCTACAAAATCTATCTGCCCTCCTAAGGTAAACCACACACCTCCATTTTTCGCAGTTTTGAGCGTGAAAGAGGACGTCATGGCTGACGAGACGATTTAAATCCGTCCCACTTCTTGACAGCGCCATGAACTCTCCTCACCTCATAAGTTGCTCACCGAATTCCTTGTACTTTTGTGCAAAGACAGCTCGCCTCGCTAATAATCATCAATCTGTCAATCATGCCACCATCTTTCCCATGCGTTTCAAATGCGGCAGCTGCACGGAAGCTTTCGACTTGTAAACGCCCCTCGAACGGGCGTTTTTGACGTCAATTGACCTCTTTTTAGGCAGTTGTGCAGGTCGTAGCTCATGCGGGCCTGTACAGAGGATCGCGTGAATGTGAAAGAAATGGCAAGAAGAAGCGATGAGCGGAGCACTACGTTGGCCGGAGCACTGTGGCCGACTGACGAGCCGTCTCCCCACAGAGGCTGCAATGGTTTGCAGGGCGTGGACAAACTAAGGGGCGAGCTTTCGCCATTGTCGCGTCCCGCCTGCAAGTCAACCTCACCTGCTGTATCCGTATCCCGCCAGGCCATGTGGCTGGGGCGCATCTCCACCAGCTGAGTGGTCAGCGCCTGCCCGGGCAGTTGCAACGCTGCGGTCTGGCTCCATATCGCCACATCAGGCGGCAAGAGTCGTGCGGGAAGACCCCTTCCAGTGGCAGCGGAGGACATGGTGGTGCAGCGCGGCAAACCACTGAGTGCTGAACAGTAAGGTACCAGAAGACCCGGGCCCCACTTTGCCTGAAGCGCTTCAGTTGATTGGCCAGGCGCAGCATTCCTGTGCAAAATTTCGCACAAGCCCCACAGTTAGGACCGAGAGGTCAAGAATGATTGGCCGAGTCGCCATGGCTGGACGGTGCAACCTCGGCAAACCCTCCTGGCTGGTCCGCCAGTGGATAGTAATAGTTAAAGGAGAGAACCTTGATAGTGGGAATCTGAACGCGGTCGACGGTCGACCGCGTATCGACCGCGTTACTATTAGTAAGAACTCGGGCAGGCACCACTGCGACCCAGCCTAGACCCGCTACTTCTGTTCATAGCAGAATGATCAGCTTAAGAAGAGTAGTAACCACGCCGTGAAATATAGCGTTTGTAAACGCATCAGCCCTCGTAAGTAGAAAAGAAGAATTAGACACGTAAATCAGATCTCGCTTCTTACTACATCACTGCCTATGTCGACCCTAGCTCAGTGGCAGTCATCACTCCTGTCTGCAGGTGGCAGGGCTGCTGCTACTGGATTAGCGGCAGCGCAGCGTGCTTCAGCTGAGATCCACGGCTTTGGCTAGCGAAGCTGAACAATTCACTCTGGAAACTTCTGCGCGGACGTACTAGTTTTGCAGAGACAGTCCTGGCACGACGGCGGCGTGTGGCGCTGTTAGTCTTGGCCTGGCTGTTGTTGCTGCACTAGGTATTATCGCTGCGCCTGCTTTGCTGGCGGCAGGATTTGGTGGTAACGGTATTATTGCTGGTATATATATATCCTCGCCTACTTAACTTATCTTACGATGCATGTCTTTTGAACGTGCTACTAACATAACTTATCCCATAGGATTTATAGCAACGCAACTGGCATTTATAGCGCTATCGGCAACGTCGCAGCCTCCAGCGTATTTGCCCTCTGTTAGAGCGCTGGAGCTGGTGACTACGGGGTAACAGCTGTGCATGGGGCCTTTCAACTGTCTGGCAGTCTTACCGCTGTATTGGGGGTGATTGCTCTCTCCAAGACGGAGGCAATATCGTGTGATGGAGAGGACGAAAGTGAACCCCCACCACCCGGCCCTCCGTAGCTGTTGGCACGTACATAGAAAGGCAGCCTGCGATGCGGTGGACATCACCATGAGGTCGCGCACGCGGATCGAACCAAGTTGTTGTAAGCAGCTATCTGATCCGGTGAATGGCACCCTGCTTGGTGCCTGTGATTCTAGGAGCAGATGCTGGATGTGCTGCATGCCACCCTGAGCAGGCCGATCACTGCCGCAAACGTGGGGCTCAGTGCTCGCAGCGACGTCGGTCTTGTGGACGACTGCGACAGAGCTTTTTTTTTTTTTTTTTTTTTTTGGAAAAGAGTGGGATCATGAGAGAAGCCACCCTCCCGCTGGACCGCTGCGCTGCACTTGCGGGCGCTACGGAAGCCCTGTCCTATGCCTCAGTGACGGTCACTAGCCGCCGGATGCTGGCACGTCATGGTCGGGCCCTTCCCTGCCGCCGCGGGTTATGGCGCACAAGGTATGGTGTCCCCGTCACATCAGGATCTTCTCTGTCAAAAGGGCGCCGGATGCGGAAGCCGGCCGGCCGAAAGCGTGAAGATACTTCACGGCATTTTCATTTCATGTGCTAGTCACGTAGCGTGGGGCACAGAGGAGCGTGGGTCGAAAGAGTTACCTGCATGCGCCGTGCCCTGAGGGACGCGCAGAACAGCTGGGTACGTGGTACACGGCACCACTTAAGGTGGTGGGTGGACGGCCGTCGCGGGCGCGTAGGGCACCCTTCACCTCGCTGAACATTCCTTAGTAGAAAATGGTGGGTTCTCAGAACGGTGCCGCCACGGTTGTCCCATACGGCACGTGTCCGTCGCATTCATCGAATCAGCCATCGGGTCAGCCAGATTCCATCGCTTGTTCAAGGTTGCCACTGTCCAGATTCAGGTCCATCGGAATCTGTGCAGTAAGTAGGGAACCCGTTGAGACCGAGGATACCGCACGCGGAAGCACCATGACACAGCAGCAGGTTGCCACGACGAAGACCATAGCAACCTGTTTCGGGAATGTATTACAAGACGCTTCTTCTACCTCGCGAGGGAAGACGGCAACTACACAAGATTTCCGCCACCTCTCTTATGCGACCACTCAACCTACTTCTTACACTGGCGTGAAAGACAATGGGAAAAGATGCTGTTTGGCTTGGTCAATAGCCTCGATCCATTCGGCAAGCCAGGGGGCCATACCTCAAGGGCGAATCGCGCCGCAGGCCCGCATCGATCGACTCTTGGGCTGACAATGATGTCTACCTCGGATAACTTGAACTCTCATCCGCAAGTCATTGACATTTGACATGATTAGCAACCTTACTTGATACTATGCGCTGCCTCATCAGAGCGATTCAATTCTTTCGGCATTTCATTCAGACAAGCTAAGAGAAGGGACTTACATTGGCGTATTCTATGCTGAGGAACCCCAAGACATTCGCATGAGGGTAGAATTCTCGACGCGGACTTAGCAATTCCTCTAACATCAATGACAACATTTCTTCCAGGGGCAACTCGTCAATTCACAGCATCCTCGCATTTGTTGCTGCAATCCGCCCCGCCAGCAAGGAATGCTATGCATGGGCGCTGAGAGAGACGCGCCGACAAGTTAAAGTCCTTTGGGAACGCCGGAGTTTCCAAGACAGCCTCCAAACATTGTGCGGCAGCCCCTGCAGAAGAAACTAGATAAAAGGCTCATAATAGGCAGGCCACGCGTAGGAGGGTGCCGCAAAAAGGCTCACCATGACAGTGACCTTGGGAATCACATGGCAGCGGCGTTATCGGCTTCAGGACCATACCGCATGCTGGAATCGCTGTAATGCACGAGTAAGCAGGTAGGCAATGTGGGCATGAAACGGTTGCTGCGGTTTTGACGAACCGTGACGGAAGAGACGCCCCCGACGGCGAACATGTTCACTGGCTCCATGGATATGCGGAAACCATCGGCATATGCTGGCTGAAACAGGCTGTCAGGTCTTCGTTGCGAAGGGGCTGTTGAGGAGGCAAGGCCGAGTAATGCAAGGTGATGCGGAGCATTGAGGAGTCCTCGGTGGGTGGAAAAAAAGTCGCTAGGTCGCACCAAGCCTCGGCCCGACCGCCGATATTCTTGTCGGCCTTGAATGTCGCGGTCCCATCAGCCGTCGTCTTGTCAGCTCCGGCGCCGCTATGGTCGCTGGTAGTTGCAAGAACAACCTCTGTCTCAGCATCGACGTCGTCAGGTCCACGATGGAGCAATCCATCAAGAGCGAGGCGCTCTTCCACCTCTGCGATGTCATTCTTCTCGTCCAGAGCGTGTTCAATTTGGCGTTATGTCCGCCACTTGCTGTTCTCGTGCAGGTAGGCATGACGATAGGGGCTGACGCAGCGAGAGACGTCCAAGGTGGCCTTAATACGCAGGCGCTGCGAGATATCAGTGGTTGCAGCCATGAGAAGAAAAGGCTGCAGAAGAAGAGAGGGGAAAAGGCGAGAAATTGCGTCCGATGGTGCTCACCGCGCGTATTCCTGAATTTGCCCAAGAAGGGGGACGCGTTCTTGTGGTCGTTGAGGAATCTCGCGGGCGGCGATTGCCAGTATAGCTCGGCAGTCAGCTTACATGGCCGAACATGAGGTCCATTGCGTGTGACTCGTCTCGAGGAAAGCAAGTAATGGCTCTGGAAACGGAGACCATCCGCCATGCATGCTGGGAGACCAACGTCAACAAGGTGCGCCTCCAGGCGGCAAACTGCGGAAGAAAAGTTAGAAGGGAAGAAAGACCAACGTCAACAATTTGGGTTTAGCAACGGTACGGCCCGAGCCGTGTCCAAGATTGGCGCAAATCTCAAACAGTGACTTTGGCGGGTTGTGTTATTTGGCGGTGCTGTCGCTGGCAGCCCCAGCAGCAAGCGTAAGGTACGATTTCCTCAGCCAGAATCGTGCGCTTGCCACTGAAGCCACCGCTCGCCCTTCTAACAGAGCCACCGTCCCATTGAATGGTGCCCTAGGTACGTCAACCAAGCCCACACACACACAGTTCCATTCGTCAGTCGACAGATCGAAGGTCTGATTGATTTGCCGCCAATCAACCCCATTCTCCTCGAGCACGTTATTTCTGAGCTGAAGCACATTGCCCAAGGTCGATTTGCCACTTTTCTCACAGAAACATGGCCACGGCACACACGTCTCGCAGGTCAAGGCATTTGACAAACGTCGAGCTAGTCCACCTCCGATCTCTCGAGAGCCGTGCATCACATCGCGTAGCATCACATCGCATCGTGCCGGATATGCACCGTCTGCCGACTCAGCGCGGCTTCATTGATGTTGCTAGAGCTAACTACTTCTGTGCATTGGTTGTGACGACCGCGAGGAACTCAACGCATGCTGCAACAACCGTTGTCTGTGGCTCCATTTCGTACCCACGTCGTGTTTCTCACGGCAAAATTCAGCTCGCGCGAATAAACGGACTTCCACAAGCCAAAACTATGTCTGTCGACCCCGAAAAGACATCACTGCAGGTCCGCCAGACGGTCACTTTTCACAGCCTTAAAGCTGACTTCTATTTGCCTAGAAAGCTCTTCTAGGTCTGCTAGAATGCCTTCCAGGTGCAAACTGGTCTCGCCGATTCGCTCGACCGCTGCGGGATATATCTCGTCTTCTTGGAGCCCCCTCAATTGGCGCAGGTACATCTCGTGCTCGAAACGGCGCGCTAAGTCCGATAGGTGAGCTGAGCATGACTGGCACAACGCTTGCAGGATGTGACAAAATGCCACAATTGTTTCATGCATAGTGGCCAATTTTTGTTGACGGCGTGCAGCCAGCGCTGACCTCCATGCTTGAAACCTTTCTAGAAGCTGCGCCGTGGTGGTGATGCCCGTGTTCTCGCGACGAAACTGGTCGAGGTCGGCAGCTGGGTTGTCTCCGTCCTGCTCCGGGACTGCAAGTGCCATTCTGGCACCGCACAGGGCCGCTATCAAATGCCAGGCGACTCTTATGTTAATCGTACTATCGAGTGGCCTTCGTGTAACGATCCAGAAAATTACTATCACGGCATGTATGCCTGAGTCCCATTGTCTGCCGACTAACCGCGCTGCGGATGACAGTATAGTTCCTTCTGAACGACCAAGGAAGGTAACACTTAACATATGCTAGGTTGAGGCTATCAACAGATTTAGATGAGTCCAATAGGTAGACTCTGGCGGCCTTTCGCAGGTCTTGTTCAACAACACAAACTAGCTAATGGCCGCCAGGAGCCATGATCGGCAATATTGTTAGCCTGGCTTGACTGACGCCGCTCGCTATGCTCTCTCTGGGTCCATAGGCTTCATGTATTATGGAGTCTGTCTCCTTCTTGTTGATGTAGTTGAACGTAGGGCCTTGGGACTCTGCAACACGACCCAAAACCATGCCCAAAAGCTCCGTCGCAGCCGTCTGACCCGCGGTTCGTACAACATCCACAGCCTGTCCAGTCATTGGAGGCATTGTAGTGTTCAAACTGGTTGTGCAGCGTCCCTTTGCTCGGTGTTCTGACGCTTCGTTGACGACTGAACACATTAGCTTTTGCTGGCTTGAACCGCGAAGATCTTTGGCATTAACGATTCTGTAGAGTCCAGTTTGCAGTTGGTTGCAACCATAGTTTCGTCCTGGCCACCACCAAACTCGTAGCTGTCGTCGAAGTTCCACCCCAGGCCGGCGTCTTCGTATCGTTCGTCTCCGCGTTGGGAATGCTCTTCGCTATTCTGGCTTTCAGTGGCCGATTCCTTTCCTTGTCCCTAGGACACGTTCAAAGACCCGAAATACAAGTTCTCTGCAAAGGGCTCGTAGTCGAGAGACCCTTCTTCCCGAATTTCGGGGCCGTTCTTGTCTGAAGAGGGACCCGTTCCGAAAAGTGGACTCTTGTGAATAGGGCTAGGACTTGCTCTTGGGAATGGCCGATCAATGGGTGACCGTGACTCGGCGGTTGATGCTACAGCCTTTCGACCTTTTTCGGGGGTTGCGTACGGATTATTGGATTGGCTCTGCGGCGTTGCAGGGCCTTGGGCGGGATCTTCGTAGCCTTCGCCTGCTTCCACACCGTTCTCTGCTTCTTCGATCCGGGTCGAAGTGACTGTCTTTGAGTTATTGCTGCCGGCTGCAGAAGTGAAATGCGACGTTGATGTCGCCCAAATTTTTGCAGACGAGGCTTGGAGTGAAGGGGAAAGAAGGGCTTTTGAGTCGACCTCCGGAGAATCTGCAGGCACCTCAACGCTGCCTCAGCGTCGTTGAAAGTTATGGCAGGTCTTGGACGATCGGCTCTTGATCGTAGGCGCCTGTTTCTTGCATTCAACCTCAGGCGTGTTTCTCTTGCGCGTCTTTCTCCTGCACAGCGACAAAGAAGATCTAGCGCCACATTGCAGTCCCACGTCAAATGGGAGACTTTGGCCAGGGCTCGAAAGGAATTGTGCCCCTGCTTGGCGCGATCATACGCGATGGAGAAAAAGAGCCGTTGTTGGGTATCAGTGAATCTAGCGGCGATAACCCGGACTTTCGGCATATTCTGATGTGACAAAATCAGGAGTTCGGCTGGTATTGCCTCTGTGACGACTGATATGGCGTCGATCGGCAAATAACGGTGGACGTCACAAACATCCGTTGGTTCAGGTGGCTTGGACAGGGAGGTCTTGAGTTCAGAAAGGCGTGCGTAGGTCTCGGCGCGATGGGTATAGATGGATTCGATAAAGGTTCTCAAATCGACGCGGACGTGCTCAGGGAGTTCGCCCTACGTATGAATGGCCATCTTCGGACTGGATGAGGTAGGTGTAGGAAAAGACGGTTTGAAAAAGGACCAATAGTGACCGGTGATTTTGAAAAGCAGCGAGTCATACGGGAGGGGAGAATGGTAGCTCTGACCGTACACCAAAAAGAAAAGTCCCATATGGTGCGCTAACTATCTTACTGAGCTCTTCTAGCGTGACCACCTTTCGCGCTCTGTGAGGTACCGACGCGGATGAGAACCCGTTTTAGAGGAAGTCGAAGACGCTCAGCATCTTCGGCTTCGTCCTCATCGGTAAGAGTTCTTGGACTAGGCGGACATGTATGGCGCACCGAGATATCAAGTGCTCCCCATCGCTCGCATTTTCGAATCTTCCGCCGATGTCTATTCACTAGATCAGACTGCAATAATTTGTGAGTCAGTTAAGTTGCCAAACTCGACAGTCCCGATCCTTTTCAATTCATCCCAAGCCGTTGGTCTGAAATGACCGTCCACGCCGCAGCTTTCACTTCTAGGTGGCTGATTCCTACACAGCATCATTGTCAGAGCGAGTTCGTGCCTCTATGTGTCGATGCATTGTTCCACTGGAACCGAGGTCTGCTTCGGCATGAGCTCTGAAAAGGTAGCAGCAGCTTGTAGGGTAATGGCGTTTTGTGGGGGACGGGAGCTGATGGGCCTCGGGTCCAACAGCTCCAAAAACTTACAGCAGCTTTTAGCTTAGGAGCTTTTGGAAGGCGGTGGGAACTTTTACCCAGCAGGCAGTCTTCGACTGGAACAAGCCCGCGAATCCTTCGTCGGATATCTCCTGCGTATTCCCTTTCCACGGCACCCGTTCGCCAACACTTCTACACGCAGATAGTCGCAAGCTGTCAGGACGCTTAAGCGACAATATCACGGAGTGTACCCTGTCCCTTGATAAGTCACCAAATGCTTCATCCAGGTTGCAAATGCAAGCTCAGCGCTGTGGCGCGGGCTCGGAGTGCGGTAGGGCCCCGCGCGACTTTTGCGGTACATTGCTGTCAACTTCGTTGCGGGCAAAATCGTCGGAATCGCGACGAGATTTCAGCCTCCAGACATTTCAGATCTGCATTCCTCAGCTTACTTTTGATTAAAATGGTTCACTAACATTCTCAGACATGTGAATCATAGTATTAAGCTATTTTTGAAGTATTTCTTAAATGCTTTCCGCGCGGGGACATTTATATAGTATTGCAGGTGTCGGCTACCGTCGAAAGTACCTCGACCGTTCTTGTGCTAGGAGGACAGCTTGCCCCACAGCTTGCCCCACAGGGGTTCTATTGGCGGATCTGATCTCGCTTATCTCATTCCATTCATCTGATGTCGTTTTATCTCCGAACAAGCCCTAGCTCCATCAACGACCACTTCGGACCAGAGTCTTCTCCGTGCCACGACGCGGTATCGGCAATCCCGTCTTCAAGGAGTCACGTAAAGATCCGTGCTATCAGAGCTGCGCAAGACCGGCATGGCTTCTACTCAGAAGCCTGCGGAAAATGAATCAGAAAACAAACCTAACAATTCAGGAGAATCCCATCGCAACGACACAGGCTGGGATCCCTTTGCACCCACAAAGGATTGCCATACCAGCTCGCCCACCCTCAGAATGTCTACAAGCTAATGAATCGTTTGGGTGTTCCATATAGTCAGACCCGTCGCGTCAGATGCATTCCATGTATGCGTCTCCTCGGTCCCTCCCTCTCATTGTACAAATCACCAACGCCGCATTAAGCTCCGAGCACCGTCCCATGCAGCATATTTGCACTGATGAGACAAGCTAGAACGGAACGCTGATAACTCAATCCCATGTGCGGAAGTCCTCTGGCAGATTCAAGGGGTCACAGCATTCGCGTCAAGCGACAACCCATAGCCCACTACATCTTGCTAATCGTCCTAACAAATGGCGGGCTGGTGGCCGTTGCCATCGCCTCCATAGACTCATCACGTTTGCGGGGTTTGGCTAGATGAACCAAGTGCCTCTTGTGAACAGCTTCAATGTCCGAAGAAGATGTCGTGATGGTCAGGCTCAAACTTGACGCCGAGTGTCGTGGCCGTCCATTGGGTGTGGGTTGGGTGGACCTAAAATACGTCAGATGTTTACCTTGGTCGGTGCTCCAGTGCCGGTGCTGTGCTTCCAGGGGCTGCATGCCGATTCCAGCGCCAGAATCGGCCACTCCTTCCAAAGACCACAGCTATGAGCTTCTGGACCCGGTCCCACTCCTTCCCAAAGCTTCCACTAACAGAGTTTGTCTGGCAGACAACTTCTCTTATTGGCTAGACACGCTCTCCCACCGTCCGTGCGAAGGAGATGGAACTTGGAAGTCGCAGCCAGGCAGTTGTCTGCGCAGACATCTGGATGTGATTGAGGTGGCCACCACCGCCGCCACCATCATGGCCATCAAGACCATCCCAAACACAATGCTATCGGGACGCATTCGATGACCACTTCATCTGTTTGGGATGTTTTGCGGCACCTTACAGGATTTTGCACGCAGGCTGCGGAAGATCCCATGGCGATTTCGAAGACTTTTGCCTACACGCATCTTGCACAGCGAAATCTGCCCCCTCTATCACCGGTGCACGCGCCCAAGGAGTCGACCAGGACAACAGGAAGCTTCGAGAAGGAGTGACTCCCTGCCAATGTAAATTTTGCAGCTCCCATAATCGTGAGATCACTGACTAAATTGACGTGCTGGGATACTCCCTGCCACAACTCACCTTACCCACACCGCTCGTTCCTGCAGGTGCCGTGGCATCGATGCAGGGTGTTTAGTGGGGCATGGTGGTGACGGAAGACGTGGACTGTCACCACTCCTCTTGAACCGTCACCATCCCCCACCAAAGATGGAAATCCACGTCGTCATCTGAGCCCCCAAACCGTCAACTCCTCCACCAAGGCATCGGTGCATCACCTCCGACTGCCGGGCTGGTACATACCTACCTTAGTGTCTGAAAACTCCCACTGCAGTAGGAGCTTATGAGAGCTTCCATCTCTCAGTACCTACCTAGATACCTCGGCACTTGTAAGCCGGTCCGTGCGTCCTCCACTGAGCGATAGAGGTGAGAGCCCGCGCAGTCAGGCACACTGCATGCTTATTCCATGGTGTCGGGTGGGCTGGTTGATGCACCCATCGCGTCAACGTCGCAGTTGAGACCGAACCACCTAAAATGCCGGCACTATTCTCTTGCTCCAGTCTATCTATTCTCTCGCTCCAGTCCATCTTTTCTCGACACATCGACTAGCTGTCCACTCAAAGCAGTATTATAAAACGGTGATGCAAGCGTAAGTGTTTGCCCAAAGACCCGCGCAGCTGGATCCGACCGCAGAGTTCCATGCCACAAAGTTAGCGACAGTGATACCAAACTTGTCGGCAATGATACGGCATGATTCATCGCTTCGGACAAAGTGGAAGGTGTCGTGATTGGTTACCATACTACTCTGGATAGGAGAAGGGGTAGCGACACCGTTTCCGGGCTGAACGAGAGTCGGCTCGTAACCGATGATAGACACACCGGCGTACGTATTAGCCCAGAGACCGCCGTAGGAGGCGCTAGCCTTGGGGTTCTAAGCCAGGAACTGGGTTATGGAGATGCCGTATTGCCTAGCGATGGCTTTCTAGGACTGGTCTTGCTGGACGAAATAAAAATTGTTGCAGTTGCCTACCAGCTCGGGCTGAGTAGGCACGGGAGTGGTGATGCCGCGGGGTGGGGTGGTGGGTGTGGCGGGAGTGCTGAGCTGAGGCTCGTGACCGATGACAGAGACACAGGTGTAGACATCGGCCCAGAGTCCGGAGCAAGTGGCACCAGCGCCGGGGTTTCACTTGATGAAGTCGGCGAGGGTTATGCCGTTCTTGTTGGCGGCAGCTTGGCAACCCGAGTCCTGGGGGATCAGGTAGAACTTGTCGCAGTCACTAACCATGCCAGATTGGTATGGAACGGGTGTCTCGATACCGTTGTCCGAATCAGTGGGGGTAGGATCGTCCCCGGATCAGTGGTCGGCTCGCCAGTCGTCTGAACACAGTACGACCATTCATTCTTGAGGGGCTTGCAGTCCGGGACCAAAGAAGGATTCTAAATAAGAACGGGTTAGAAAGAAGGTCCATTCTGCCCAATGGACGAGACCAGCATGGGCCATGGGGGGTGCAGATGGTGAAGCGATGGACGATCACACTTACCCAACAAAGGAAGTCGGCAAGGGAAAACCCCCAAGCAATGAGGATCTCGTTACACGGGAGGTCCGCGACGTGGTACAGCCAGTAGCTGCAGTATCGGGTGGTTGCCGGATCGTAGGGATAGTTGGGATCCTCGCCACGAGCGCCGATGCGTCGAGCCACAAGACAGTGACCCGACTAGGCACCGGCGAGCGACAACACGACAGTCTGTAGCCAATGCATTTTGGTGGAAGCTGAATGTAAATGCTGGATAGACAGAGAGGATGCGAGACAAGTCGAGGCGTGCCTTGGATGATGATGATGATGATGATTTGACAGAGACATCGAGGCGGCATAAGTACTTACAAAGTCTACAGACATAACGGCTCCGTCGATCGGGCTTGAGCCTTGCTTAACAGTTTGCACGTGGTCTGGCCCTGCTTCCATTCTACTGCCAAGTCGGCCATTACCATTCTCATTCACCATGCCCACTCTCGCATATCAGACGCTGAGGCTGCATTCAACTGATAATCTGACTATCCAATCAATATAATTCTAATCACGAGGCGGAGATCTAGTCGCATGATCAGCAGATCCCTGGTTCTGCTACTAATCGGGACATAAAATCTGCTGCAGCTACTTTCGTAGTAGCCTTCCTTGCTGACATGATTACTCGCCAAGCTACTAGAGCACGACGATGGGATCCGGTGTTTGCCCGTTTTGGATCTTGGAAGGTGAAAGTTTGGTGTTAGGCCGTGAAGATAAGTCCGAAAGGGAAGTTGATCGGAAGGTATGGACTAGAGAATAGGCTAATAGCTCGCGAAGGCCATTCTTTGTGTTTGTAATCTCAGCTTCATCTCGGCCCTGCCGAGCTGGCGAGAATGCTTGTACATTGCATAGTAGGCCGACTGTATTTAAGGTAGATCAATACGTGGATAGGAGTGGCCATACCCGATGAATAACACCATACAAACCCTCCTTACGTTGATTCCGTTTCACTCGCACAGGTCATCCGAGTTCTTTTATTGTCACCATCCCTCAAAACAAGCTGCGCCGGAAGGCGGCAATCGTCCTTGCAATCCTCTCGTCCGCCGCCACTGCAGTAAGAACCAGCGTGGAAGGTAACCCCCTTCAGTCTCAGGACTTCTGCCCAAGGTCGTGTCTCGAAAGCCCTCGGCAGGCGGACTGGAACAAATTCTACTCAATCGATGAGCTCCGTCTTTACGCCGAGCCAATGCTCTTCACCTTTGCTACTTTCAACCCGATCGATGATCCCGACATCCAAATCGAGATTCGAGCCTGCACGGCTGGCAAAACCACTACGTCCACCAAGGCTCTCACTGCTACGTCTGTTCCGGAACCACTCTACATATCTAAATCGGCAACTGCATTCACTTCCAACGACAGTCATATCCAACAATGCCACGACAACCGTGTTATTGACGAAGATGATGAGCATCCGCTGCCACTATGCAGAGCCTCAAACAGCGTCAATACCACGGCACGATGGATCTCCGGGAAGCCTGAAAAGATATCCACTGCGGCGGATGTCTCTGCCGAGGACGGCATAATCGGCGCTATTCGAAACATTCAAGAATTCCTGAGGAACCCCATCAACTGTGACGAGGCCGTCGTGTACGGCTATAGTCAAGGTGTGCTCGTTGGGCTCCACGCCGGCACAGACATTGCGAACCGGGAGCTCGCCGTCGGATTCGTGAACGGAATTGTCGGGGGCCGCTTGTTTGACGACAGCCAAAGCGATAATGGGCTTGGGAGGTTAATCGTTCAAGTATGCGGCGACGACAGCAACTCCTCAAACCAGCACGTGGGCCTGGCTATCGATTCTACCGGCGACTTCGCTTGAGTATAGGGAGCCTTGCGCTCCTGGTCCGAAGCTCGTTGTGTGCGCGATCTCGGATCGCAGAGCCTCGTCGAAGACGACAAATGACCCACAGAGATTCCCATCATTCGACGCGAGTTCAGTGGCATTAGCAAGCGCGCACCGCCGGCTCCTCGGCCGGACGGCACTTGCGTGTCATACGTTGTCCAGAACCAGGACGCTTGCTCGGCAATCGCTATCAAGTACAACATCAAAGAGTACGACCTCGACAAATACAACGAACAAACATACGGTTGTCGAGGCTGTACCCTCCTCCCCGGCCAGCAGATTTGCGTCGGTCCCGGCACCCCTCGCATGCCCGCAGAGAACCCCGAAGCAGAATGCGGCCCGACAAGCCCGGGACCAAGGCTCCCACTGGAAGCCAAAAGATCGAAGACTTGAGCCCCTGTCCGTTGAAGGTTTGCTGCAACATCTGGGGAAAATGTGGTATTGACTCCGACTTTTGCGTACCTACCGAGTCCACCACTGCAAACCCAGGCACGGCCAAGCCCAATACAAATGGCTGTGTGCAGAACTGCGGCATGGAGCTCGAGACAGGCTCCCCGCAGGCACAGTTCATGAAAGTCGGCTATTACGAGGCATGGAACCATCAGCGACCCTGTCCTTACATGACGCCTCAGCAGATCCCCTCCTCTTACACACACATCCACTTCTCCTTTGCCGACATCACCCCGAGCTTCGGGGTCAGTCTGGGAAAGTTGGGTGACGTGTTTGAGGGGTTCAAGGGGTTCAGCGACTTCAAGCGTATCGTTGCGTTTGGAGGCTGGGCTTTGTTCACAGAGCCTGCCACCTATCAGCTCTTCCCCAATACCGTCAAGCCTGCAAACCGAGCGATACTTGCCCAGGCATGTGTCGACTTTGTTCTCACACACGGATTGGACGGCGTGGACTTTGACTGGGAATATTCAGCTCAGCCTGACATACCCGGAATCCCCCCCGGTGATCCACAAGAGGCTGAGGATTATCTCGAGTTCGTCAAACCTTTCAGGGAGAAGATGCCTGGCGACAAGACGGTTTCCATCGCTGCGCCCGCTTCATGTTGGTACCTGAAGCAGTTCCTCATCGCTGAGAGGAGTGAGCACCTCGACTACATCATTTACATGACCTACGACTTGCACGTCAAGCCCAACATGACATCTCACAGCTACCTACTTGCAGGTGGACTAACATACTTTCCGACTAGGTCAATGTGACTTCGAAAGCAAATGGGCCCAGCCCGGGTGCCCTGCTGGTAACTGTCTCCGATCCCACGTCAACATGACCGAGACAATGTCGTCCTTGGCAATGGTCACCAAAGCGGGCGTGCCATCAGCCAAGATCGTTGTTGGAGTTTCAAGCTATGGCCGCTCCTTTAAGATGAGGGATGCTTCCTGCAGCGGTCCCTTTTGCACCTACACAGGCAAGGAATCTGGCGCTGCCAAAGGAACATGTACTGGTACCGGCGGTTACATCAGCAACGGCGAGATCAACGAGATCATTGCCGAGGGCCGAGTCAAGAAGCAGTGGACAGACGAGACTGAGTCCGACTACCTCGTACATGACGACAGTAAGTTTCTGGCATCCAAAATTCGCGAGGGACAAGCGCTGGCTAGACACTGGGCTCCTAGGTGAATGGGTGGCCTACATGGATGATGCGAACAAACAGGCGCGCATTACCAAGTACAGATCACTCAACTTTGGACGTTCCACCGATTTGGGGGTGGATCATCAAGGAGAACCTGGGTAAGTGTCCTTCATGAGGAGATTCAGGAAGGCAACACGATGCTAAACAGTGCATAGCGCATATAACGGAGAGGTTGCATACCTCGATCCCAAGGTTTACGACAACACACCTGCCCAGTGCTCCCCTCCGTGTCTGTTCGTATTCACTCCGAGTGCCCTCCCTTAGGCAACGGCCATCACGATCCCGGCCTACACGACGTCCATCGTCTTACAAGGGGGCTCCACCAAGACCATCACCGTGAATCCGCCGCGGCTCACATTAAGCTCGATGAGCTTCTCCAACGTCAACGCCACAAGCGGCTCCACCACCGGCACGATTTGACCATCCGGAAGCGTCGATCTGCCTCGGATCACCACAGGTATCGATGGTGAATCGCGTACCATCCAGCTTCCCCCTTGGCCTGCAATCACGAACGGGCCGCCGAGCAATTGAACTACCAGACCACCTACCTCGGATGAACCTTTGATACCTATCACTGAAACACCCGAGGATGAAGACGACTGGATACAACCCGAGGAGCCTAAGCCATTCCGTTCGACGACTGGCCAGACATGGAACTGGTGCCTGTCCCTAGGCCTGTACCAGATGAAGGCGAAGACGATGACAATGGCAAGCACAAGTTGAGCTGTCGCCTGTGGTTCTTCCTTGTGCGTAAAATTCGAAGTCATCCCGTCGCGTGTCGATGATTTCGCTAACGCGAAGAAAGATCTGTAACGCTTGGGGCGACTGGGACATCAATATTCGTGGTTGAGAGTTCAACATGCCACCTGGCCTTTAGGGACCGTACGTACATCCACATCCCCGTCCTGGCATCGAAAGATATTTGAGAAGGCTAATGCTAACTTCAATGACAGTGGCCCCCCAAGACTCGATCAGATTCGGCTTCCCCCTGGGTTCACCATCAAAGGCACGTTGCCTCCTTGGCCCAAGATGACGTAAGTACAGCTGTCCTCTGGGTGAAGATATTGACTAGCTCATTGTGAATCTACCGTAGAATAATACCTGGAGGGAAACCAGTACCTCCTCCGAAACCGGCAGACTGTACCCCTGCCGAACCTTCACTCTGTTTCACCACAAGCTTCTTTGTCACCACGGTATCGAGCTCCGAGACGAAAACAACGGCAACACAGGTCAACTCGAGATGGCGGTTGCAATTTCCGCGACGCCAAGGCCACATGGACCAGGAACGTGTGTACATTGACGCCAATCACCGCTGCGCTCAGAGCCCGAGATGCAAAAGCCACTATCGCGGGGAACTCATCTTCGCTGCACCGCAGGGACGAGCTCAATGAGCCGGATTGGAGGACGTGCCAAGTCGGCAATAGCGGCCAAGGCTTCATATATCTGGACAATCCACTGAGTCGAACAATGCGTGATACGGTTCTTGAGTTTCTGAGAAGAAGGAAGGCCGCGTTCAACGAGCTACAACCACGCTTGGACAGCAGGTGGCACGAGGTACGTGCCGATGGTCTAGATTGGACTTCCTTTTTCTACGTATGGAACGTGGACAAAACCACGAAGGACTGGCTCAGGTCTAACAGCATACCGGTAAGTCAGGCCCGGTTGATGGTCGTGTGGCAAGAAAGTAACAGCTAAGCCGTTGTCTTAGGGTATCAGTTTCATCAGATCGCCTTATCAATGGGAGTATGAAAATACGGCCACGACCATGTCACGAACCAACAATGCAATTTTTGCGGCGAACGATAGCCTGGCGGCGGTCGACATGAGCATTTCCGATGAAACAGACTCCCCAGCGCACTTGGTAAGCGAGTCTACCACTCGGAGACAACAGGAAGCTGGCACCTTTCTCAATTATGCTTCGCAGCGGGCGTGGTCTGGGATGAGGACGGTACCAAACCGAGACATAGGCCAACTGCGGACGAGTACACCTACGACTACGACAACAATTTTGGACGGGGCCAAACGATCTACGTCATTGAGGGGAACTGGATGCCAAACGCTCCGGTAGGTCCATTTGATGATTGCAAGAGTCTCGAGGCAAAACTAACCAATTCAACAGGAATACGTCCAGTCAAGACGAGCGGCGCCACTACAATCCCATGCGTTGGGTCCTCGTTGGTCTGTCTTTTACCCGCTCACGCAGCATGGCTATCTGGTAGCTAGCTATGCTGGCGGCAGAAATGTTGGCGTTGCCAGAAACGCTGAACTGGTTCTTGTTCCTTGCCCGCTCAATTCAGGGGCAGAAAAAGAAAGGTTGCTCGAGATACTCGTTCTCATTGCCAACGGCTGCGCCGGGAAGTCGCCGAGTTCGTGCGTTGTCAATACATCCTGGGGAGACAGAACAGGAGATTTCTTTTCGCGATATCCAGGCCCGTAAGTACCTTGGATGGATTCTTCATCCGACTCGCTGTCCTGAGACTTGAAAACTGACAATGATGCACTCAGGAAATCTAATGAGCGCGATGGCGAATAGGTTAAGCGTCGTCTTTGTTCTTGTAGCTGGAAACACTAGAGCGCCTACTACCGGTTGGCCGCAGATCGCCGAGAACGTGATAGGAATGATGGTAGTGGGCGCAACGGACAAAGACGGCGTCAGGACTCGTCTCAGTTCTTACTGGGACGATGACCGTATCAACATATGGGCCCCTGGGGTCGGTCTGCCGCTTCTACCTGACGGCCTTACTTTCGAGAGCATCATGGAGGGAAAAGGCACATCATACTGTAAGTCTCAAAGCCAAGGCCTTACTCTTTGCAACTCAAGGCTAAGTCAGGTCCAACCTGGAAGCTGCACCACATGTGGCAGGTCTCGTGGCACATCTAAGAGCGAATCCGCGCTATTTGAACTCTGCGGGATATGTATCGCCAGGAGGGATCAAGTCCTCAATCGTGAACTTTTATTGTCGAAGGCTCCACCAGCTCAGCACGCCCAACGATTACAGGAGGAGAACCATCTGGAATGGCCGGGAGACCTGCGCTCAACCTCAACCGGCAGGGCCAGTCGGACGCCGTCAGGTCGATTCATGTCCCCTACCGGGCAGCAACAGCGGCGGCGGCGGCCAAGATGTTCATGGACCTCCCGTCGAGCGCCGTAGCGGCACGCCAGCAGGTCCCGTCTGCTCGGCAAACTACGGCAAATCTTGCACGTGCTACTATTGCGTTCCGACACCCACGTCCTGCGAGAACCCTACCACTGTCACAGAGTGCGTAGGCGGACCTCGAGAAGGCGCATGCTTCACTGTGACCCGTTGCCCGAGTAGCGGCGGTGGTGGTGGCAATAGAGGTGGAAGCGGAGGCGGAGGCGGAGGCGGAGGCGGCATCACCAGTGCCCCTACCCCCACGAGGCCGGTCGAGACCGACTTCATCAGTTGCACCCGCCGAGGTCGGAATCCGGACCGGCCCGTGGCGCACTGCATTTGCGACGGGTCGACATTTCCCGTACTTATCGAGACGCGCGTCACGCCGCACGAATCATGCGCCTAGGTGACGAAGCCGACGAGGCCATTCAACCCCGGAGAGATCACAGGCAGCCCCCCAAAGACGACGGACACGGCCAATTGCCGCGTCTGCTCCGCGGCCAACGACAACAATCTCGACTGCACCAGCTTGGCCAATTGCTCTCCGCAGACGACGGATATCGACAACTGCCGCGTTTGCTCCGTCGTCGACCACAACAACCTCGGTTGCACGAGCATCGCCAGAGGTACGACCAAGCCGTCACCCACACCCACGCCCACAGCCACACCCAAAGAATGCATCGTAGCCAAGGTATTCAAGCAGCAACATCCCGTCATGAGGCTCAGCTCCAGCTTCAACGTCTGAGTCGACGGCGTCAAGGTGTACATCGTCGTCTCAGGAAGCTACCTCATCCTTCCAGAGACAGCCGTGGCCGAAAACTGCCAAGCGGGCGGCAAAGTCTACATGAAGAACAACAGCCTGACGCTCGAATACTACGACAAGGACGGGGTGAAACACTCCGATTGGACGAGAGAGGGGGAGCGCTGGAACGAGTGTTGCATCCAGAGCTCCAAAGGTTAGAGTTGTGCCGACTGCAGACACTGGGAGTACGTCTACCACAACGGCAACTGCGACAACAAGTGTCCGACCCCGGAGCCTTGTAGGAGAATGGACTGCTAATAGGATGCGACATGTAATTAGATCTTGAGGTCCTTTAGGTCAACCTAGGTCGGTAACTACAGTCTACCTATGCAGCAGAAGCTTCCGACACCGAGCCGATAAAATTGCAAGAAGCCGAGCTTGAGCCGCAACGACTGCTAAAATGCATGTGATATGTCGCGATTATAACCACTAAGCATGAGGAAACTTGTCACGTAGAGTTCCAGCTCGAACTGAGTAGACTACGCAGACTCCGACGTGATGAGGCAATCAAGTCAAGATGAAGTTGTTTGAAGCAACATGTGTTCTCATTTCTCAAGCATTGTATAGTCCAGCTTCTCAGCCGTGGTTTGCTCCCTTCACGATTTATTTGTACAGATGCGATCGACGCAAGACATGTATTCCATTCCATTGTATGCCGAATGGTGGGACTTGGCCGACTCGGGCTCGGCCGGCGGACCCACTCGGGTCCGGTCGGTCGGATCGGTGCGTCGGAGTTAGATCGCCGAGGGAGCCCAGCCCGAGAACGAATGGCCTCACGCAAGCACATCCAGTTCCAATGCGTGTCGGGCATTTGATTGGTTTCAAATCATACTTAGGCAGCCTGTGGTGAGATCGTGGATTACGAAATTTACGTACGAACAAGCCTCGGGTAGTGCTGTTACGTTGACGAGTTGTACGGAATAGACACCCAGATTTCGGAGTGTTTGTATGCGCGTAGGTAGTAGATTCATAGACTTAGCTAACATTCAAGGAATCATGTTCTAAGCGTTATCAGATCCCGCTCCTGATGGCTGACGGTAAGGCAGTAGCCACGTCCGTGATGCAGCACGCCTCTTCTAGGTTCGAGGACCCATCACGTAACTCCCGAAAAGCCTCTATTCTTGGTAATGAATCAATGTCCTGCATGCCCTAAACGTCATTTGTCTGGTAGGGTGACTGACTGACTAGTTAGACCAGCACCCAAACTTCATGGTCTTGAGACATCTTGCGAACCCCTCGTCCCTTTGGTCGCACACTGTGTTTCGATGCTTCCTCATTCCTAGTACCCCATCGCTTGCGTACGTCCGCTAACACATCACCCCTACAGGCCGGCTGATCCAAGTCACTCCATGTGGTCTACGAGACAAAGAATACCATCCAGCCAGCCCCATTGGCGAGGTTCAGTCCAACGGGTGGTATTGCAAGGTTGGACTCACTCTCCCTGTAAATTGCGACTTGACCCACGCGTATCTTGAAGTATTCCATCAAAGGTCTCCCACCTCCATTCAGAATCATGTCCATTCCATGCGGAAGCCATTCTGATATCGCCGTCGCCAACGCAGCTTCGGGGCTGCAAAGAGGGTCAAAAGGCGGCGTCAGTAGCGGGGATGGCCGTTCCCAAATGATCTGTGGAGAGACAACTGCGATGACCCTCTTCATATACTTACTATTGAAGGAATCACTGTTGACTTCGTCGCCAATGAAATTCGCTCAGGGCCATTGATCCTTTGAGATGCCCCATTCGAGAGGGACAGCTGAACGTATGATGTAGCAAACCTGTAGAGGCGCGGTGACGTACCGATGGTTCAATGACTTTGGGTTGAAAGCATCAAGGAGGCGGCGTTGGAGGTGGAATCTCATTGTCGTAATCAGAAAGTAACGGTAATATTCGAGGGGAATTTCTTCCAGCTGGCTAGAAAGTCGCCTACGACATATGCCATCAAAAAGAACAGGGGGGCAGCAATGAGATACGGGCTGGGATAGACTCCACTCACCATCCTTGCCCGAAATCCCACTCTTTACCCTGGTCTTCAAATCCCATAACCTTGAATCCCACGAAGAATCCCTGTTGTCAAATCCTACGCAGCAGTCCTATCTTACACCGATCCCACGGCATTCAAGGTGAGCGGAATACCTGCGGGGCTTGGCAACATGGAAGGCCCCGCAAGAGCTGCGCTGACCTTTATGACCGTGGGATAGGTTAACGTCCCATCCTACGCCCCATCCCACATCCCATCCAACATCTCATCTGCTGACAAAAGGATAATGGCCTACAACTGCACCTCTTCAAAATGAGGCCAAGCGTCAGGGCCCAGACGATTCTTTCAAACCACTGCAACTTGATTGTGAAACAACATCATGAACTCCTTAGGGGACAAAACTCTTTTTACCATACACTCTCAGTTTGATTTCATGTACGACCCTCATCACAGCGTCTATCTCACCCATGGAGAAGAGCAAGCCTATGCTCCTGATCACTGGCCCTCCTGTCACAACGGAAGCGACTCAGGAGACTTGACCCCACCCCCCCCCCCCCCCCCCCCCCCCCAACGGCACGAGCTACGTTCCTACAAGTGACGACAGATCATATACCAAAGGATACCGCAGTTGGATGTTTGTTTAGCACCAACCCTAGCGTGTGCGATGTTTTACTCGACAAAGATAAGAGCAGAGGCATCAGGCGGCGTCAATTCTCTTTCAGGGTGTCAACAGGAATGATACAGGAACTCTTCTTTTCGTGAACTACAGTAAGAGGGGGAACTACACCAGTACTCGAACATTCGGACGCTAACTCGTTAAAGGCATGAGATCTATCCCAGATAGCGAAGAGATTCTAGTTCAACTGGGACATTTCGAACTTCAAATTCGAATTCCGAAACGCAGTACCCAACCTGGTTTTGAGAAGCATTGGTTCGACTTCACAGAGAAGTGCCACCATCAGCTGCCCAATGTTCAGCGATTGGATCTCGAGTTAGTGTGCAGCGGAAGCGTAGTATCGGAAAAGATTAGGAGCTATCACCTCAGGCAAGAGATATCACATGGTATAGGCGGCACTTTGTGCCGAGCAGCGCATGAGTACGACGGTCGAGTTTGTGCGGTGAAGCGCGTACGTCAAGGTTTTTGGACACAGGAAGACGTCGAAGCACTCCGCAAGATCCGCCACGTAAGCCACATCTCCAATATAGCAGACTGTTCAAAAGTTTCAACTAGAATCGCGTTGTTCATTTATTTGAGCTCGTCGCTGAGCCCCAGTCAATGGTTATGGAGTTTGTACCTGGGTCCAGCCTAGAGTCACAGTACTCGCTACTTCGGCTCAGTCCAATCGAGTTAAGAATGTTCTCCGACAGACTTTCGAGGCTCTCGATGCCATTCACTCACAGCACATCATTCATCGAAATGTAACGCGGGGGGATATTATGGTTCCGTCACGAGACCCTATCCAGATCAAACTAGGGAACTTCAGACCTGCGAAGTCGGATAACTACACTCCATTTTATCCAGCACCCGAGCTGTAGCAAAGAGACGCTGTTCAGCATAGCGACAGAGTCGACATCTGGTCCGTTGGTATCCTAGCGGTGGATATGTCCCATGGACTACCCTCTGATACAATAGACGTGTCCGGTCCGCCGTCCTTAGTTCGAGACTTTCTTTTGAGTCTACCTTTGACCTACCTTGTCCAAGAATTACTCAATTTCTGGCTTCAACCCGATCCACAATCTCGGCGATGCGCAGTAGTTAACCTTTTTTCTGCATTTTCATTCTTCCATGTTCCCTTAGTTTCAGAAAAGATGGGTACTTACTCATTGGGGATCGTGCTGAATGCGATCTGGACGAGGAAAGCCTGCCGGACACTGCAAACCCGGTCGGCCCCGAGAGCGACCCAATTGAAGCAGGAAACGATCAGGAGACACCCGAACACTGCTCAGATGCACCCAGTATATCATCTGAGTCAGTTGAGAAGACAAGATACATAGGAAAAGGTAGGAGGGTTAATCGGATGAAGCAAAATACGGCCAGACTACGGCCAGACAGGGAGCTCGGAAAATAACCGTTGGGAACCCTTCGTTTCATCAAACTAAACCACGACGGTCAGAGAGGTTAGCCAATAGATGATGCTTTTCCTTGCGTCATATCTCGTGTGTAGTTAGAAATCAAAGTCCGATTGCTATTTCTGCTCACTTATTCTCAATCTAATATAAAAGCCCCGCCCCAGAGGCAAACAAAAGATCAGATCAACTCGGAAACAAGCCTAGTTCTCCTTCAATACTCGGATCAGCTCCATGTCCCAGCAAGATGCGAGCGCCTTGTACGTTCCGGTAGAATAAGGCAACGACCAGTTTTGTCGTAATTATTTGTTAGATTAATCATATCTGCTGTACTAACACCATATAGGCCATCAGATACGGACGTTGCAATGAAATCCAACAGCTCGTTTGACTCAGTTTCTGGGCAATTTTTCAGAGCCCTAAACTGTGGCGACACCGTTGGACACCAGACAGGCCCAGAAAGGATATGTGGAGCTGTGTGTCCAAGGCAATCTCGATTAGAAGGATTGATTCCGCTCTCGAGCAGCAGCTTTATTGTGAGGACTTTGCTACATGCGAACTCCTTCGCTGGAGTTCCCAAGAGGTGATGAATCAGGCGTCCGTTACCTAGTGGCACCTCCAAGTCGAAATCCACGTCTGGATACTGCATCAAAGCCTGAAACATCTCAGGGCCGTGAAGACAAGCTTGACACAGGACCCGAGAATCGGTAGCTCTAATCGAGACGCCTTGACTTGCAAGCTGCTTCATCTCAGCTACATCTCCATTAAGTACTAACACTCCAAGGCATCCGTGTCGTGCATGATGTGAGAACACAGAGGGCAATTGACTGGATAACTGTTGCCGACTTCTTCGTTCTTAATATGACTAACAAAGGCGGCGTCTTGTGTCCAAGACTTGAGTCTGTCGGCAGGGTCTTTGTGTGCATCAGCAACGCACCGAGGGCAGTATGCCGGTCGGATGAGCGTTCTCCGTAACTCCAGTGAGCCACAAATCTGTGGCAAGGGCTCCAAATAGTAGCGACAATGATCACTCCACTCTGTTCCTTTAACAAACCATTCCGCACAAGGGTAACAAAATTGGAGGCTGCTTGGAAGGACTTGCCGCTCAGGAGCGACTTGCAGTTTGCTGCACTTATGCGTGTGACAGCTCCGGTTCCTCGGCCCTCTAGCACCTATATTAGCATGAAACCTTTCCGTCGCAACTGGGGACCATACAAAATTGACATTTGGGTATCGCAGAAACGGCGGACATCCTCAACCGGAGTCTCTCCGGGGTAGTAGATAACAGAGTAGTCCTTGGCTGCCAGAACGCACAGATCCTGAATGGCCGATCGCATTGCCTCTGGGCCTAGCCGCTTTCTGACCTCAAGTTGTTGGATAGTTCGCCTCAGCTCAGGAATGAAAGCAACGAGTTCGTTGTTGGTGTGGGTTGTCGTACCGGCGCACACTTTCCCCCTTGTCAAGACCTTCCAATCTCGGCGTGCGCGCACCCATTCCTTGGGAAATCTGGCTAGTTCTTCTTTTTTCAGCCGTCGAAACAGGTTGCGACGGCGCCTCATAAGCGCAGATTTGTCCACGATGCCGCTCGCCACGGCGATTTGCTCATCAGGATCCATGACATCGGCTCTTTGTTGTAATTTTGGCAGCATGGAAGAAGGAAGAACGGTTGGAACACCTTGTTCTCGAAACTTCCCGAGGCCTTGAAAAGATCCCGAGCCGTGTGGTCTGCATTCTCGCCGAGAAAAGCGCTCAGTCCGTCGACAGAGGAGCAGTTGGCAATGTATCTGGCTCCGAAAATACGAGAATCACTCTGTCCAAGATGTTATGATCGTTCGACCTCCGTGTAATGAACTGCACGATGTTAGCAACAAAGAATTCCCTAGGGAATGTGGTAAATACCGTTGACTTGCCCTCCAAGATAACGACGAATCAGGTGTACAGCAGGAGCAACACCAAAACAACCAGCTAACTTTAGGGCGCGGTTAAAGTTGTCAGCGAAGTATTTAGAATTTCTCCCCGTCTTGTGACACAACGCGAAGAATCAGCAGGTTGAAGACTTCATCGTTCCAGCGAAGGACAACTTCCTCTTCGCCGTTCAAAATATACAACTCCCATAGCTCTTCCACATTGGTAAATCCAAACAGAGCTTGGTCTGCGAAGGCTAATGCCAAAAGTAGCGCCGTAGTATTGTAAAGAAGCACGGGTGATCTTGCGTAGGAGTTCCGAATCTCATTCCCTAGCAGCGTTAGTAAATTAACAGGGCCATCTTTGGTAGATGAAACTCACTTCTGATTCTCTGGCTTGCGGTTGTTTTTCACGTATCGCTGATCGAACCTCCAGATGAACTAGTAACCTTTGCCGTCGTCCGGTCGCCGCTGCACAAGCTCAATATCCTACCATGATCAGCTTTGGAATACCCAGGACCAACGAGGTTCGTACCGACCTCACCATTGAATAAAGCGCCCACTCTTGCTCCCGTTGTTGCGTAAATCATGAGGAGGAAGTGGAGTTGAATTCTAGCTCTTTCATGAAGAACGTTAAGCTCAGTCTAGATGGCAACGATGATGCGGTCCAGATCCTCCGGGGCGAGATTATGCTTCTATTTTTGGATGTTTCTAGCACAGTTGCTCATTATCCTCTTTCAAATGTTAGTGAGATTGATATAGCGGCCAAGTTGCTAGGACTTACATGGTAGATCTCAGTATGTTATGCCTTATCAGTCTCAGTGCCTCTCGCGTCAGAAAAGGCGCGATCAAAGTCCTCCGCTCTCGACTTCATTGTCTCCGCTGAAGGCCTTTCATTACTAGTGATGATGCCGCGACTGGTGCTGATATAGAAGCGGGAAAAGCCTTTCGCTTTAGTTATGCTTAGAGCCAGAGGGCCCCGGCGCAGGACGAAGTCGCGAGTGGTGTCGAAGTCAGGCAGTACAGCATCAGACATTTCATCGCAAAGCCTATTCCGGTGCCAGCGTTTCGCTACTAGATGATCCGCTCCCTCATAAAGCTTAGGAAGTGAAGGATATCAACCTACACGGCGTATCAACTTAGAAGAGTAGGGTGTATTGCTCTCGTTCTATCCGTCAACCTCTCCAATTTTGTCTCAGTGTCTCGGCCCTCGTGGGCACTTCGCTCATACCCGTTGGCCCTTGCCATATCCTTCAGGGGCGGTGCGCATCGCGATCCTGACTCTTGGT
The DNA here is from genome assembly GCF_013390195.1 of Colletotrichum siamense. Taxonomy (NCBI): domain Eukaryota; kingdom Fungi; phylum Ascomycota; class Sordariomycetes; order Glomerellales; family Glomerellaceae; genus Colletotrichum; species Colletotrichum siamense. The sequence continues at coordinate 434,262 of NW_023501026.1, read as the reverse complement.
GGTCCTTGGTGGGTGTCCCTAGGGATAGTTTGGATATGATAGAGAAAGAAAGATCTTTGCAGTTGGCGCGGGGGTTCAAGAATTGAATGGTTTTTATTTCTCACTTTGGTTATTTCAGTCTAATGACATTCAGGAAACAGCTTTTCGTTAAGCGCCTGCAATTGCACTAACGGCCAAGGCGTTCACTCGCACATCACCCGAGCTGAGCCATCTTAATCACTCATGGACTCACCTTGGACTTCAATCGCATAGTAAAAGCAGCCACATCAAGGTGGGCAGTTAGGAGATGCGATTGCACTTGAACATCGGAGTGAGTCGCCACGATTCGCTGATGACGAAAGACACACAGCACGCGCCTCAACTACGACCTTCACTCGTCCGGATCGGACCCCGCGCCATCGCACACCGATTTGCACTGTATCGCGTGGCCTGCTTTGCCTTGCACTGCCCTGCTCGGCTGTCTGAGATCTTGACACTTCGGTTCCTATCATTCCCTCTCACCCCTGTTGAGGAGTTGAACACTCGGCATCTGCTGAATTATCTACTTAACGTCGCCACAAGTGCCACGGATTCAGACTCTTTTCGACCGTAGAAAATGGTATTCCTTCGTCATAGCCAGAAGACCAAAACGACGAGAGATGCCCACCTTGGGCTATTCCATAACAATCATCTTGCCAAACCTTACTCGCTATCCTACGTATCTGTTTCTTCCCATCGCCATAATCCTTCCAGGCAGGACCAGACATTCACTTGATTGCTGGCCAGCAATCTTACCGACTCAGCACTCTTCTCCGGTTGAGTTCACGGAAGAGAATATCATCCAACATCAACCTGTCCACCCCTTGACCCACTCGCGCCTTTCAGCCTGTCAATCAGAACTGCAGCCACGCCGTTGTGATCACAATCGTCGCTGCTAGCGACAGGGTTCTGGAAAGCATCACCTGGTTCACTTTTGAGATCTGCACGCCCGCCGCCAAGTGCTTCCAGTCCCCATCAATGACCCGCTTACTGAGGATTTCGACTTGTGCTTGTTGAATGAAATGCTTGGATGCTTAACTGACAGGTCCTCGATGGAGGTGAGCGTGATGCCCCTATTATACATGATGGAGGCCTGTCAGCCACACTCTTGGCCCTTCTGCGCCACTGTGGCTCGACCTCCATTTAACAGTGCTCCCAATGCCCTGTCTCCGTCACATCTGCCTTCCTTCCGTTTCATGCCTTGAATACCTCCTGGGGTCAACCTGTGCTCGTCGTTGATGCGGCCATCATTCATCCGGCAACCAGACCCTCACCTGCACCAATCAGGGCTGAACTCCCCGTCGACCCCACTAGACGCCACAATAGCACTGAACCTTAGGTGAGCCACATGTATAGAAGACATGGCCTAGCCATTACCAGTGCCCATTGATGCGTCCGTCGTCACCCTGGACCATGACTATTCCTTGTGCTGCCGTCGATGAATTATTTGCAAACAAAGGCTTGGGTGACAGTACTTGAAGACCCGATCCCCAATACCTACGCACTCGACCATGTGTGAAATCTAGCCTCATTGGTTCTCCCGCGGATATTGAAATACCACCGTAGTCAAGTCTGATTGCTCCGTCACAGGCCCAATCCAACCGTAGTAGCAGCGGGTGGCATGGCCGTCTCAGTTACCAGAGACAACACATTATGACGCAGTAAACCAGCCCAGCCTGAGCTCTGTTGTAGTGGAGAAATATTTAAGATGGTAAAGCTTTTTTATAATAATAGACTGGGCTTATTATAGATAAGTGTATGAATAAGGGCTCAATCAATGTCAGTATATTGAGGGATCTAGAAGCCACGTCTATAAAAGTCTCAGCACCCAAGCTGTCTGGTCTTTAGATGAACACGAGGTGAGATGTAAGGCAGAAAATAATAGCAAAATCCTCATATGACAGAAGTCTCCTGATGTTTGCTACATGGGAATGTGTCCGAGCTTGATGCTTGCTGAGCTGGAGAATGCATTTACGTTATCGATGCTGACACGAAAACTTTCCAAAGATGCCTGGACAGGATCGTTTCCGACTTCCAATTTACCACTCCTCATAAGGTTCGACTGCCGTCGTCATATCTGGTCACAAATCTCATGATTAGGATACTTGTTTTAACGAGTACGCCTAGCACCAAGTTCCTGCGAAGTCGTGAACCCAGAACATGTCACATAACAAATAAACACCACCTGCGTCCATAATCTATTATTGGACTGCGACATGCATCTGATCCGCCTCAAAACGGATTGTGTGCCTCCGCAGTTAATGACTTTCAAGCAATATTCGAGATTTGAACGACCTTCCTCAGAGCAAAACATAATCGATTTGCCAAAGGAAAAAGGGACTTCAGCCAAAGGTTATGAGATCGCGATCCTTTGGCAAAGACAAGCAGAAGCAAATGCTAAGTATACTGTTCATTCCCATCTCAACCAGTATATACAGGGCGGTGTTAGTTTGCTGTAGTTCTGAAGGCTGACAACAGGACGAAACCTGCAAAGCAATGCAACCTTCGTCCCTCATACCTGCTGTGCACCCAGACCTTTGAGGAATCATTCTTCACAGATACCTATCTAGCGAGCCTCCAACCGTGCGTGTCCCCTTTACTGTGGCAAAAGTTGCATTGACGCACACCTCAAACGAACAAAGCACTCGACATTTGCCAGCAGGGTGACGGTTTGAGTCGCAGTGTTGCCTCTAATGCTGACGAATACCACGAGCCTTTCAGATGATTACAACCTAGACTTCGAAGTCGAAACCTCCCGCGGTTTCTGCACGCTCTGGAGAGACAGCATTGGGGTCCACTTTTTGGCCCGCCGATATCATGACCATCACCGCCAGGATACGCAGTTCAATATTGAAAGGATGACCGACTCATTATCGACCAGAAGCCGAAGGGAGCCGGCGCCGCCCCCTTATCTTTCCGTCTTCTGCAGAGCGAGCATGCAGTACATAAAATACTTCGTCGGGGCGACCGGGCCGGTCTGAGCCCTAGTAGAAGTACAACCTCACTGAAGTCTGCGTTATGCTCGTGCTATATCAAGAAGACTCTCTTCGCTCTAGTGAGCAGGCTGCCAGTCATCTATACGGTGGTAGTTCAAGACGTGATGCCAATGATCGACATTATACCGCCTGGTGTTTAATGCGTGATAGGACGCTTTTTAAACCCGTGCTTGTGAGACTCACCTGCACTTCAGGCCCAGTTCTTAGTTAGCAATAGCAACTCTTCTAGCTCAGCGGGAACTCTCGGCCGCATCTTGAAATAGCTTCCGGGGGCTTCTGTGTCTAGGTTTCTATGCGAAGAGGCCGATCAGTCATCTAATCTTCAGTTCGAGTCCCGTTTCTATCAGCATCCCTACTGTAAAGGGGGTCTTTCAGAACTGTGGAGGCTGGTGTGGCTCCGTTATACTTGAAGCATTGAATGTCATTTGAATCACCTTCCGTCGCTTTTCAGAAAAGGCCTTCATCGGCCTTGAGACTCTTTCCAGCGTGATAATCGACAAGCCATCTCTGAAATCAGGTCTAGATCTGAGACTTTTGCACTTCTCATCAAAAGTGTGAGTCATACAAGGAAGGAACGTTTGAGATGACGCCTAAAATACCAGGATGTCTTCAAACTTCAACTTTAGATTATGACATTCCGTCAGTATTCTTCATCCATATTTCAGTCGCTAAGCTCTCACGGCGATGCCGGTGTCCAAGATCGACGTGATTTTGAACAGTATTGGCATTTTCAGTTTTTTCTAATTTCGGCGGTATGTTTATTGGCCGCACGCGTTCATTCTGTGTGATTATTAAGATCCCTACCCTCAAGCGACGCATCATAGCTGAAAACAGGCGTTGACCTGACAGCGTAGTCGGCAGTAAGGAATGTTTTAATACCGAAGAACTCAGTCCGTATGAGTTAAGATCAGGTGTATCAGCGATGCTTGAGCCTGTGTCACATGAAGGTTGTGGTCGTAGCTTGGGATGTCTGACAGAAGTTTTGAAAGGCAGGAGCTGATGGGTTCATGATTCGTCCCTTCCGCATCTCACTCGTTCAAAATCCTTTTCTGCCCCAGGCGCAAAAACTCAGAGAGGGTTCGTTGCGGCAACCCTCCCCTCTATTTCCGCTTGGCATCTGTCGGATATACCATGATCATCCAGCGACTCGTGCGTTAATGGCACAATGTCAAATCGACCTTCATCTCGGGAGCCAGCTTCCTCAGCAAGCTTCGGCGCAGCAACAGGGCCACAACGTCTTCCGCCACGCCCAAGAGGACGCAGATTGCTCTCCCTCGCGACCGAGCGTCAGGTACACTCATACCGTACGCCTGACACCGACAGCTCCGTGTCTAGCGGTCAGATTGAAAGTCCCGAATGTCAAGCTACCCAGGCACCAAAAACACCCATCGCACAGCAGAATGTTACGTCGCAGGCTTCCCAACATGAAGGCTACAGAAACAAAAGCCTTGACGGCTCAAAAGCACCTCAAGATCGCAGCGAAGACAAATCAGATGTCGAGATACAGACGCCGATAGAATCCGCAGAAGGGAAAGGCTTATCCAATACGGTCGTTCCTAAAGGCTTGCAACAGTCAGGCGAGATTTCGTTCGGGGGCGGGATTCAAGACATTTTAGGCGCGAATGATCAGAAGTATTCTAGCAAAGCTCCTCAGTCTTTCGAACAATCACCGGGCCGCCACACAGCGCGCAAGAACCAACAACGAGCTCATATCGCCCAAGCTGAGGCCGCACTCCATGCTAGAGCTAGATCCAGACTGCAAGCGCGCAATGCGGCACTGGCCCCTTGGATGACCGGGTCTTCGGAACCAGACGTGACTGAGTCCCCACCACGGATGCCCGTCCAGCAGATCTGGCAGATCGAGACGTGGCTGAGTCGATGTGAAGCAGAAACTTTGGCTGGCAACAGAGAGGATGAACAGGGTGTCTGATAGACTTAAGGAATCTGGGGAAAGAGCGATTCCTGAGCACAGATTGGTGTTTAGGGGCGGGTAATGCGCTTAATCCTGCAATAATAGAGAGGTTAAATTAAGAGTTCGAAAGATAGATAACTTGGTTATATCTGTGAAAATGACTAACACCACTATCCTCAGCGCCTCCACAAGGGCAATCAAAGCAATTTTGACCCCTATACTTATTAACTTAGCTCTTTTTTTTGGTGTTTTTAATTACTTAGCTAACTTACAAATAAAACAAATTAATCACTATATAAAACTATATTATACCTATTTAAAGCTATTTATACTACCCCTAATAGCTTAAAGTTATTACTAAGTAGTATAACCCCCCTCTTTAGCTAGTTCTTTATTAACTAGAGACTCTTTATAGTACTAAGTTTTATTAAAAGCTTCTATAATATAAAGGTTAACTTAGCTTAGCTAAAAGCCTTTTTATAGTTAGTAAATATTATAAAGATAGTAAAGATATTAATTATTAGCTTATAGAGTATTAGATATATCTCTAAGTAGTTTTACTACTACTTAATAAGATTACTAATAACCTTAGGGGGCCTCTAAAAATAGAGATTAAGCTTATTAACTTAAGGTAGTATATAGTAATACTAGTTATTAACTTACTACTAATAGTAACTATTATTATTATCCCTAGCTTTAGTATTAATAGGGATAACTACTAACTACTTATCTAGTATTAGTATTACTACTTCTAACCTAGATTAATAATACTACTTATTAAAGAAGTCTTTAAGGCTATTAAAAGCCTTTTTAACCTATCCCTCTTAGTATTTATAACGTTATATATCTCATAAGTATAAAACACCTAATAATAAATATAGGATTAATATTATAGAAAATAGTAGTAAATCTCCTATCTTATTATAATATAAAAAAAGCTTCTATTATATTAGTTTAATACTAATATAGAGGAAAGACTACTACTTCTTATTAAAGGAGTTAAATTATAAAGCTAATTATAAGGCTAGTAATACTTAGTTTTTATAAATATAAGTTAAGAGGGCTTATATATAAAATTAGTTATATTAACTTTAGCCTAAATATCTCTATAACTATTATAATTAATCCTTAGTATTATTATTAATAAATAGAGAGATTATAATATTATAGTAGTCCTTCTAGTTAATAAGATATAAAAGAAGATATTCTATACTTATTATAACCTCCTAAAGTTAATTATAACTATTACTAATACTTTAGCCTTTATACCTCTTTATCTATTAGTAAAAAGGCTTTAAGATTATATCTATCTTAGCTAAAACCTTTTAATCTTTTAGGGATAGAAGGTCTTCCTTAGAGATATATTACTTAATATTATTATTATTATTATTTAAAAGTATAAAAGCTTAAATCTCTATTTTTTTCTCTATAGCTCTCTAAATTATAAGATATATATTAATCTAGTAAATATTATTATTTAGGATAAGGAGGGCTTTTTAGTATAACTCTAAGAAGATTTAGAAGTTAGAGTCTTTATTAACCTCTATTATAGCTTTTTAGTACTATTTATAGCGTTATAAAGATAACTAAATAAACTTAATAATATTATAAAGCTAGCTAATAAAGCTAAGCTACTATTAATACTTTAGATTATTATTATAACCTTTAAACTTATAGAACTATAATTTAGTATATAGAGTCTCCTTATTAGTATTAAATAGGAACGCTTAAGCTAAGAGATTAAGGATATAGCTATAATACTATATATATTAAGCTTAGACGTCTATCTCTATTATCTCTAGGTCTAGTTCTCTATAGAAATCCTAGAGGTAGATATTATTATTTATAGTATTATTAGAGATAGTTACTCTAATCTAGTCCTAGATATAATAGTAGTTAATAATATTAATAAGAGTTACTATAAGAGTAATACTACTATAATTACTATAATATTAATAAAAAGCTAGAAAATAAGATTATAAAGCATTATTAGTATTAATAAAGTAATTAGTAACCCCTATAAAAGTATAAATATTTAGGGATATCTATAGATTAAATAATAAGTATATTTTTAACCTTACTATATAAAATTCTTTAATTACTAGCTTCTTACTATAGTAGTAAATATTATTAAAATAGTCTTAAATAGATAAATAACTTTATAGTATTTTATTAGTAACCTCTATATTATAGTACTATAATATTTATTAGAGGTAGGAGTTCTTAAAGTAAGTAAATAAGAGGTTAGTAGAAATAATTAAAGCTATATAGAGATTATATAGAGTAATTACTTTAGCTTTAAGTATATTTATATAGCTAAATTAGAGTCTCTTTAGGGAAAGTAGTATAAATATAGCTATTAATAATAATATTAGAGTGCTATTAGAGTCTTTATTTAAGTAAGGAGAGATCCTATAAATAGTATAAGTATTTTAGCTTTATTAGAGTATAATTACTATAAATAGAAAACTTAGATTAATATATTACAGTAAATACTCTTATAAAGTAGACGTAATAATAGCGCTAAAAACCCTTAGCTAGCCCTTTATATTATATTACTAGTAACTCTAGTAGGACCTTACTATATATCCCTAAATAACCTTAATAAAGAAGTTACTATAATCTTAAATCTAGCTAAATTAACCCTACCCTCTCTTATATAAGAGCTACGTTTTAAGTATATATTATTTACTACTAATAATAATAGTTAATAGGTTATTAATTATAGGATTTAGAGGGATAGTAATAAGTAGAATAGTTATAATTTATATTAAGATATAGAGGTATATAGTAGTTAATAATATATAAATATTACTAGTTAATAAAGAAGTAATAGTAGTAGTTAATATCTTAACTCTAAAGATAAAAAAAATAATAAAAAGTATAAATAATATATATAAGCTAAAGTAATAAATAACTTTTAGAAATAATATCTAATTATAATATTATTTATACTATTTAAACTACTATAATAACTTCTACTCCCTTAGAAAGTTTCATATTAATTAGATACTAATTAGTATTATAAGAGCTATCTAAATATCTTTATTATTATATATAGTAATTAATAAGTTATTAATAGTATTATATTTTAGTAACTAATTATACCTAGAAAACTAGGGTAAGGGCTGATCTATAGCTTCTTATTAGTTAATCTATAAATAATATAAAATATCAAATATTTTAATTTAATTAAGGGATGTTAAATTAATTAATTAGGTGGTGGCGATAGCCTCACTTTACTTGGTTAGGTTAAATGCGTTGTCAATTTACTTGCCCTTGTGGAGGCGCTGACTATCCTCAAAGCCCAAGGTCAGGCCACAATCCAAACGACTACCCTAGCTACTCACGTAAGATCCCTCTGGTACCACCTCTGGCCGTAAGCAGCGCCTTCGACGTCTTCGTCCGCCCGAGTCAGCGGTGCTGAAATCAATCTTTAACGACTTGAGCATTTCTGCGGTACGAAATCCCTCGAGGAACTGCCAAAACGGGTCATTAGTGGTTCATCCATGCAAACTCGAGACTGAGATGTGTCAGTGTGTCTGAGAGATAAAGGATTGCTCGGCGATCAGACCACAGCGTCAACCATACATTCACAAGCTTATGCTCTAGGCAAACGGACCAATATTTTGTGCGATCGGCGGTGTCATATAAAGCTCCTATCTTAACTATCAGGTATCTTTGCATAGCATGTTAATGCAGCGAACCGCAGCCCACTCTTTCTTAAACGACAAGGTATCAGATAAAACCCCAAAGTCATAGGTTGTCCGCGAAGAATGGCGACGAGCGTCTGTCAATGAGGCCTTGTCGGTGCTTAGCAACATCTTCAAGCTCGAGCTTGAGGCAGTCCTCCGCCCCTTTCATTGCCTCGCCGGCCCTACGGATCCATGCTGAGCGTGCAAAATATACTCGTTTAAGAGACTTTTGCCGCTCCTCGAGAGCTCTGTCCGCTTTCGTGGGTCTGCGGATGCCTTTCATTGCATCCAGGATAGCTGTCCGGGCTTCACCTTCCTGTGCAAGTTGGTCCGCCTCTTTTTCGCGCTGTTCTGGTGAGACGGATGCTAGGAATTCCTGTACGACGTCAAGAATTTCACCGATATCGTCGCGGTATTCGGTCAGCTTTCCAAGGTTGCGGTCCATTAATTGTCCAAGGCAGTCCCTGAGAATGCCCATGTACCTCCTTGAGGAGGCTGAAGACGCGGAGCAACTGTTCACGCCCAGCTTCGCCCCTTTCTTGGGGAAAGCCGAGTCATCCTCAACAATAACCTCTTCTTCCTCTAGCTCTGGGTAGAGCTTCCATGCGGAAGCCTCTGCCTTGCGGGCAGATGCCACGTTGAACGAGTTGAAGGCCTTGCGCCAAACGTTAGCGTCTGTTGTAGGAGGGAACCTGCGTCCCAAGAGAAGATAGGCAGCGTGTACGAGTGTGTACACGCCACAATTAAACCCGTCAGCTTGCTTCAACGCCTGGCGATACGACACTTTCGGCGTATTTGCCTTGAACAAGGAGCGTAGGTGCGAGCTGCAAAGTTTCTGGCAGGATGCTTCCACGTCTCCCTTCCGAAAAGGTTCGGGCGCCGAGTCGAAAACCTCAATCTCTGATCGCTCCGGCTTGATGGCGAGGAGAACCCAGTGTTGGTTGTCGATGTTGAGAGGAACCAGGAGCCATGTGGAGTGCTCAAGATCAGCCTTGTACGCTCCGTCTTTGGCGATGTCAAAATCTGAAGGCAACATCGACCACGTAGACAGACAAGCAGCCCCAACCAGCAGGCGAAGGCAGGTATTTATGGTAGACCCGCTAAGCCATGTTCCAGGTGACAGACTGGCGAAATCGCCGGTGGTCGGTTCGACTTTCGATGCCTCTAGTTCAGAGTCAGCTATGACCGCAACCTCCGTCTCGGAAACCTCCATCTGTTCCTGAAGGTTATAGACTGGGGGGGTTTGCTGTCGACCCGGGCTTGGCGACCTGGGCCTAGGAGTTGTGTTGTTGGGGATGGGTGACGAAGCGAAAAGAGAAGGTGTTGATTGTTGGACACTCTGTAGAAATGGAGACGGCAGAGGAGACTGGGTCGATTGTCTATCTCCGTCGGACAGAGCTTTGAGGAGGTCCGACTGCCGGTCTCGCTCGTAGAAACGAGTAGTTCGCCGAGGTTGCTCGACGGGCGGGGAGTCCGTGGCTATGGAGCTGTCTCGATCGTCCTCGTTAAAGTCGAAGTAAGGCTGAGGTGTGGCTGGGCGTGGGGAGTGGTCGTCTGCGAGGTCTTGCATCGGCTGGTCGTTGGGTTCAGAGTGGTGGGGCTGGACAACCTGGTCTTGGTCGATTACGGCAGCAGACACTGCCTCGATATTCTTGCTGTCGGGGGCGTCGCTGACAGAATCTGATTGCTCCTCTTGTTCTAGGAACTCTTGTGCCATCTTCACGTCAGACGGGGCCCAGCCCTTGCCCCGGCCCTCGCCCTCTTTCCGGGGCGTTCCGACTGCAACCAATGCGGCGACAACTTTGTCGAGGGAGTATCCCACGAGGCGCGACTGGAGCAGACTCTTACAGAAACGTTCGCTGCACGTATTGCCCAACCTTCCATGTAATTCGCCTACGGTTACACCCTACTTGTCCGCGAGACGCTTGAGAAGCCCGGGGATGTTGTTTCGTGGGAGGAGTTTGCGGAGAGTATCTCGCGTGCCTGGAGGAAAGAGTTCGAGGATTTGGTTTATGTTGCTTGCCTTCTCGTGCCGTTGCGCGAGCCGCACTACCTCGTCCAGACACTGACTGATGTTGATGAGGCTGTTTTCATACTTGTCCTGTAGAACTCGTACTTCTTCTTGGATATCAGAGGTGATCTGCGGTGCTTGTGGGGTTCTCGTTCGAGTGCGACCAGGAGAGGGTGACGACTGTTGGGATGGAGCGGCAGAATGCATTACGTAGAAGAGGGGGAATCTTGTTGGTGCTTTTCAAGAGGATGTTGCGAACAGCAGCTATCGCGGGAGGGTCGACGTCAAAGGACCGCGAATGAAGCACCCGCCGGTGGCAGGTTGCATAACAGCAGAAGGAACCTTGGTACCAGCTGGGACGAAGGACATGAAGTTAGTCAAGAGGGCTGGTAGAGAGGAGGTGGTTGACGTGGAAGACTCCAAGAGGTAAAGAGAACAGACGAGAGAGGGTTGTCGACGGGATGTTGTCGAGGCAGACATGGACGTCGAGGGGAGGTGGAGGTCAAAGCAGCCGTAGACCCGACATGGATTTGTTTCTGCATGAGGCACCTGCCGTAGGTGCAGGAGATGCAGAAGGCAAGTAGCGTCGCCAGAGCGATGCCAGAGCAATGCATATGCAACAGCGACCGCACCTGCCTGCCGTCTGCGTTGTCGCTGCGGTGCGGGGCGGGGCTGCGCCTTCCATTCTCGACACTGCACCAGAGTTAGTGTTCCACAGGGAAACACCACCCTCAGTACCCTCACATTGCAGCTTGAATGGAAAGGACCCGACGGGAAGCACCGTGGGCCACAGCCAAGTCTCGACCTCACCGAAACGAGATGCGAAGCGATACAAGAGCTCGTCGTTAGTGGTGGGGTGCAGACCAAGTTGCGCTGATGCCCGCAGGCGAGGGAATGAAATGCTCAGGTGAGCATGTGGTCGAGGCCGAACTCAAGCCAGATTCCGTGGACGTGGCGGTGGAGTACCTACCTTTGGTCGCGAAAAGGCAGGCGGCGAGGGGCATTGTGGTGGTCGTGACGGGGCGGGTGCACCGCGGGCGGCGGATGCACTTGCACCGTCCAGCCAAGGCGATGTGACTCGCCCGGCCAATCGTTCTTGACCGTGCTCTCGGTCCCAACTGTGGGGCTTGTGCGAAATTTTGCACAGGAGTGCTGCGCCTGGCCAATCAGCTGAAGCGCCACAGACAAAATGGGGCCCGTGCTGGCAGGGCACCACCACCCCCGAGTACGCTTAATTGCGATCCAACGGGGTGGGGTGGTATTCAACGGCATCGGGATGCGACCTCTTCAACAAGGGGACAATGGCACGAAAAACGAAGCCATCACAAGGACTGGGCGCAATTCCGCCTGGGAAGTGCACAAGACACCACATGGCATCACTGCCTGCCTCAAGTATAGAAAGCAGTTGGTTGAAGCGAAGAGCAGGGAAACTAACTCCCAGGCACGCGTTGCCGACCTGCAGGCTTTGGAAAAATGCCGACGCTCGTCCAGCGTAGCCTAGGAGCATGGCTTCGTGGTTTCAAATTGAAAGAACGGCCTTCCGCTTGATTGCAGTTGAGCGGGGGGCTTTGAAGCCATAGGGAACACTACCTGCACTGAGGGGGGTGAAGGGGCAGTTGTTTGCGGTGGTTGTGTCGATTGCTGTGTCTGGTGGCTGCTATGTCTGGTGGCTGCTGTGTCTGGTGGCTGCTGTGTCTGGTGGCTGCTGTGTCTGGTGGCTGTGTCGATTGCTCTGTCTGGTAGCTGCGTTTGTCTGGTGGCTGTGTCGATTGCTCTGGCTGGTGGCTGGTGTCTGGCAGACATGCTCAAAAGCCGGAGAATCGAGGAAGGTACCGGGTAGTAGACGTTCCTGCCTAGGTTTCCATGTCTGCCAGACCTGTCTGGCAGACAACCTAGCTTAAAGGCTGGAGAGTTGAGGAAGGTACTAGGTGGGGGATGTACTTTCTCAGGTTCTATGTCTAGCAGAGATGTCTGGCAGACAAGGTCACATTGCGAATGACGGAGGTCATGCGCCGCGCAATACGCTGGATTGGCTAGGCCGCAACCTTCTCATTCAACACCACTGACCCCTCGTTGATGTTCTCCGATTTGCAGCTTGCATTATTCCTACTGCCTTCTCGCACCCGAGGACTTTCAAATCGCTGACTTCTCCATACCTCGCCAAAACCACAGACAGCCAACAGCACCACGGCAGGCAATTGCAGCTGAGATCCCTCGGTCACAAATCAAATGCCGATTCGAGTCCACGCGCGAGCTCCAGGGTCGGGTTCAAGTACAGGGCAGCCAAGATTCACTACTTGTTTGAGCGAGCTGTACCGTTCTTCCTCGGTTCTTTCACAGCTTTGGAGTTGGCACTTGGAAGCATCGTCGTAGGGATGCGCCGATTCAGAGAGTCGGCTTCAACATGGACAAGACTTTCGTGGGACTTGAGGTGTGGACACAAGATATGAGCTTACCTTGATGATGCAATTAACAAGCGAGGGTTTCTCGCTGGTGGATGTGGATGTACCTTGGCGACTTTGGAGTTTGCAAATGGATCAGATGAGGTTTGGCGGGCGTGCGTCATCCAGAAATGGCCAGAGACAGACGGTTGAAGCAGGCGGGGAGCATGGAGACGCTAGAGGCACCTTACCTACCTTACCTACCTAGGTAGTTACCTTACCTACCTAGGTAGTTACCTTACCTTAGGTACTTTACCTGCAGGTGGGCTGGTACCAACTGCCGATTTGAGTGGTGAAACTGGCAGCTGGTTAGTGCGCCGAGGTAGTGACCAACTGCAGATTCCAGCGCTTAAACCAGCAAGTCGTAATGGTCGGGTGGCACTAGAGGAGATGTCCAATATGAGCACCCTAGTGGCCATCGGCGATGCAGGCAGTGGATCTCGCCGCCCCTCGAAGACGGCATACTAGCGTTTCAACCGACGACTTTGGCCACCCATAATTACACCAAGACCAGCTCGACCTCCCGTCTACAAGCGGACCAAGGAATGAGTGCTGACTGTCGGGCGGAGGCCGCACTCATCTAGTGGTTCGACTGGTGGAGTTGGCACGTGAATACCGGGCTAACAATGACCAACCAGCCTCATCAGGAGCCCGCGGGCGACAATGCGTACCTTACCTGCGTTGTCCTCCGTTCCAGATTCAGGGTGCGACTCGGAATACTTCAAGCGAGGTGCTCGCCAAGCTGATCGTGTCCTTGCGATGACTATTCAGCGAAGTAGAGGCAGATGAAGTTGCGGTTGCTGTAGAGCGCGTGGGAAACTTGCTGAGTCCAGCGTCAGGATCGGCAATTGGTGATTTGGTCATCTCAGGACCTGCTGCGCCGAGTTTAGCGCGCCTCTGAAGCAGCCGCTGTAAGGCATGCACCCATCTGACCTTGTGGGCGGCGTCGGGTGTTGGTGGAGTCGCTACCAGTGGCACTGAGTCGCTGCCAGCAAGTCAACCAATATCTTTTCCAGGTTACGTGAGCTTCAAGTGTCAAGTGCACTGACGTGTCGCGAACTGCCTTATCCGGTACCACCAAACACTGTGATTCGCTAACTTATCTGCGTCATCCGATCTATGCTCTTAGTGCGGGGTGCACGACGCCATCTCAGCCTCACTCATAGAGCAAGCACCGCCGAGCACATCCCCAACCTCTCGCACCAGTCCGATTGCAATCCCCTTCCCCAAAGTACTACCACGATAGCATCATCCCGGGCGACTCCATGACAGGTGAACCGCACATCACCACACGAACAGACAGTGGTCATTTCTCCTTCATTCCAGCACTCGGCCAAGATTAACGTCGACCCCTCCGCAACTGCCGGTTGCTGCCTGCGATCTTGATGCTCCCAGCCCATCCAACAACCCCGGGCCGATGCCCCAAAATGCATCACCAAGCCAGTTGAATACTCTCACCACTTCCTTCTCCGTCAATTACGAAGCTACATTGACAGCAGCGTCTTCCCATGAAGAAGTTCACCAACCCGAAAAGACATTTGACATTTTCTCAAGTTCCCTATGCGAGGAAAAGAAACCAAATGTTCTAGATTGGCCCCTTTTCGTCTGCCTTGCCGGCTGAACAGCAAAGACCGAGACTTTGCCTCTGAGCTGAGGTTAGCAAACGCAGAAAAGGTTGCGCATATTAGGAGTAAGACTGCAGTCTATTTAGTTGAGAAGATTTGCCGGACTTCCACATGAAGTCTCCTGGTTCTGATTATCTAGCATTTCCAAGTTACGTATCGAGTACGAAACCTTCCAACAAGCTTGCTAATGTTCACTTGCGGAGGCGTAAATTTAGCAGATGTCTTCCTGCTCTATCCGTTCAAGAAGAACGGTAAACGAAGCCGACCGTGGTTTCTTGCCCACGACTTGATTGGCATTCGATGCAGGGAACGACCTGCGTCGAACAACGTTGGGAATAGTGTCGACCGCAGCGTTGCGGAGAGCATAGGTCTGCAACAGCAGCGCCAAGGAGGCCATGCCGCATCTTCGCACGGATATTCGGGTGGGATCAAAGCCCATACCTTCCGCCTTCTTCACACGATTTCGAACTTTGTGCGTACGAACACACCCTTCGTCATGCGATTCGGTGTTCCGACCCGGTGTTCAAGACCATCTTTTGTCCGAGAGCCTGCTGGAGAGGGAAATAGATGATTCAATGCCAAGGCAGAATGATCGAGCCCGTTGAGGAAGCAACTGCTCCAGGAAAGGTTTTGCGCCTTCTGAACATCGTGTCCAACTTCAGCCATTGAACAGCCTGAAGAGCTCGCAACCATCAGCTGAAACCTTCTCTCCAGGTCTCATCATAGATACAACTAGCAAATGAGTGGGCTTGATACAGCAACATGCGTTCGTCCATGTCTCATTGAAGCGAGAACACGTCCTCGAGACCTACTCCGTCGTCCTCTACTACCGAGCAGATCGGGATCTTTGATACTTGTCGGAAATCCTGGACAATCATGACAAAATGATTTCTCCACCATGTGGCGATACTGACCACACTTTGACCAGACTGCCGACCAGATTCGTATCAGCCGTCACTTGGTGCAGTCATAGCAGAAAGTCTGGCCAGTCCGGGGCCCCTACTAATCCAATTGAGGCTCTTGGGGTGATGTTGAGAATGACTCCGGCACAGTCGCTCCTCGACAGCATTATGAACAACGTCAATGCGGTAGCCGACAAGACCCTTGACCGCATCGAGGAGGATTGCTTCAAAGCGCCACCCAAGGCCCTCGGAATTGGAAAGGCACCCAAACAGCAGAAAAGGAAGGTCAAATTTCTCGACATACTCCTCATTCGGGTTTCTGGTGCTGGCGAGGCTGTTCCTGAAATGCCACAGGCTACTGCTATTTGGTATCTGCCGGCGTGTTCGTACTATGCGAATGCGGAAACTGTTCGGATGTCACTGACAAGAAGCGTTTCTATGCGCTGATGTACAACTGTATGTCTCGAGGGCCTGCAGCGCAATACAAGACCAGTCTTTGAACACAGCGGACCCAGTGGGAACTGAGAGACGGGATCGGTCATTCTTCGTCTCTGGATAAATAGAGACGCACGTTCAGTATCACCATCGTCGATTCTGCGCTTGCGCTCCAATGAAGTCGTTGATGGTCGATCTACCCAGAGCTTGAACACCCAGACTGGGCGATTAGCTTCCTGACGGATGGCTTCCTCGACCGTCTATCGCCCAGCTTCTCCAAAGGTGATTGTGGCTTTCCCATCAAAACAGGGCCCCGTCCCACAAGCTATTCCAGCTACAAGAGGGATAATATCGTCATACTTGCGGGTACTTTTCCTAGACATGCCACTTGTTCCTCCATGCACCACCACCGCAGCTACCGTCCTCGACATCAACACCCTCGGCCGGGGTACTCTGGCTCGAGACCTGTCTTAACACAAAGACACTTAATGGCATCAAGCCTACCATTCTTGAAAGTCCCTCGAGACCTCCGAGCAACTTATAGCACGCGAGCCAGCCTTGGCATTGTTGGTGTCACCAGTTTGAGTCTCCATGGGTTTCGGAATAACCGCAAGATGGTCCCAAAAGATCAGGTTCGAGCGTTTCGTCAGTTTTTTCGGATGCTATTCCGTCTAGTTGCTTTTTTTGGTCTTTGAGCACATCGTTGCAAATGGAGCCATGGCTCCATTAATCAAGCGCCCTGGCACGACATTTTCCCTCGAGGTCAAATTAACCAAGCTAGCAGCTTCGATCTGTCGATGAGTATCACGGTTTGCTACACAAGCAGTCCACAAAATCCACGCGTATTTGGGTCGGTGCGACCGTTAAGCTTCGCCACGGCCACGGTCCATCCGGGGGACGCTTGCAGAAGTAATGGTCCAACAGGTACCTTGATGGCTGAGTGTACACAGCGCGGCGGGTTCCAGAGAGATGAAGGAGGGAAAGACGAATAGGTAGCTAACTGTCAGGGACAATGTCCACATGACGGCGGTGGCGGCGATCGTGTCTCTAGTAGCTGAACTCCAGGAGTATGAAAATGGCAGTGGTCGCCTGGCACCATGGCTCAGAGACATGCTTATCGACTACCCTCTCGTCTGGTGCTGTTGTGTCTTTTCCGTTCTTCATCAGCCTGATTGCCCAAATAGGTCCTAAGCGGACACTAAACAAAGCCCTCCGGACAATAACCGTCTTCCTTCTACCCACATTGGTTCCGTCACCCAGGAATATTCGCCAGTCTCAACCCCAAGACCTATCAAACTGTCGGTCTTCACAAGCCCTAGTTCACCTTCTCTAATGTTCACAGGAGGTCAAGACGCGACGTCTGTCTTCACGTTCATGTCTCGGCCAGGATGGAGGCAAGTTCAGACAAGGAGCAAGCGAATAAAGCGACACATGCGCTGCATCGACATCGCACCGGTCTGTTTCCAGACTGTTATGCCAATTCTAATGCGGAAGACAAAAGTCCCACTCGAAAGCTCGCGCAATTTCTTGGCTTCAACAAACCTATCAGCCCGTGGCTTGGAAAACCTTCATGGCAGTGTCTCACACGTCGCGCCGCGTCGCGCTCCCCTAGTGCTGGAGGCACGTCACGTCCCTTATCCGATGACCCCTTGTAGCTGCTGCCATAAGGTACCTTACCAGACACCAACCTGGAATCTTGCCTGTGAGCGACAACGGCTGCTGACAGCCCGGGCAGCAGCGAGCATGGGCCTGTAGATACGGGCATTTCATCACCCTGCGCGCTGCTGTCGACCGTGCGCACACATCAGGCGGTCGCGGGCGTAGAACAAAGTGGCTCGTTTAAAGCAATTTGATTTTGGGTCGACGCGTCCTGTTCCGAGCAATAGATCAAAAGTATATTTTTAAAGTTTGATAGGTGCCATAACCAATGTCGGCTTAAAAACATGCCCATGGTTGACCCAGACGTGGTACGACTACATTTCAGCTGCTTCTCGCCAACAAACCCTGCGTGAAGCGGCTTGATTGATAAGAGCCGCACGCGCCTAGCCAGAAAGTGGTGCTATCTATCCCTTACGTAAAGAGGGCGTTTCCCGGTATTCGGAACTCGAGATTCGGGACTTAGATCACGGGCCTCAGGCCGAGTTCAGATCTCCGACTTACTCCACCAGATCAACCGATCCCCGCGCAGCCAAGCTGGTTGGTAGTTATTGTTCTCCGATAATTGTGACAAATGTCCCGACCCGCGTGACCGCACACTTGGGCGAAGGGGTTGCCGGTAACAATTGACTTAAGAAAGTCGTGATTACTTCCTACCAAAGGCATCGTTGCATTCTTCAAATCCTGTGTTTTCAGGTGGTTCTTTTCTGGGCCCGTATCAGGACACCCAGCGACCAGTCCATATGCAAACCAGAATGCAAGCTGATATGCACGTGCGAGAATAGGCACCCGAACGGATAGCAACGATACGGACATGAATCTCAAAAACATCACATGTCATTTCATGTATACGAAACAGCGATCAGTTGGGTTATAGCAGCTGCTGCCAAGCTAAACCTTCCGCCCAAGGCTAAGTGCAGTCCGAGCATAGCCTTTCTTCCCTTCTAAGTTTTCTTCTTCGCAGTTTGCCGCCTGGAGGCGCACCTTGTTGACTGCCGTATGACTCTGACGGGGAAACATTTGGAGGGAGCATAACCGCCAAGCATAGCTTTCGCGATATTATAATGCGAAAAGCTAACTTAAAGTAAATTCCTTTTTCACATTTCTTTCTCGTAATCCTTTGCAAGTATTCATCCGCACGAATAGTGAGATGACAAGTTTGACCTACGCAAGTTCTCAACCACGTCTCAACCACGGTCTGGTTCAGTAGCTTAGAAGACCACAACCTTTCACAGCTTTCTTCTCATGCTCATCGAGCACAATATATTCAGATCGAAGCTTATAACAAACAGCTAGATGCGCTGGAAGGAAACAGATGTTTCCAGTGTGTAAGGTGCCTGGTCCTTTTCTGGAGGCGCTGCGAACAATTAACTCCTCCTCAAGAGATACGTACTTGGCTCATCATGTAGCTGAAGAGGGTGGACCAAATCAAATGCTTAGCTGGTGGTCTCATTGAGCAGGTCACAAACCTGAGGGGGTACTTCCCACCCACTTTGAATAATGACCGCAGTACAGCCAGACTGATCATAGATAGCCAACCAAGCTTGGCGTTGACTTGGAGAATCGTGAATCAACGTGGTGGACGCAACATTCGGCTGGGGGATCACTTCAAGATGACGCCCAGCTGTAGTGCAAACTTGGTCACAAATTCTCCACCACAGCCAGAAAACGGCCTTAACGCATACTTTCCGCCCATAACGCACGGGAAAGCCGTCGAGTCCCGAGGGCTTCAAAGTTATAAACTCAAAGTCAGTTGACTCGTACATTTCGAAGCCGTATTCTATCGAAGTAGAGTATTCCATTTCAGCACTCGTTGGTCCCAAATCCACTTCCACCGTGATACGTTTTGAGAGGGCACATGACAACGAGTTTTACACGCTCACAGCGACCATAAACCTTTACACGGGCTGTTTGCCCTTTGTGCCTGCGTTGACGTGCGCTTCCGCTTTATAGGCGTCAACGTACGGCAACACACGACATCCTTTTCCCCGTGGATCATCTTGTTGAAAAGTGCAATATGCCGTCTCAACCGACGCAGCATACGCTGCAATCAGACTTATGAAGTCGCAAACGCTGTCGAGATGTGCAGCTGGAAGAGCATGCGCCTCGAAAACCGATGTGGGAGTTGTCGCAGTCGTCCAGTGGAAAGAACCCTACAGTTTCAAGTGAGCGTGCCAAATACCCCAGAGGCCAAGACAGAAAGGTGGTCAGTGTAAGTCGGAGCAGAACTTTCGGTCCAAAGTATCTGCCGAGTTTCTCGATCTAAACGTCAAGAGAAAGCACACAGCTGTCGCGTGAAAAGTCCCAAACCAATCGATACTCAGCAAGTCACAGAACCCGTGCCTGCTTCATACTAACGTGCATTGGAACGGTGTATGATCATGTGATTTCTTCAGCCATGATGAAAACACTCAGACAAAGGCGGTTTACTACCTTAGCCTTCCGTCGTAGCAGGCAGCTCAACCCTAATGTCAGCCTGCCATCAAGCTTTGGCGTCCAGCTTAGCCTTTAGGTTTCCTTTTCACTGCCATCAAAAGCCAACGAGGCTAGTCAAACTTAGAGCACTTGAGGCGTCTTTCTCATGATCAAAGTGTCCATTCGCAAAGCGGCAATTCTAGCACCAGACCCTCGTCCGTAGGTAAGTCCAACTTCTCGTACCTCCAGATTCCAGATGCAAATCCGTGCGCTAGATTCAGCGCGATTAACGAATCATCGGTCTCCGAATGACAACCGCCAAAGATGCCGAGCATCCAAATTTATGTGCTAAGAGAAGACCAGATGTAGCATACTCAAGCCACCTAGAACGTAAGGCTGTTGGGGTCTATCCCACCTTACAATCGCCAATCTCCACGCTGTCAGAGTGTCGGACTTCAACTTTGAACCAGCAATGCTGATTGTGACGAATGACGGCTCATTTATTGTCGTCTCCCTACGTCGTACCGTATGTTGGAATTGATTCCGCTAGAGGCGAAAATGCCCCCTCTGCTGAAAACCTGGAAATTACTTCAAAGCATTTGGGTTAATTTGCAGTCAAACTATGACTATGAGGGAGTGTGCCTGTGAAGAGGCTTCACGAT
Organism: Colletotrichum siamense; assembly: GCF_013390195.1. Classification (NCBI taxonomy): domain Eukaryota; kingdom Fungi; phylum Ascomycota; class Sordariomycetes; order Glomerellales; family Glomerellaceae; genus Colletotrichum; species Colletotrichum siamense. Next base: position 413,494 of record NW_023501026.1, on the reverse strand, counting down.
CATCTCGACTACACAATGTTTTTCACCAATCAATTTTTCTCTGCGCTGTCATTCGGCATACAAAATTACCATTTCCTTAAGTCAATGAAGCCTAATCCGGTCCCGCTAAAGGTAAGAACGAAGAACGGCCTTACACAGCCCATGATGTTTCGAGTGGTGAGCAGCCGTCTGTCTGAGTCTCGATGCCATGGACTGGGATCACTGTCATTTCCAAGGGCGTGAAGGAGCTTGGGTATTTTGGCTACGAGCGACAGCCGTCTTCGTGGAGAGGATAAGCGACTTGGCACCTAACCTTTCTCACCAGGTCCATGCTTATGAATCATAGCTCAAGGACGCATCTGCTTGACGTCTGAACGACATCTTCGCAAAGCGCTATATGCACTAATCCCCATCGAGCGACAATGCAGCAACTACGAGGGGGAAAGACAATCCGTAAGACGACGCGAGTGCTGATGCTGGCACACGTTCATACGTTGCGATTTCAGCACCTTTGGGGAAGCTATTAATCATTCCGAACTTCATGTCCATCCCCTTCACCGCCGCAAGAAACCGGTTTTCTCATCCTAGGTTTGTACTGCTCTCCTTCCGCATTGTGACATTCCATTTCTCCGTCTGTCATCTTCCAGCGTCTTGTGGCTTTGCTGTCTCGTCGTCGTCTTCACACTTCAACAAGTACCCGTTTTTTCCGGGTCCCATATGTGTTCAAAGGGGAGACATTGAGAGTAAAGCTGCTGAGTTGCACGCTTTGCTGCAGGCAAATGCGCTCAGCCCACTCCTCGTTTTCAAAGTTCATACATGCTACTTCAGTCGCCATCAGAAGCAAGATATAGTACAGGAGAGGAAGCCACCTGAGGAAACCCCATGTTCAATCAGTTCAAAAACTCGAGCACAAGATACACGAAGGGTTCAAGGAAGAGAAGATTTCCAAGATGGTCTTCCCCAGCGGTATATAAGCCATCTCCCTCCTAGTAATTTCTGTTTATCTTATTTCAAATGCAGTTTTACCACATATCAAAGACTCTGGGACTCCGAGTTGATCATCACCGCTCTTTCCCTCCTTTCGCATTCTTTTCTTCTCATCCACCCAAGCTTGGGGATAAATGCCTAGACGACTCTCAGATGAGTTCGTGTCTTGACTCATCCCATCTTGGGATCACTCGGTCGACAAATAGCTCGTCTCCAATACAGCAGCCCAATCCTTCTTCTTTCTTCCCTTCTAACTTTTTCTTCGCAGTTTGCCGCCTAGAGGCGCACCTTGTTGACTTCCGTATGACTCTCAAGGGGAAATATTCGAGGGCAGCCCAATGTAGCACTATCAGACAAGCCAGAAGACTTATCACGATGGTGGTATCCCAAACATCACTTCTAATGCATCCAAGATGGTGGTTATTCCTCTTCAATGAAACAAATGCTTCACACAGGCGTCAAAAATAGGTCTGGCGGCCGCCTTTATCCTCGCTTGAAATGGCTCTACAGGCGTCCATGCCCACCATTTCACGGCCAAACACCCCAGAATATTATCATAAAGTCTCGTAGTGTTGTAATGCTTTACACCGGCAATGCTACCAGCAATCAGCCGAGCCATAACTTCCAGGGTAACCATGTTTTTCGCCTACAGGAGACGCTCATGTGTACGCGCTCAGGCACTACCCTAACATGTCTTGGGTCCCGACGTATATTCTCCGCTTACCGACCGCCATCCAAGTTGTCGTGGGAGACTTACCTAAGGAGGCGGAATGTGGGTTTGTCTAAATCCACTATGATCCGCCATGACTGCACAAAGAATACCACCCGATGGCCGTCCTGAGTTAGAAGGGCGCTGCTTCCAAGCCTTTTGTCGCGATTGGGAGGAAGCCAAATGTTTTCCAGTCACGATACCCGTGGAAATATGAAGGATTGTGCCAAAAGGCTTTACGGGGTAGATAGAGAAAGCAGAAAGGTTGTCTTACCGTCATCTCTCCATCTGAGGTCTAAGCTAGCTGTGGAGGTGTGCTTGGCTTTCGGTGTAACCTGGGCAGTATCGCTCAAGAACACAGTAAAACGTGATATGCTGTACGTGAAATCGTACTCTTTGACACCGGTTGAGCCGAGTTCCAATCGAGCTTGTCATAAGAGAAGGTCACAGCAGAATATAATGACAATGCAGTCGCCTTGATTGGCTATGCTTACAGCCGGCCTGTCGATTCACGAATGATCGTTCCGGTTGTGTTCTAGGCACGTCTTTCAATGGCAATGACGTCGAGTATGATTGGGTCAATGACGGGAAAGTGGTCATGAGGTTGCAGACTGTCTTGCCAAAGGTGCACAAGAAAGCAGCCAGTTGTTCCAAGATCTTAGTTTGAGTCAGCGATCGCTTCGACCGTTTGAGTTTCTGCTTACCATTCCAAACGCAATCCCCTTTGCTTTCAGAAGATGAGAAATCCCCTGCAGATCAACACTGAACATTCACCGCGGTCATCAACATGACCACCAAGTTCTCAATCAACAGCACGCTGTCATATGAAGGTCTTCGACCCGATTGGTATGACTGGTCATCTTTGTACATTGCAATCACCTTCGGTACTCACTTCGTGTTTCTCGGAATGCGCATGGCCTTCTCGCATCGCCCTCGTCGTCGAGGTGCCAATGCTTGACTCAACCAGCGGAAGAATGGCGGAGGTATTTTAAATATTCAACAAGTTAGATAGCGACAACGTTACCTGGCATGACTGGTGAGCAGATACGGCCGACAGACGAACGTGAGTTGACGAGCCCCCAGATCCAGCCTTTTCATTTATGTGGGTGATCCAAACAGCTCCGACGATTAGATCCAACCGCAAAAGTGCACTGCGGCACGACCAAGCCGTCTTCTCTCCTAAAGCACTGAAAACAAGTGATGGGTTCGGACATTTCTGTCGAGCTCCATGTCACAACTCTGCACATACGCGAGTCTTGAATAATTATATTACTTTCGTTAGCACTGTCATTCTTGGGCTTCTCATAGGAAAGCGCAGACTACCCAGGCTCTGGATGCGTTGTTGATTCTGCCAAACAAGCAACGCACATCTGTGGTTCAGCGATGTGAGATATGCCTGGTCCTGGTGAAGGCGAAGCTTGGGTAAGCAGGCCGGAATTCAATGCTGTCAGAGACCAAAGAACACTTCGTTCACGTAGATGATACTCGGACGATGAGACAGAATACAGATAGGATCGAACCACACCATTTCTGATTAATGACGACAGTATGACTCAGCGTTTGCGGCTGGCGGACTTTGAACGACATCGACGCCGGTTTAGCCTTTGGCTCCAGCCCAAAAAGGCTGGAAATCCGGACTCGCGAGGCTGCGAAAATGAGTACGGATGGGCCATGAATGAACATTGAGCACATTGATCCCAAAGAGTTCGTACATCAGAGTCATCATGATGCCAAAGTATTGCGCATTTGATAGATAGGGGCGCAGTGACTACTGCTCACGAACATGTAGTTGTAAAACCAGTCGGCTGAACACCTTTTGATTGGTTTTGCTGTGATGTGTTGAATCTGAACAGGTAGAATGCATTCCAATGTGTTGGTTGGGCGAGTAGGCTTGCAAGCAACGGACATGAGAGTTCCAAATCGCAGTGTTTTTAAGAAATTTATCGACATGTGGCAGAAGCCTTGAGCTCTTGATATACACATGAAACGCACGAACTTCAGGGATACCTGGCTTTCAATAACACACAACATTTGGGGCAGAAAGCGGCTATGTTCTGCAGAACTGGCTTCGTCGTCGTTAGATTGCCTACTAAGCCTACGAACATAAATCGTATGTGTGTAGTGATAATCAAAACGTAAAAATCAGAACACCACTTCACACCAGAAGATGCCTGGAAAATCACAAGTTCATGGGATCACGTCCTTGAGAATATCAAGGTAGTAGGTGTCCAACACGCTTACATCCCTGAATGAACTGACCCCGGGACGAAGAGCCGAACAAGAACAACGAATACTAGATAGGCAACCTCAAGATCACCCGTTCTTCCTTCTCGACGATATATTCACGATCTGGCGTATGTATCAGGGGAAAATGGAAACCAAGAGGGGACAAAACGGTCTAGGTTAATTTGTGGGAAAGACGAATCTTGTTCGGAATGACCTCCTTCTTCGCATGCTTTCGAGTGCTACACCATGTCACTCTGCCTTTTGGCAAGAAATTCATAATCCCTTCCCACCGCTGCATACTTTAGCCTGCTTCATGACTGGTGCTTTAATCGTGTTCTGTTTAGGATCCAATGGAAATCAATTGGAGATGACTTCTGGGCTTTGAATGTAGAAAGCCCAGGCGATGTCACTGCTTTTGTCTTGAACCGTCCATAATAATCTCTCCTATTCGGTTATTTCCACCTTGTAGGGACTTCCCTGCCAGGGGTTTATGTTGTTATGATAGCTGATCGGGTGCTAATCAGGACCACGAGAGGCGGGAATGATCTGAAATGCACCAGAGTCTGAGTAGCGCATGTAGCGCCTCCTGCGAGCATAAGATGAAGTTGCAAAGCATTTCTTGCAATCCACAATGATCTTCACGCGCTCGAACGGCTTAGCCTCGATGAGAGGGGCGGAGGCAAGGCCCAAGCGTGTTGGGGTTCCAGACTCGTGGCGCGTCATAACGGTCAGCATGAGATCATTAGTAGCCTGGTCAGGGAGTACGTTTGTATGCCCCGATGCAGATTTGTTGGCCACTAAAATGCTCAAGGCTGGGGAGGTCCGGCACAAAGACAAGATATTACTAGATTGAATGGCATCTGCATGTCAGAGGGCTTTGGCATTCGTGACACAGAGAGCAAGGTCGATACGTGATGTTTCCTCCGGGGCAACGCGTTCAAATTAAGGCACACGATGCGCATGGCGCGATTCGTGGTGTTTTCTGCCATGCTTGTGGGGGTGGAAGATGCGTTCTCAGAGACATGGACCACTGCATTGAGGCATTGGAACTCAATTCGGGCAGGTTCGTAGCAGGATCCACGCTCGTCGGGAGCTGGTCATCAAAGATGAAGACACCAAGGGTTGTAGCGGTAGCTTGTAGGACTCGTCGCATGCGGCCATTTTGCTTCAGTTTCCGTCGCCAACGAGGACATGGGCATGATGATCGGAGACCATTCACGACAGGGACGTCCACGTGCCAAAATGCATCCGGGCCATCTAAGATTTGACAGGCAATGTGATTGTATTTCAAGAGTACTTCCTTAGAGCTGTTGGGTTTCGACGAGACTGGCAGAAGCAGTCCCGGTGAGTTTTGCTTTCCGGGCCGGGTCATATGGCCATCCGGCTTGGAAGGGCGCAATAACAGCCGTCCACTCGTCCGGGACCTTTGAGCCCACCATTCAGATGTTGTTCGTAAGGTTGCAGTCTAGTCCTAGACCTCTGCCTTGGCCTTGTCTATCTCGGCCTCGGTCTCCAACTCAGCCAGTTTGACCAAGTCTCCGACGTTACCAGCAGCCTGTGCGACGACAAAAATTGCACGGTCGATATTCTTCCGCGCAGATACCTTGCCCCTTGGGACCGATCTCCCACATACTGAGGTGTTTGAGGTGCTGTGAGAGGGTTGTCCCAGTCCGGGTGAATTGTTGGTGTCGGTGTCGTTGAAATACAACCGTGAGATACGTGCCATCTCAGCAGACAAGCCAATCAGCTGTGCTCGCTGCACGGCCTTATCGACTTGGCTGTGGGTGTCGGGGGTCTCGCTCGGCATATTCATTCTTGGCGGTGGCCAGTGGTTGTCGGGGATTTGGTTAGGTGGTCTCGTCACCTAGGGTGTTTCGGTACGTCGTGTGGGAGTAAGATGGGCTTCCGGCTACCTGCGTCGCGTCAGTCTGTCTGGACACGCCTTGCAGCTGAACGGAGATTGTGCATTACCTTGGCTTCCACCAGCTCGGGGCTTTTCTCGAAGAGCACTGACGCTAGGAGATGTGCGTGATGGGTAATTTTCAGAGTGGAAGACGAACCGGCTGCTCGAGTCGTGGATGTGGTTTGTCTCGGACCTCAGAAGTCCTTCTGCATCGGGGTTTCGAATGTGGTGCAGGAGGGAAGGAGAGGGAGAGGGAGGGGGAGAGAAAGATGGGAAAGGAGGTCTGAGTACCTAAATAAAGGAAGGAGGGATGTGGAGGAAAGACTGGACAGAAGGATGTGTTCTGTCGTTCCTGCCTGCGGGATGTGTTGGGCTTCTCGAGTGATGGTAGGAGAGCAGGGCAGGTACACACTCACTCGACTGGTTTCTGCCCACCTTACATCCTACCACTTTAAGTAAGGTATGCTCCTGCTGCGGTCCCTGCCTCGATCGCCAATCATACTGATCATGACATCACGCAGCGCAATTGAAAGCAGGTGCTCGCCATGTGTGATTTCCACGCCCGTTCAATTGAAACCTCTATGGCCCAGGCGATCGAGTCGCAACCGCTTGTCGATTGCCGGTCGACTGCCCGACATTTGAACCTCGATCTTCAGCCATCATCACGTCTCTGATCCGGCGTGTCGTTTTGTTTTGTGCTCTGTCCCAGCTTTTCTTTACTCCCCCGGCCCGTCTGGCCTTTGATGCTCCCAGTTTTCCCTTTTTCGTGTGTTTTCACTTCTTTCGCGCTGCGCCGCCCTCCCACTCGCTCGAACTGCCCACTATGGAAAACGACCATGTTCCAGACTCGGCTATTCCCTCCATTCTACCTCAACGATGGCCGGCGGTTCGGGACTTGCTGGCAGAGCTAGACCACTGTCTGAATCACCTAGCTACCGGACCTGGACCCAACCTCACCGACATCTTCCCTCGCCTTCACAAGGAATTCTGGCTTGCAGCATATGCAATCAAGAACAGTGGCTCCCCTTCTGAAGACAGCGGCAGTATCGCCAGCAAAGACGTGCGTGACTGGCCATCATTTCTCAGACAGAGAATTCCCGACTTGCGGCTGCAAACCACCCTCTTTGCCGTCTTTACGCCCACCTACACTACCATAAAGGACAATGCGAACCATCTGCAACGCTTGCATAAGGCCTCTCAAGATCTAGGCTGCAGCGTCTACGATGTCTGTCTCGACTTTGGGCTGGATATTGTCAAGAGCACCTACGCATTGCAGAAGATTTCGGCCCTCTTCTATCGCCATCCTCACATTACCCGGGATGTTCTGGTGTCCGGCCTACAGGATGAGATGCTCTCCCGGCCTAACCTCAGTCCTGAGACCCCGCCAACTCCCACTGTCGCCGAGCTTACAAAAGCCATCAGAAGTAAGTACATCATCAATATGCATATCGCTAATTATATTCAGTCAAACTGCATTCATATTGAAACACCTAATTATTTTCCGAGCCTAGAATGTCTCTCATATTATCCCTCTGACAGCTCGTATCAGTATTCTATATCCAACTCTTTCTTGAGTACCTAGCAAATTACTGACTTGGTAACAGAAATCGCACCTGATGTTGCCTCCCGCGCCACCTCTCGCGCACCCTCTGCCGCGCCCTCCAATAGTCGGGCTTCCAGCGTCCAGCCAGGCCCAGCGCCCGCACCCCCAATTCCTGCAGCTCCAGTGTCCGCAGATCGAACCATCCGTGTGGTGCCGCCACGCGAATCCCGCAAGCGCGCTGCCGAGAACCTCACCGACGCCGCCAGCACCAGCCAAGGCCCTGCCAAGAAGCGCAAGATTGCCGCTGCCGCCCCCGATGACGACGATGAGGATGAAGAGGATGGGATCGAAAAGTCCATTGAGAAGGCCCGCAGCGGCAATGACAATTCCGGACCTGGTCCCGCAGACCTGTCCCGCCCGGACATAACCGTAGAGTCTTCTGCTGTCCGAACCCCTGATACCGTCCGGCAGGCCCGGAATCGTCCGAGCCTGGGTCTCAACGTCCTGCAGCGGCAACAGCGCCGTAGTGAAGCCACCATGGATAGCTTGGGGGGCCTTGACCTTGGTCTGGATGAGGAAGAGGACGATTCTGCCCATTGTCTGGGCCTCTACCGTCAGCTGCTGCAAGTGAACGATGGCAATCCTCCTTTCATCATAGACCCTGTCCTTCGTGGTTCCGTTCACACCATTTTCGCTGCCGTCAAAGCTGCTGTTGAGATGGTCGCTGCCGACGCAGAGGATGAGCAGTAAAGCCGACAGAGCTCGTGTATATCCTTCGTTTTTTGGTGTTTTTTGGGACTTTTTTGGTGCTTTTCAAGTCCGCAAGGCGGCTGGAATGATTATGCTGTGAGGGAGAGAAGAGAACGATTTATTCAATTTTAAAGTCACCTTTCTTGGTGCAGCTTCTTCCAGATTACCCTGTGGCTTCAAAGAAATCGTGAACGGTTCCATCCACCCTGCATGGAAATAATACCTTGACACTTAAATACCACTTATCAGCAAGCGATTAATTATTTCTCATGTTCGCTGCTTTTAAGCATGCGCATGTGCTTTGAAGCTTCTTGGTCAGCCAGATCGTTTTATTTCTGTCGCTGGTGATGTGTTCCACATAGATGAGCAGCTTGACATACGTTGTGGTTGGGGCTTGTTTGCCCGATGCTTCGTTCCATTATTCTCTTTGTTTCATTTCCCATTCGCCTTATCGTACAGAATGCGTTTCATAGCATCGGAGCATCCTCGTTGCGTATTTGAGACAAACAACCCCGAAGATGACCAATGGAAAGGGACCTTGCTAGCTTGTACCTTCGTCACTCCTTCAACCCTGATGAGAAATTGCCCTTTCACAGGACCATGGAAAGGTACATTGTTGAGCAAGAAAGAATCCATCAACGCGTCAATTCCTGGTGGATCAGGCTGTCAAACGCCATGTCGCTTCGTTTCTATCGATTGAGAGGCGGCATCCGCACAGCCTGGGGAGTTTAGGTTATTATTTTGGACGGTGGTCAGCGTGCAAACATCGCAAATGAATCCCACGCAAATCTGGGTATATTCTGGGGAGCTCACGCGCGGGTTCCAAGTTCTTTTCTCTTTGGCTGTGTCTGAGACCGCTACTTTGCTTAACACGAAGAACCAAATTGCTGTACGTATACTCAGGACTTCAAGGGATAAGACCCCGATCGGCCCCTCTATGCGCAAGCGGCGGTGTGAGCGAAGCCATTCAAAACTTAGATTCTTCATTGACAAGGAGAGCATGAGCTTCCATTTGACCAGAGGGGCTTGCCAATGCCGTCATCTTACGACTTACCCGCTGTAAATTCGACAATTTGCCGGGTCTCTTGTTGGATTATCTAAATGGACTTCTGATGCAAGCGCGGTCCCGCAGGGTATCTTGTGTCACAAGCCCGGGTCCTCAGGCGCCGATCCGCACAATATCCTGATGTATCCTGGTTTCCGAAGGCACGTGTTGCTGGATTGCTTCCGAAGAGCTTCCGAGGAGTTTGTTTACCTACATAAATATCATGGTGATTCTCGGGGTTTGATGATACATGAGACTGTCTGGGGTTCCCTCAATTATTGACGAGTATGATTGCGACTCTTCTGGTTATTCCAATAGAGGAGCCCAAGCATCAGGTGACAGATAAGGGTTCATGTCAATCTAGCGCTCGAAGCAAAAGCTATGGCTCGCGTCGCATCATTTGAGGAGGCGTATCAGGTCTCCAGCTGGGAAGACCTCGGAGCTCTCGTAGTAAAACATTATCCCTCATTAAGTCATTAACACACTTTCCCTTCAAGGCCGTCACAAGTACGAATATGGGAACTGACCTGTAAATTTCACAAGGCGAGAACGTTTGTGATAAATTTCTGCGCTATCATTGCATTCATCTATTCCAATCCCAGCCACAAAATGCCATCAAAGGGACTCCAAGTGTTTCCAGGAACGTTTCAAGCTACACGGAATCACTTCCGGGAATAATCCTCCGACCCGACAACCTTTTCAGTAGCACAGCAGACAGACTGCTGCTTCAGGTTTTGTCTGATGTCCGCACAGGTATCCTCTCAGGCCGGCCTTTTCTATAGAAGCTTCAAACCGCGGAGGAGTTTCTGATGCATTGATCTTCAAAACCTCTTTCGTACCTCCCGTCACGTTCAAAACAACACTCAAGGCGCACCACAGACCCACTCAAAACATCTGCTTCCACCTCGCTTTCCAGACTGCAAGTCCAAAGCAGTTCCGCCTCGATTCCATGATGCGTACAACCTCTGCGAAAGGTCTTAGTCACATTCACAGATCGTCTCAGCTTCCACTCGCAGTCTCTACGCGGATCACCTCATACATTTCATTACTGCAGGTTTGTGATAGACGGGTAATATTGCAATAAATGAGGTCAAACACCTTTCAGAATCGCTTCCGAAAGTTGAAAACAGGCCCTACTGTGAAATGAATAAAGCCATATGACAATACGCCTCATACGGGAGTGATGTAGAACATGTAGTTCATGAGAATTATTTTGGTTGATCGATCATGATCATCATCCCGGCACTTCTCAAGAATGCGTCGTCCGAGACTTGGCATTTCTCACTGTCTCTGGATCTTATCTACGGCCCCCGACGTGTTCTATTGTCGTGCTCCTGCAAGCAGCACCTTTCCCCGTGTCCCAGTCGATGTCCGTTTAGCCTGCATTCAGAGATCTGCAGCCCACCAGAAATCGCTGGGTTTTTGGTGTTCACCGTAAAGGCGGTCGTTTCTGGATAGGTAACCATGCCTTTTCTTTGGTAAAGCAGGCACGCCTATCCCCATGGTTCGTGGAGATCTTGGTTTTCGTTCTTTTCAATGAGCTACCATGGACCTATTCCCCGCAACACTCGTTCGTCCTGCGCAGGCCATGTTGTGGCATCTGAACCAGCAGAAGGCCACGCTCCGTACGAGCTTAAACTCTCGGAAAGAAAAGCTGCCGTTAAGCGGACGCATTGGTTTCTCGGATGGACTGTACTTTGGCGCTGGGATCGTATATTATACCTGATTATCGCAAGCTGGTGGTTCTTGTCTACCTCATGCCAACATCAACGACAATGGACATCGTCATTTCGTCCTGGAACTTGAGCATCTGGGAGGTTGGAATACCGTGTGGTTCAGCCAAGCGTCTAAGTGAGGCTGCTGGTGGGTGCTGTACTTCAACACGGTTCAGATGGGCTGCAGCTGAATAAGCATCTCGGAAATGGTGCCAACTATCGAATGGCTTAATAACATAATATTAGAGCGCCAACGCAACAAAGAGATTGGCCATGATAACGAGTTTGTGCGACTAAATAACTTGGAGGGACCATTGTCACTGAAACAAAGATGTGTTCCCCGAATGACACAGCTGCAAGGGTCCGATTGCAAAGTCATGATGACTACAGATTAGAGGATTCTCTTCCGATTCATTCACGAGCTGATATTACCCGAGACGGCAAATATATCGAGATAAACTGGCGCAATTGCCCCCTGAATCACGTATCACAATTGGTAATGGGGCTCCAAAAGAATAGGCGGGAACTCTGCGAGAGCGAGGTATGAAGGAGGAGTCAAGGTGTTGAACGTGGTGAGTGCCTCGTTCCCGCTTGTGGTCATCGATTCAAACCAGAGCTCACCGCTAAGTATAACGATGTTCAATTGACAGTATTTTGTTGGGGAGCTTGCCCCCAGAGATGTGTTGATCAATCAAATGCCTTGTCATGCAGATAGTTTGGACTTTCATCCCAAACAGGTACGATATGGTTTTCCTTTCTAATCATCTATCATCACGCATCCGCGCCTATACCCCTCATCGGGAGGCATTTTAGAGCAGCGAGAAAGATCTTCAAAGCAACCAACATCGATACATGTCTAAGTAATTGCTTCCAAATGCTTCGCATCAGGATTCGGGGCGTCAGCTACCTGACGAAGCGGTTGTTGGACAAAAGGTTGGATTTGGAATAATTCCTGCGGGCCCCATGATCTGAACCAATTCCATGCCCGATTAACTGAGTGCCTGTTGGCTTTCCCTTACACTTGAAGTTCAGATTGCTCATTGAAGGGACTTGGTAGCGTCTGAGATTGCACAGAGAATTGTAGCTTCGGCTGCTCAACGAAATGCACCTTTGCTTGACACGCACGAGGCGCACTCTCAACGTATTGTGTCATGCACCATGTTGAGTCGAGAATGAAGTCGCTGGCGGGGTTTGGAGAGATCGCGAAGACAGCCAAGTGAGTGTGTGCGCTTGTTTGCCGGTCGTACAGCAGGCCAACCTGACGATGGCACTGGGAGTTTGGATGCCGCTCACGGGCATAGAGGAAGAAGCTTCATGCCAACGTTGACTTGGGTGACTATTGCGATGCGCCACTGGGCAGGGCTGAATGACGTTGGTTGAGGCATGTTCATGGAAGCCTGCCAACGAGGATCATGCGTGCCTCGTCTGAATGCCCCTTTAGTTACCTAATTTGACCCCTTCATTCATGTCTCCATCACTCATTCATTGTCCTTAAACCTGAGGGACCGGGGCATACCATGGGGACGTCAAACATCAAGCTGGCGTCATCCCTCCGAACCCAGTTTCGGATTTGAGAAACTCGGGATCACTTCTGCCATGTCTTGACTTTACTAGTCCGATGGTATCCGGCTACCATGGGCACGGCTCGCACTAGAAAACCCCTTTCGACAATTTCAAGCAAAGTCATGTTGACAATAGGAAACTTCTGAGCTGTTTCTCATGATAGCCCGCACGCTGTACATATAGCCAATGCAGCGAGGAGTATAGTCAGCTCCGACGCGATGGGACCAGCGACCCTTCTTGGTATCAGCGGCCAAGTTCTGTGCACTAGAACTATGAGCGGTTCAGGCTATGTGGATGGAAAACAATCTATGGCAACGCTTAGTATATCATCCTACACAGAAAGGTTGAACCTAGCATGCCTTGATCTACAAGCATGAGTACTATTCATTTGTGCCCATCCTTAGGGAAAGAGAATGAACAATGAAGATGGTTGATGATATGGTTGCACCATTATAAGTGCTCATGCGCATTGATGGTCGGCTTGATACTCTTTGTTTTGAACTTTGTAGGGGATTTCTTTACAGCTGAAGAAGCTGGCATTGCCATGAATCTTGTTGCTCGAGCTTATTCTGCTGGGGGAAGTTCTTAAATCACCTGATGGAGTGAAGTAAGCAGACCCCAAGCTATTCATACCCGAAAGTCACCCTATAGAGACCAAGCTAAGACAACAAAGGAAACGCTTTAGCTAGAGGTATTATGTGTGGGGTGTTGATAAGTAAAAAAGGTAGTCGGAAAGGGGTCTTTGATCGGAGCTGGATATTTAAAGTGGTTCAATGGTGTTGAGATGCCGAGGGCGCCATTATGACCATTGCCTGGGCCGATACGAGTTCGTGACAGAGACTGCTGATGAGACGTATTATTGCGGATGGCAACCAAAAGGCAGACACACATGTTTCGATCAAAGTTTGGTTTGATGAGATCAGACGAATCTCATGGGTTGTCAACAGCTTTATGCTAATCTACGTCCTGAGTTGAGCCCCGCTCGCCCTGGCTGGTATGCACTTTTCAAGGGGAGACATGCACTCTCTCCTGATGCGCCTCGAAATCTTCTGCATTTATCGTCCGGTCCGCACGATTATTCTTCAGCTGAATTGTGGATACTTGTGCACACACATCTCTGGCCATTCGAGTCAAAAATACTCATGGAATCGCGGTGGGATTATGATATCTGGGAGAAAGAGACGCCTATATAACGCTTCTCGGTTGCTTCGGTTCGTTATCTGGTAGTAATGATGTAAACATGTGCATGGAGGACAGAGAAGTAAATAAAGCAGATTTATGGCGTTGAGGTTTGTCAGTGGTATTGATAGGAACTGTCGCTTTTGAGCGCTCTCTCGGAGACTTGTGGCTGGATTAAACCACTGGCGCAGTGAGTGAAACAACCCGGACTTGTTTGGCAAGCCTCAGATGGCATTCGATCGTTCGAGTGACTCATATTTATGAGCCCCATAGCCTCCGGATAAATGAAGGGGTCGAAGCCACCTCGGAGACCAGCCCCATCAGAGTCTGGTCCTGAGCGTCGCCCCCTCGCATAAGCTGAATTGTATCATGTAATGCGCGTGATCTCCTGCAACGTCCAGTTTGGCAGCTCCCTGGCAGTGAATCTGTACATACGCGTGATGTTGTCTGAAAGGCACTGTACGATCTTTCTTGAAATTCAGTAGACGTTAAATGCTGTAGGCTCCGAAACAGAGACGGCTTTGATTTGACTTGATCTTGGGGAATTTTATTGAGTTATCTGGACTGGACATACCAATTGTTCACCGTATCATTGAAAATTTCTGATATTCAAGCCCACATCATTCTACGCCAGCTTGAAGTGATTGCGAGCCTCTAGTGCCGTACAACGTAGGTTCCCTCCAAAATGTTCAATCACCAAAGTTGTTTCCCACCTTCAGTTGACTGTTGAATTTTTTACTTCAGAGGGCCATTTTCAAATCCCATGTCTTATCATGAATCATGCTGCAGGAACTTTCATATTCCCCAACGGCTGAAGTCAAGGCACACCAGCGCCGGCAATTCATGTCGGCCGGTTGGCAGTCTAGGATTTCCTTTGTCGTGGCAGCAATGTCCGACTTTGGTCGCACAAGCCTTTCCGTGGAGGAAGCGGGAACACTGCATTTACTGTCATTGCCGAAATGGATCAAGGAACCCAAATGGAGCTTGGTAACATCATGCCGAATGCATGACTTGGAGGTCCTTATCTCGGGGGCCATTGGTTGTTTTTCGTGCATTTTTAATCTGGGATACCGCCAAGAGCCTCCCAATGCCACTAGATGCTATGTCTACTGCTGTTGCGGTCGTGGTAAATATAGATATCAAGGTAAGAACATCAAAGTTGACGCCTCCAATGAAGCCAAAGTATTTCAATAAATCTGGAAGACTTAATCAAGAGTTGTGTGTTTTTGTGAGAGCTAGACGAGGGCTGATGTATGACTTTACGCCACGGACAACGCTCTTCATGTTACATGGGAACCACGAACTTTCACTCCTGTCTTTTCAGTCGATGCGCTGCTGTGATTGTCTCGAAGTTCTAAAGCGGTTGATGTTCCCACAAAAGACGGAGTACAATGTATCCGTACTTCCTTGCTAGGCCCACTGACCATAGGTGATTCAGTGGAGCAGAACACCTAATTCGATAAATAAACGAAGCTTCCTAGTTGGAGGATCCCACTGGATTTGCAGGGTTGCGCGATTTGCATGGCAATTGAACAAGAATGGCCGTGACTCATTGCGACATCGAGTAAGAATTTGCTCTTCCGAGAACAATGAACAACTGGTAAGAAAACCAAAGCCAAAACCAAACGCACACCGAGACGCTATCTGAGGAACTGACAGCGAGAAACCCGAGCGTCTCATCACTATTAGGTGTCTTTGAACTGAGCCGCAAATGTCGAGAAATAATTAGCTCCTTGCATCCACGCCTATCGAAGAGATTCTTGCGCTTGTAAGTCGCCCGTTATCAATGCCGTTTCTGCTGCTCCTGCAGTCTTTGAAATAAATATTCGACTTTGGGATTGGCTGTGAGAAGTAACGTGAATCTCAAAAGGCTTCAGAAGGATCTACGTCTGTTCGAATGCAACGGGTGTCTCAGATGAAAAACAAATAGCCACAGGATGATGAATGTGTCGTGTAGGGCTACAGCTTCAGGTCGAACGTCCACTTCATGTATGGTTTCAATAATGAGAGTTTCGATCCCGTTGTTCAAGCAAATCTTGCTGCGGATGCTTTTGCTTTTCTTTTCTGCGTAGGGTGGCTCGATCGCCGGTGGACCTGACGAGTGATCGGGATTCGGGCCGGGATCCTGACTTGTCCCAGGGCGGGTCCAACGTCTGGATGACACTTGAAACACTCTTCTTTTTAGTTAGGACTTGCTTGCCAATCTAATGATAATCAACTGGCCTACCGCCCACCGCAAGAGCTTTTAGATATATGATAACGTGTGTGTGCCAAGTAGCCAGAACCAAAGAGCGCATTGTCTATCAATTCATGGTATTGCAAGCCCAGCGAATTCAGATGCCTCACTCACTAGACAGAAATGCAGAGAAGGGTGAAGATACTCCACGCAAGTGTAAAGCTGGGTGGAAAGCCTAATCCCAGTTTCAGAGGCTGGCCGTCAAGAGGAATTGATCTTGACGGCAAACTTCAGCCCCAGTGCCATGGATTCGTGGCATGATGAACACTGGTGGCCTGTCGTTTTATTCCGATTCTATCCGCAATTGTGACACAGGTCTTGGAAAACCACAGTGTCTTGCGAGTCGCATAAAAAGAATAATGAGGCCCTTCATTGCCTTCCCTTCCTTCTTCTCTCCCATCTTTTCTTCCACAGTTCGCCGCCTTTGGGCGCACCTTTTTCAATGCCTCATAGCTCTGACAGGAAACATGATTGATTTGTCTTCGAGCGACTGGCGCCGCTTTATTGCTGGACTTTCCTACAAAGCTTGGCATTCTTGAGGAGATTTTCAATAAACAACGATTGTATTGGCAGGAGACATCACCTTATGCCTAAGATGCAAGTCATTCCATGTTCCAGTCTCATGGATGAAGCGTCAATAAGTGAAGCGCCTGGAACTACACGCAGCCCTTCTTTGCGCTCATCATCAGCTTCAATGGTGAGGTGATAGTTGTGTCACTAAAACGCTGATAATTGAGGCCACATTCAGTGCCAAGTTGGCTTTCCCTGGAGGATTTGCGTAAACCTTCCTTTACAAAGACCTGTTGCTGGCATTCCAACGGTATTTCGGCATTGAAGAAACAA
The DNA here is from genome assembly GCF_013390195.1 of Colletotrichum siamense. Classification (NCBI taxonomy): domain Eukaryota; kingdom Fungi; phylum Ascomycota; class Sordariomycetes; order Glomerellales; family Glomerellaceae; genus Colletotrichum; species Colletotrichum siamense. The sequence continues at coordinate 396,816 of NW_023501026.1, read as the reverse complement.
CACACTATGCTCCGGAGCCACGTCAACTTCACGATCTTTCGGAAAACCTGCAAGATCCGTTGGCATATTTCAGCCCCGCAGCCTAAGTTGCGGGGCGTTTGTATGAATTCTAGCATTTGGGGCCGTGATTGATGTTTTTGATGCTGATTTTCTGACTGCTTTACGCTAAGAAGATGTCGCAGTTGTAGGATTCATGAAGTTTGAAGTTGTGAACTCCTTATCCGGCTAGGGACGCTGTTCTAGAACCCTTGACAAATCCTTTTGTGTCAAGTCTACTGCCTGCCTTCAAGACCATCTACACAACTGCAATTATCTTCATCTTTGTCGTGCGCCTATCCCGAATGCTGTCATGCTTGTGTCCCCTTTGCATGATAGCTGAGAGTTGCGTAAGCCGGCCTCGGCATAATGTTGCCCGCAGTTCAGAACCACCGCAAAGACATTGTCGCAATCACAGACAACAACAGGCTTTTACGGCTCGTCCGCTATGATGTGAACACTGTCTGTATTCATTACCATTCATAGATATATCGCTTTCCATACCTACCATGAAATATCATCGGCACCGATGACTGAGGTCAAAGCACCTCCTTTCGATAGCTGTCGCGATAGCCATGAGTGTTGTGAGATGCTCTGCTGCTCCCAGGCTTCGACCAGGGTGATCGACGTCGGCCTCGGCATCGGCTGGAAGATCTCAGTCTCCATTCTTCAGCATGTGACGCAGTTCTCCATATTAGTCACAATGTCACAGTGTCTCTGGATTTCGAATGCGTACATTCCCAAGAAAACACTTTGGACAGAAATATGACGAAGCATGGGAATCAGTATAGAGAAGGGTTGGCCATAAGCTCAAATGAGGGATTAGGCAAGCTCCTTGCCGGAAAGGCTGTTTCTACACCGTCTAAAGCGCTCGCGAAGTCCAACGTGACAGACATATTGGTCAATGGCGCCTAGCAGCTGTTGAATGTCATTCGCAGCCTTCTATCAGCTACTCCAGATTCTTTTCCAGTCGAATTCGCGGGTAAAGAGCGGATTGGCAATCTTTTTGCTACAAATGCTGCGGGGCGGTTTGAACAGCCCTCACAAATAAACACTCCACCCACGAGTTGTGATGCACAGCGTACGACATCATAACTTGATTCGCCCAGCTTTATGCGGGTGTGGTCCAAACCAAGCCCCCGTAATCGGCGAGAGATAGGGTAATAAAACCGCGAATAGTCAAGTTCCATCAATGTCGCGATTTTCAATCACGAGAATAAAGCACATAAGTGACACGAGCAAAGATTTGCAGCACGCGACGCAAGCCCTGAATATCGAGGGCACATGACCGACTCCATCCCGTAGCCCTTGTGCTTCGTGCTACCACTATTTGTAGGAGGGACATCAACACAGAATGCCAGTTTCAACAACGATGTAGTCCTTTCGACCCAAGCGCTGTTTGTTCATGGACCAAAAGTCGTCCCAATGGAAAATGAAAACACAGGTTAAAGGTGCCAGTCCCAATCCCCGTAGAATGTGTTCTCTTCGGCAATCAGCGATCAAGAGGATTCTTACGAGAACTCAATGTGATCTTGTCATTTGTAATGGTCCTGGCTATTCACGTCAAATTTCAATCTCGTCTGCATCATTCAGCTTCAGTAAAGCCACATTTAAACACAAATCACGCTCCATTTTATTTCCTCAAAATCAAGGTCAATCTATATGGTCAACCCAGTGTCAGTCGCCTGTGTCCTCCTATCCGCCGCATGAGTGAGAGTTGGCTGCCGGAAAGCAGCACGACGGGGCCGCTGCTACTGCACGAAGATGGCTACTGGCGTTAGCGGAAGATTTCTAATCGCATTCCAGGTTTATCAGATATTGGGCCGGACAACGCTTGACTTGTACGGTCATCAGGGCTCTCATGCAATCCTTTGTGGCGTAATGAGATCTGGAGACTTTAGAAAGTGTGAAGTTGATGCATGTTCCTGTAATATATTGCCTCTCATTCCTCGTGTTGATTGTCAATGAGCAGTACAGGTATGGAAGCTCTGTCTTGCCGCTTGGCAAATCCGACCACAGGATTCCTAGATCCCTAGATCCAGATATCCGAATTCTCGAGGCTGATGTGTCTACAAATATGATCTTAATGGACTTCCGCCGGGCAGTCATGTGCATTACCGACGCCATGTCGCTTTCTTTCAGTCACACAACGGTGCGGAAGACATATTTCCGCATTATTATGCAAACTTCCGTATGTCTTTATTAAGGAAATTGAAAGCAGAGGAGGAGCCGCTTGAACGACCAGCGTAAACAACTGACCTGGGAAGGTGAGAAAGGAGAAGAAGCATGCGGATTGGAGTCAAGAAATAAGGGTTCAGGTAGAGACCAGAGACACAGGAACGCAATAGATAGAAGTGGGGAGCAAAGGTAGATATAACATTCTTATGATCAAGGTATGTTGTAAATAATAGTTCAAAAGTGAGTCCTCTGACTTGAGAAGACTTAATTGCCTGCTGCTGCTTGAAAGCCTGGTAGAAATCGAATTGTGTCTCCTTACTGGGCACTCAGCATCACATGAGCACTTGGTCTCATCCCAAAACCCCATATTCAATCTATCCTGAGATACAGCTTGTGCATGAGTGGTAGAAACTTGTATCCCATGGCGGCGACTCTTCCCCGAGCGGTAGACTTGCGGCAACGAGCCGCACAGCTAGCTGGGCATTCCCTCTGACCCAGCATCATAAGCTGGATCTCATTATTCTCGACTATGCATGCCTGGCATCTCGCCCGGCCTTTCGCGAGTTCGCCGTTTCCATGCCCATTCTCTTCCCGTTCATGGTGGTGGAAACACATCTCACAGAGATAGATACGTCTGCCGAATTGACGTTGAACATCCCCTCGGCAATCGTCCCAGTCTACGACCAGGGGGAGCCCTTACGTAAATGGCCGTTGTACGAGGCCTGGGAACACCCCATCACCACGCCCAATGAAATTGATTTAACCCGGCTTGACGGCCGGTCTCGGTGTTCAGGGTCGACCTTCGACACCGAATATCGCATTCCTCATATGGTCGTGTTCTCAGAGGCTTCGTTGCAGCCATACCCGCGCGATCGATCTTATCAGCGTCACTCATAAGTTTCAGTAAGCCCCTAGAAAAGCTGGAACTCACAATGCAGGCTCTCTTCGTCAAGAAGCTCATGTTCACGATGGTTTGTTTTGTTTCTGTCACCATATAATGCGACAGGAATCTTCCATATGTGGTTCCAATTGCTGCCGCGGCGTTTGAAATGTTTCTCTCGTTCTTGTCGGTGGTGATACGATGGCAGGTCCGTGATCCCGATCTTGAGATTGTCAGGCGCAAAGGTTGCCTCTGATGGCGGACACAAACGGGCTTCGATCGTTATCGCGCTCAATAATACATACGTCAAAACTCCGGCTCTACCCCCATTTGCTAAGCTGGGCCTCGCAGTTTTGGTGAATGCGTCCCGAAATCCATGTGAGGCATGCGACAGACCCTTTTGAGAGATGTTGCCTTGCATCCATCGTTTCCCCTCGAAACAGCGACAAGAACTAACCTTCACACATGTTTTGATATTAGCTGAAGACCGGTCGCTTATGCGTTATTCGCGTGAGCATTGCGGCACAAAACTAACGGCTAGACGTCTTGAATCGTGGCGTTTATTTGACTCTTTGCTTATGCATGTTTCTAGCGCCTTTGGCACGACAAGACATGTGATACCTTCAGATACCCGGTGCTTCTCGTCGCATAACTTGGGTCTCACTGCCAAGGCCATTTTGTAAGAGGACCCTACCCAGCACAACCTTCTTGCAAACCTTCAGTCAGAGATTTCAATTTCTCAATGAAGGCGTCAAGTGTAACTCCTCTACAACAGTCACTACGTACTCTAAACAGCTCTTGACATAAGTTAAGTAACGCTCAGATCCTGTGATTTGAATAGTCACGTATTCGTTTCAAGGCTCACAAAGGTGACTTTGATTAAGTGGAAGTTAGCCTTATATCTGGCAAAAGCGCCCGCAAGTTGCTCAGTTGGTCGGTCAAGTGTGTTTGGGGGCTGGAGGCAGATGTAATAATTCGACCTGATTACGACGATGGAAGCAGAATCAAGTGACGCACCTTTTGTGATATTCTCTCCAGCAGAAGTCTCCAAGAAAAAGTCCCCACTTCATAGAAATCTCTTCCGGCCTAAACTTGAAATTCCGCCTTTTTTCCACATCATATGTTTCACGTCTACCGCCCCGTCAATACCGGTGGAGGTAGCCTTGCCTATATCGATGTTGAAATCGTGTGAAGGAGATTAATCAATCATCTAAGTGCGCATATGTCCCTAGAACGCGGTACGCGAAATGTTTCAAAGAAAGATGATTGTCTAGCTGTATAAAATGCTCGCATGTTAGATCAGTGGGTGTACAAAGCTGTGTAATAGCATGCGAATCAAAAGTGCTTCAAAGACGTTACCTCTAGTTCAGCTGCCATTCGGCTCATCGTATAGCTTTTTGATGGTTAACAATCTATTCTATAGTTGCTATAAGCCTCAAGACGACCCGCTACTTCTGTCTTCAATCACTCATTGCTCCCTCAGCGTTAAGTGGACTGTTCAGTTCATGAGACCATCCAGGATACATCAGTATGATTGGACCTTCTCAGCAGAAGACCTTGCTGGGGAATGAAGCTGTGATAGTGTTTTTCTACATGTTTCCTTTTGAGGGGGCGAAACACCGAACAATACAGCACATGGTGTAGCTGGAGGTGTCGATGTAGTTCAGTAGGTGACACCTTGCAATAATCAATGAGGCATCGGGGTGATTGATATAAAGCGTAGCCAGGCCGCAGTAGTGGAATGCTCCTTGGCCAAAATTGAGTCGCCCTAGAAAACCGTCAAAGCCAGCAAAGTATGAGATCACAGTCTCAGCTGGAGGGTGGGGTTGCAGTCGATCTTAAAGCGTAAGGATAACTCCAATGGCCGACCATAGAAGTATTATTGTAAATCATAATCCATTCCTATCCTCACAAATATTTCTGTTACACTCATACGGCAGCCAAAAGATTGTGTGCGGTAACATGGTATACGAATGCCAGAGTGAAAAAGGGGCATGGTACTCCGCAAAGAGATCGACATCTCAATGAAGGTATCATACACGCCTCGATTACCAGAGTCTAGCTGTCTCTGGGACGATTCCAATTAGTATCGAGAAGCTAATTCACCCAGGTGAGGCACGCAGAGCAGGAGTCAAGCAGAGAATGAAGCCTGAATTCCCCATTGACATCACAAAGAATTCACAGCTCTTGTGGACTCGGTAAGACGTAAAGAAATGCGACGAACAGCTACCACTGGCATTCTGTGCAGCTTGTACTGGATTACCCATCGTTGATCACTTCATTCAGTGCACGCGTTTTTGCATTTTTGAACAGATACTGTCATTATGAGGCGCAACATTCGCAAGTAACATCTCACGGATAAGATAAATGTAGTGCTCATGACTTCCAATAGACAGCATCAAAGACGGGTTTGTTGCCAGGAATACAGTGCCTGCAAATGACTCTGAGACGTTGAACGTGTTACGAAACTTCATGAGACACAAGCTTCAGTTTGACACAATCTGCTTTTTGCAATTGCTCATTTTATCTGAAATCAGACCGAACAGTATGTGGAGTAGTCGAGGCTGTGTTGATGAGGCAATGCGAGTGCGTTGATCCGCTGGTCACCACGGCACCGCGGAATTGCCAAGCCAGTCGGCCACAAAGAATTCCGCCCTGGAAATCCCCTTCCTGGGGACGTCTGACTTTGTCGAAAGCTCATTCAGCTGCCGAGAAAGTTACGCTCGGGGATCCTTTGGGCCATTTCCAATATTTCGACATCATTTGCGCCGGTGTCAATCCTACTCAAGAAACCATCCCTCTGGCTTTGAGGTTGCCACCAAACTTAGTGATTGGCGTCGACCGTGATGCAATCATCGACCTGTAGTGACGATGAAGGCTGAAATGCGGCAACAAACATTCAGTCAGCAGGCAGTACAGTGACTGATATTTCGAGTCTCAAGCACGAAGTCTGAGACCTCCTTGGCAGCGGACGGATGGCTCCAGTGAGTTAGCAGACGTCAGAACTTTCCAACAGCGTGTAAGGTGCGTTCAGCTAAGCCTCTCGACCTACCACGAGTTGAATACATGCCTCGAGAAGTCTCTCCCCGAATGATTCAGCCAAGTGGCCTTCCTGGGAAGAGTGAGCACCAGTTGGTATAAGTGGCACTGTCTCTTTGCTGCGCACCGTGGAGACAATGTTCTGGGTGGTTATTTGCCTGCCGTCCTTACTTGCAGCATGTCAGAGACTAGCTCGACTGCAATATGTTCAGATTCCGGGCCTTTTCCGTTCCAGTTCTGTCAATTCCTCGTATCCTAGGCTTTCACTTCATAAAGTCAACCATTCGCATGGAACTAGGAAGGCTACCTCACTCAGAGCTTTACTCTTCAAATTCAACAATGCATTTTCGGTTTTTGAATTGCCTGGATGGGATGACTCAACGTTTCAAGTTTTGTTCACGGGCCATGCTTCTTCTCGTTATGTCCGCACTTGCTCACACTCTCAACTTTGTGACCGAATGAAACTGTTGACAGCGGAGTGTGCGAGGATGCCTTTCTTTCGTGACAGGAGGACAATTACTGCCCAACATGGGTATCTGGCAACCTCGAACATACCCTCTGCAGGATGAGCCAGTATCGAAGTTCCATGCCTTTAGTCGGGCATCTCCGTGGTCGTGTTGGTTGAACGGCCTGACGGACGACGTTGTGCTTTCTCCGCTATCTTACGCAGGGATTTTGAGGTCTCTTATATCGATCACAACAAATTACCGGTTTATCGAGTCAAGTCGATCATAGCTGTGCCGATTAAGTTTGCGTAAGGAGACCCACAGGTCCAAGTACTGGTACAAGTGCCGAAAGGTATTGCGTGGAGTATAGACCGCGGACGCGCCTTGAACGAAGACCTGTCAAAAAGATGTTGGTATTGCCGTACAGCATACGATGGATGTCAACGCATATTTATGGAGGCAAATAAGGCATAATCCATCCGGGGGCTTTCATCCAACTTCACATTGTCCCCGATGCGCCTTGCTGCAGTATCATCTCTGCTACCATCCCTTTTTTTTATTTCACAACTACTTTGGTACAATGATAAACCTTCAGAAAGGGGCCGTGGCCCCGAAGAAATTTGCCGACTGGTCTCATCTATAGCAGTTAACTCCGCTGAGGCTTCGTTCTGAGCTCTACTGTTAAATTACGAATTATTGAAGATACGCCGAAAAGCTAGGTCCGTTCTGCCATGAAATGGAGACAGCTGCCTGGTATCTGACAAAAGGTAATTCAGAACCCTTACACATGCAAATCAGTGACACCAAAGTCGCCATTGTAGCTGGGGTGTGAAGCCACCGAGACAGATTCTTTACGTCGTCAGCAGACCCTGCGGTTACCTAGCTCATCTTCAGTCAACAAGGGATGAATACCATGCGCCGAAGGAGAAAGAAATGGCGATGAACCTATCTTCCACGATGACTGATGAGGCCCCTTGGCATACCAAGGAGTAGTTCATTCATCTGACGGGAGGCCCAAAAACATCCCCAATCCGAGCGTTGAATGTTTAGAAGGGAAGAAAGACAGTCAAGAATATAGAAGTAATTCCTAATGTTCCAGGCCCTCCGTCGAAGTTGAAGTACAGATCCCCGTTATTGTTCTCATGCCCTTCTCCACTGCTGGTACGATTGTTTTCGAAGGTACGTAAGTTTCAGCTCACATGTTTCACAACGTCGCTTCGGTTGCTACGTGTGGATGCAAACAAGGCCACTCAATCGCTCCTTGCTTTGTACGAAAGTGCGAACGTCTCAAAATCTCCATGCTGCAATCCAACAGACAGGGCGGAGTGTGATGGAGGGATGATTTTGCAAGGCCATTCGGGGCAAGAGTCTTTCGACTTGAACTTCAGTGTGTGGTATTCATTGGCGAAGCATTCGGGTGCAAAGTAAGACACCAACAGGACATACCGCGTGGCGACTGTAGTCCCGTACCAGGGCAAAGAACTGAAGTCAGATCCGTTCCCTATAACCACTGCAAGGGAAGGGCAATAGTATGCAACCAGTGTGAACTAATGTGACAGCCGCACAAGGCATCGTTCGAATTCCGGTTGAACTAAGCCTACCAAAGCCGAACGATCCCCAAGCGACCGAACCAAATGGCAGCCTCGCCGACTGAGATAGAGATGGCACGTCCGAGAATGTTTTGTAATGGTCCTTATCTTGTTTTGTGGTTGCATTTGTACTATACCGGTCAGTGGGTCTGGCTAAACGCAGAATAATAGTCAAAATCTGGAAATGCCGATGATACTGGTCTTCATTTGTTCCTCTCTTCGGTGGTTGATGCAAATCGGTAACTGGTTGTCAAGTACCTTGTTGATTGATTCCCAATGCCGCACGCCGAGGCCTCCCAATACCAATCTAAGCTGCAGGGCCACCTCTTCAGAACACGGGTCTTCTCCGTTGACCAAAGAGTGCAAGTCGTCCTCGATAGTAGGTGGCCGAGTGTTCTTCTGAACAGGGCCGGCAGATCACTGTGGGCGTTCTCGAATGGCATATTTTCACTTCTTCATGATCTCTATTGCTGCATACAAGTCCTCTATCGGCTTCCCTAACGTAGAGCGCAGCTCCGTCACATTGTCCTCGGTGGATTTGGAACGCTCCTCGACTGTTAGCCCAGCGCGTATCCCTGTCATTCAACAGCATCGGTATGTCATCGTTCCATGGATCGGTTTCTCTTCTTCAGCTTGTTTCCAAATTCCGAGCGGTATTTTGGCTAATTCAGGTCGAGGGCATGGCGTGTGGACTGCGTAGTTTGATAAATTTCACAAACATGGGGGTTCCACCCGCCCTCCCAGACCCATTTTCTGTCTCCATTTTGAGGGCTCCTTGGCAGCTTGGTCTGTGTCCTCGTTTCTCTGGACTTTTTGATGGCTTGAGAAACGTCTCGATTGTCAATTCTCCGGGTATATTGCAAATTTGAGCCTCTGGATAATTTCAGCTGAAATTTGCGGCCCTGTCCTAGTGCGGATTGTTTGCCGGTGCAGATCATGACCCTCTTCCGAGGTTTACCGTTCACGCGTATCTATGACTCCTATTGAGGTCAAGAAAGGTGTTCTCAGTCCCAGTGGCAAACATGGTCGAAATGCTGTTGATCTCTTTCACTAGCCTTCTCGGTTTTGTGTTCATAGACGGCACAGCGGCGCGAACGTGTTGTTTATGGATAAGCGAAAGTGGTAATCAGGTTTCTCTTTGCCGTGTACTGCGCGTGTTCTCCTGGCGTTGTAGTCTGGTGGTATTAGAACGCTTAGAACGGGTTATGCGTTGCTACAGTGTTGCTCTAACTGTTTTTTTGGCTTGTTGTTGCCCAAAGGCTTGTCCAGAAATTCAAGCGTCAAGCACCCACAATGGAGATCTACTCAAGATGTGTAGGACCCCGCTCAGCCTGCTTGGTTTGCCCCCGAAACGTGTGTGTATTCTACATTTGAAGTAGCACTCATCATGGTGCTGAGCTACTTGCAAATTGGTGATGCATGTGTTTCACCATGTGTCGTCGTAACCGGCCGTATCTCGCCATAGCAAGGGAGAGTTCTGAATCACAATCGCCGGACAATTTGAGACTCGCATGCTGATGCAGGCTCATTTTTCCCTTACATATACTTCCTAGGTGAGGGCTCAGATAGTTTGGCACTGGTCTTCCACCGTCAAGATGGCGACGTTTCCTACATAGCCTTGTGTCATTGTGGTTTGGAGCGCGTTGTATCTGTCGATAAATCTGGTTTCCAAATTGGTGTAGAGCGCGAAAGGCAGTCATGGTTCTCTCTGTCTAGCAGCGTCGGCTTGATACGCACTTAAGAGTTTCCTAACGATCGACATGCATCCGGGATTGTGGCTTGGTATGACTAGATCTCACCGAACGGTTTGGTCTTTTGTTACCTCCAGCGCAGACAATATCGCAGGCTTTTGTGGGCTACTTTAACACATTTTCATGTCACAGTAAGGAGCATTAGCCTTACGACTTGCCTTTCGCCTTCTTTCATGAATGGTAAATCTTGTGACGATCCCACAGTGGTCTTCATCTGTCATTTTGATTTCAACCTACATGCACGTCAGGTTGAACGGCAGCCGATATGGTTTACCAAGTACTTCACTACGTTCGCTGCGACTGTGTCCATGACTTTATCTCCTTGCGGCGTTTGCTTCTGGCTGAACCCTGCTTCGCATGTGCCAACATGACCGTCGACACCGGCCGATCAGGCCAAGAAGGTTTGGCCAACGACACAACGCCAGTCCATTGGTGACTCGCGGCGAGCCAGCACGCCGCTGGAGGAGATGGCCACCATGATTTAAGAAGCTCCAAGAACATAGAAATAAGCCAGTCGAACAGCCAAATAACAATCAGTCGAAGTTTGTAGACCATTTCATCCGTCTCTTACCTGCTCGACACCTTATTGAGGTCTCGTCTGCCGATGAAAAGTTCAATGATTGGAACGCCTTGAAAAACGACGCACGGCGCTCGAATAAAAGAAAGACAACACTCCACCTCCTCGACTCATGATTGTCAAAATCCGTTGAGTCACACATTTCCCATCACATGCACATGAATCTCGGATAATTCAGCTGCATGCGTTCAACGCAAACCATGAATACAGAGGGACCAACTACCATAGGTACAATTGCGGATGATATTATTAAGTGAATTGCGGAACACAGAAGATAATTGGCCACATAAGAACATTCGAATGGTCCCGACCCGTTCTCTTCGACAATGCAGTCAAGTTTCATGCATGGCTCCGATGTCAAAAGCTTCAAGCTAGAACATTCGGCATACGCCATCACTCTCTCATGTCAGCAACATGTTATGGAAGGAAATTGACGCCGTTCTTGTCTTTGCACTTATGGTTCATGCTAGTCGTGCCACCTCTATCATCTATGTTGCTGGATTTCTTTCAATGGCTCTCGCTTAAGAGCCTGACGCAATCGCCCCTTCAGCAGGGCTTCCACATGTTCCTCGCAGCCCGGGTCTGGTCTTTCGCTGCCTTGGAACTTCTTCTGTCACGAAACCAGTCGAGAAGGGGTCCGACTCTTCGCCTGAGCCCCGGGATGCATCAGAAACGGCGCCAATCAGTGATGCACCTTTTCCAGCATCATCAGAGTACTTATCATGCCGTTGGGATGTAGGCAAGCGGAGCTGGGCTGGTGAATGAATCGCACGGCTGCATGGTACGATTGACATTCGCGGTAGGAACGTTGGTGATCACCTTATCTCCGAAAGGCGCTGCCACTAGAGAGCTTCCTGGAATCAAGTCGCTCTAGAAGAGAGTCGAGGAGATGATGAATGTCTTCTTAAAGCCCAAAATTGTTGGGTGTTTGGAACAGCTGAAGACTGGCGACGATTGGAGTATGTTGTTTCAGGGAATAGTACAGTCGCAGACTTCAGCCTGTTCATTGCTCGACTGCAAGTTGTCGGGAGAATTCGGATGTTGCCAGTCTGCGAGGGGACGTCTGATGCTCTTGATCTCTCTCCTACCGTTGCTCAAGGATCGCAGCGAGCACGATCATGCTCTTCAAAAAGTTCTGGGAGGTCAGAAATGCTGGATACGCATGGTCGAGTTCTTCAAAGATGGCCGGGGTTGAATAGCTCTGCCATTGAGAGTCTGCGTTAAATGAATGGGAAGGGGAGGCTGGAGCATCTGACAATGATCTAGCCCAGCCAGCGAGACCATGGAGTGCCCCCTTGGAGTCTGAAGGAAGAGACGGCTTGTGGAAAGCTAGGACTTCTTTAAAGTTGTTGAATCATCCGTGTGCATGAGGAGCATTGCGCAGCCTCCAGGTAGCAGCTCACGAAAAGATGCGAGAATAAGTAGAGGCTGATACTTGGGGTGAAGCCCTAAGATCTTCCTAATTTTCAAACATCTCGGCTCTAGAACCTGTGGGAACTTCATCATTTCGGTCCGAATCTTTTCATAATCCAGAACAAGATCAAACTGTTCCTGGAAACAAGATCAACCACCGCAAACGGCACCCTGCGATATGTGTCAACTTTGAAAACAACATTGAGCTGTGTTGTGACATGAGCAACCCATTCCACACTGACGCAATTGGGCTTCTCCAACCATAAAAGTCATCTGGAATGCGCAGCCTGGTTGGTCTGCCAAGGTACCGCTGCCATCTGTTGCGACTTCTCCAGGCCGGCAGCCCACTCCGTAACTCCCTTGCGACGGCAGCGTGCGACATCCCCCACATCACCCCCATTACAGCCCTGGGCACATTCGTCACCATTCTGTTGGGTATCAGGCGCGTCTTGCCGCTGGTTTTGAGAACCACCATTCCAATAACCCTGATACCAGGACTGAATGAACCAGACGGACTTAAAAGTCTTGTGACGACACGCAAGACCGTTTGCAGGTCCGGAGTCACACGGGCATTTGTCGGAACATGGTGCGCGTTGGGCCGTGGCGAGCTTTAGTGCTGCAATTTCATGTCCTGAAGACAACTGCGTCCGCAGGAATAAAGGCGAGAAGCGAAAGCTAACAGAGCAATACGAAAGGAAAGCATACAGGGAGTCATACTTTGTATCATAGTCAAGTTTAGCGCATGATGTCACAACAGTGCTGTTCCTCAGCGGAGAATATAATAGTCTTGGAAGGGCTGCCTATAATCTGCATCGCACGCCGCAATGAGTGACGACAGCTGCTGCTCATTCATTGCACCAGCGCTTCGGTCTGCACTCGCATCGTGACGGCCCTGGACTAGCTTCAGCCTCTGAGTCGATGGGAGGTCTAAATCAGTCGTCTTGCACTGGCTAAGTGTTTGAAGAATTGGCGAGGTGATGGAGTCGATCAGATGCAGAAGTCTGCACAGACAGCTGCATCTGATTCATTCCAAGGCCCGCGACACAATTGAGCACAGTGGCATGGCACTCGCCCAGGTCGCATACCTACGCGTCTATCTTTCGCACCAACAATATGTGACTCTGACAGCCCGGCGTTGATGGTCATCCTCCGGAGCCGAACCGTCTGCTGCGTCAATTCTGCTCGCGACGACACCCGTGCCCGAAGCCTCGGTCCGCCAGAGATGGGCTGCCTATCACCTCGGCACTACACACGGAGAATCCCAGCAGCATCCTTTCGCCAAGCCAACCGCTCTGGTGATCAGTGTATTGTCAGACATCACGGAATGATGGGTGTGCGCGTCGGTCATCACAGCGAGCAGTGCTATTCTGGCTAGCACAAGAAGGGCGGCAGCGTAGCAATTTAACCCCGCTACTTGCTGCGTCAGCAAGCAACTATTTGCAAACACACACAGTAGTGCATATCTTTTCCCTGATTCATATTTCGAAAAGGATCAGGTCCCAAAGCTAGGACGATGCCGGTTGAGAGCTAGAAGCCAATTCTGGCGGAACTTTCGCTTTGCTCGACAATTGGAGATGCACGGCCGCTGACGGGACCATTGGGCTGATGTATTCCATGTTGAAACGGCTCTATCTCGTATAACCGGGACGCTCCTCCAGTCATCCTTGCAAGGCACTGTATCCCCATTCTCTGACCTTTTCCACCGCCGTATTCTTCTGCGCCCGTGGGACTATTGCACCAAAGACAACAGTCACGGTCAGGCCAGCATGAGTCCATTTAGCGGATAGTCATCTTGAACTTGGCGGGGGTCTCGGCCAGATCTCGCTGGGAACCTGAGCCTGGGGTCTTCTCCTCGCTCCGCTCGCTCTCGTGTTCGTCCTTGCGGGGATTGGTGTCGCGGCCAAGGGCTTCAAAACGGGTCGATCCGCCGACGGTCGTGCCAGGGTGAGCTGTGCGCCACATGGCCAGAGGATTAAGACGGCCGGCCGAAGTGCTAGGGAGTCTGAGACAAGCACACGGATGTCAGCAATAGTGGAACTTCGGGATGAGCATTGCAGATGGGAAGGTGGAGCGCTGACCTAGGCCTGGCACTGCGATGCTTGAAAGGGGGGAAGAGTGCTTGACGAATAGCACCCGTGTAGGGCGAATCAGCGACCGACTTCTAATCGTCGCTTGTCTTCGAGTTTGCGCTGTTGCTGGAACTGGCGTTGCCGGTTGCGAGGGGGAGGGTGCGAGGATTGGCCTCGTTCTCGCGGGCAGCATCCTCAGGAGACGAGTTCGTCATGGTGACTGACGTTTTCGGTTGAACTGAGTGGTGTAATTTGCGGTGAAGAAGGTTCGCAGCAGAGCGATTATGGCTAGGTGTTGAAGCGGGATGAGGATAAGAGGTGGAAGAAAAAGGATCGGAGCAATGGACCGTCCTGGTGGGAGGTAGGTAGGTACAGTGTACCGGATGCCTTCCAATTCAGAAGTGGGGAGACCAGGCAGCATGTGAACCCGTGCGTTTTCAATTCCGGGCAGGCAGGTGGGTTGGAAGTTGCTTGTTCGGAGTCGTTGGTGTTCGATTCGGAAAGAGTGTCGGGAGTGGGGAAGGGTCGTTGTGGTCACGCGGCGCTGTGGTCAACCACGGTAAGAGGAGGCGCAGAAATCACAGTGGGGCTGGCAGGGACTGCAGTCTACCTAGGTAGTCTGTCACTGCCAAAGTCTGATTGGGGCAGCGACGTTTGACAGCACAACGCACAGTCCATCTCTGGGTCGCAGTTGCAGTTCGAGTCCAGTCGGGTGTCCCTGTCAGATCCAATGTGACGATTTACAGTGGAGATCTCGTCACCTTTGATCTTATTGGTCCTCCCGTCATGGCCGTCACAAGGTACCTAGTTAGGTAACAAAGTGGCCATGGGCGTCCAGTCTCGACACTACGTGGCGGACCCGGCCTCGTGCGCACACTGGACATTGCCAGCGAGATTGGCCGAAACGGAACGCCGATTCCATCAACCATTCGAGCCTCCCAAAGCCATCATCGCCCCGACTCCTGTGCCACATCATGTCGGTGTCGCGCTCCGGATACGCCGTCCCAACGCGTTCTCCTTTGCCTCCGAATCGTCTGCCGGGCTCTCCAAAGGACGAGCGGGATTCATTCCATTTCTTTTGTCCCGCAAGACACTAGAACTAACACAGACTTCCTTCCCAGCAGAACCATGGCAGTTCCCAATACACGCATCCGAAAGAGTCGCAGCCCAAGCCTTGCGAACATCTTAGCAACAAGGACGACGATTGATTCAAAGCTTTCGAGGCCGCGTTCGATTACTACGAATACTCTCGACTTCGACTTTGGCCATTGCTGTCTCGTTGGACCTCAGGCACAAACGATTTGGATTCCATCGGCCTGGATGTCAAGAGCTCTGGTCCGGCCAAGCGATGCTACAAGGAAGGTTTCTGTTGATCCGAGCCGACAAAGAGTGGGCAACTAGCGACATCATTTCTGCCGCCTCAGCCGATTTTGTAATGCCCTTTGCGCTCTCGTCTGGGGCTGCAGACTCGCTTTGACTTGAAGTTCCACCACTTGGTAAGCCTGCCTCCTATGAGCCGCCGGATTGGCATGGCTTTCTCGAAAGACAAATGCCAGTAATACGCGTAAGCATTATTCATCGGAGATCCATCAGCGTGGGTCTCCACGACTTCTTGGGTTCTAAACCAAACCATCCAACAGATATGGAGATCGGAAATGCCAACGCCCCTCAAGCTGTTGTCACCCGACCATTCCCCCTCTGCCAAACGTTGGATCGCTCAATCCTGGCGGAGCCTCGCACGGGTCAAGTGCCGCAATTGTCGAATCGCCACGATTGTCCACGTCATGCACGATTTATCACCATCATTACTCTTGGTGCAATCGAATGGTTCCTGTGAAGAAAAGTTGTCGTGACATTCCCTCTGTCATGGGCCGTGGGTGACAGTCGAGTGGAATCCCTACTTGAAGGTAACACTGTGAGTCCAAGAGGTCCGAAAAGGCCGTCGAAAAGCTTAGGTGGACGCTAAGCGTAGACCGTCCCATCTGCCATCCCTACTTGCTTTGGGAACCTGAACATGACGGGGAACAAGTATACCTTCGCGGATATGTAGACACTAGGCGGGGAGATAGCCTCTCTCGGATGATAGGTAGATTGTGAGCAATGACTACCTGAACTGCCGAGATTGCTCGATGGGAAATGCGTGCCTTTCCGTGCTAGTGTTTCCAAGCGTTGAGGATTCTTTCTTTCCTGGCGTTCAAGATCAAACCATCCACAAAAGCCCATCTAGCAACTCCCACTGGGAGTCAAAGAGGTTGCTCGGGTACTGGAATGGCTGCCGCGTTCACGGTTTCGGTCGGTGTGGCCCGGTTCCACCTGCAAGCTGTATCAAAAGCTCGGCGGAGTGTCACCCACCACAGCTCTGAAATGGAAGAAACTCTGACGACTCTCTTCAAAAGAGTGTCTGTCATACGTTTGAGACAGTATTGAGGCATTCTATCCACTCGCTCTTTGCTGCTATGCTACGACGCAGGGTTTCGAAATTGAAATCAGAAGCTTTGCCTTACCGGCCCACGACGCATTCGCTCCCCAGATCGCTTCGAACTGCAGACAGCCTACTTTCACCAAGATAGTCCCACTGCCCGTTGAGAGCTGCACTGAAATGACGGCTGGACGCATAGGTCGTCTCGAGGCAAAAGCATCCATGGACTGCAACGCTGAGTCTGCATTTGGTCGGCACTCCAATAAAGATGGCAGACTTTCGTACTTACCGGGTTTATTCGAAGATACGTTCCACTAGGTATTCCGGTCCACTCCTCTCCGCTGCATGCTCGCTGACAATCTGGTGGTGGTCTGCCCTTGGTCGTCTGACAGCAATACTCTCTGATCCCAAATCCTTATAGTTCCACGCCTAGGCAGATCAGATTACAATCTGCATGCATTTGCACGGTTCTGGAATGTTTGGGATTGGGCGGTTTGTCGAAGCAGCAGGCCTCCGGAGCCCAGGCCATTGGGAGATTCGATGTGGTCGTCTCGATCGGCAGGTCTGCAGTCACGACTTCGAGTCCGGGGAGAGACAGCGAGCCATCCGGTTCCTGAATTCGCAGGCGTCTTTAGAAGAGCAGCATGCCTTGGGAATATAGGGGATTCAGACGAGTACACCTTGCTGTCTCGGGCGGGCGATGAATTGGCCGGGAGTCGGGTCTGCAGGATACGTCATTGATGGCGGCTTGGCGCTTTCCCCTGCATCAAACACGGACGCGGGGCAGGATGACCGATGTGCCAGCTTTGGTGAAGCAGGGCACTTCCGGCATTGTTGTAGTGATGGTAAGTGGAAACGAAGAAGATGCCATTTGCACGTTCGCAGTGCCTGTGGCAGCATGCATTGGTTTGGAGGGCAGGACTGTGGGGAGCGGCCCGCAAGGGTCCTGGTCCTTGCGGGGAAGGAGAGAAATCGAATGTGACGGTTTTTAGTGGGAAAGTCGTCACATTCATTTTTGCCCCACCCTGCAACCCTGTGCAAATCAGCAGTTGGTCCCAAGGTCACAGTGCCACAGGGTACCTCGCAGTGGTGCCAGCAACTCACAATGGCGGATGGCTCAGAGCTCACGTCTCGACCACTGAAATTTATGAGCTTCGGGGAAAACAGCCCGCCAGCTAGCAGCACTGTGAGGAGCTGTCGCGACCGAGCCGTACCTTAGGTATCGGTCATGATTAGATCCACCACACCAACGCAGAGTCGCTGAAGCACGGGTGCAAAGTAGACCCTTGGGGCCATGTCCTCGATTGACGTGGGCATCCTGAAGCCTGTAGACTTCTTCGCGGTTGGTTTTGCGTTTTTGTCGTCAACCCGTGGTTGCACCCATGGCGGCAAACGACGGAATTAGCATGAGGTGCGAGGCGGTGATAAAGTTGGCTGGCTACCTTACTGCGTAGTGGCGGCCAGGGTCAGGCACGATGCGGATTGAGCGATGGTGAGTGCGCTCCACAGTGTTGCCCCTGCAGTACACCGTAACCGTATGACCCCCACGCAAGGCCCACCGTCCAACACCGGCCGTTGCGGTTTGAGAAACGGTGCACGTGCATCCTCCGTCTGCGTTGTGGCCCCACCCATGCCCCCACACTGCACCGTGCAGCATCAATCACCGTCTCCGCCAAACCGTTCGTCACTTCTCCCACGGTCGCTGTTTTTCCAACACCACCATAAACAACCTGAAGCTGACGGCTATTTCACTCGTGTGACCATCATGGGAGCATCCATTTGTCGTGGTCTTATCGCTACACTGAGCATACCAGCTGAGCGAGCCTCAGACTTGTGCCTCAAGCGCATGTATGGATGACGGCTCCAACCGAGAACGACCGATGCTATGGCTGCGGCCCAAGCTCTTCTCCAAGTCCCAGGTTCGGTCAACATGCTCCAACCTCACTACTTGATCGCGCGCTGATTACATACAGCGAATGCAGCAAATGGTGCCCCGGAAACGCTGTAGGTGTGTCCCGACCATCCAAGTTTCTCGTTCCACGTCTTCAGGATCACAACTCCGGCCCACGAATGCAACACCAGCTTTGCACGCTTCTGTTCCCACGCAAATTCGTGCCAAACTTCGTCCACTCTTGACCGACCAGCGGAACATCGTAGGCTCTGCATGCAGTTAGTCCGATACTTCCTGTCGCTCGAAGCCACATGGTATGACCAAGTCATTCCGTCACCTTTGATACTGCTTGTGTTGGGCATGCCCCATCCGCTCCTGCACGCCGCAGGGCTCCTTGACATCTAGAAAGAGCGCAAGTCGAGGGATCTGGCGGATGACTACGAGACGCTTTCGATGTCATGGATGACAGCCTGCGCAAGACGCACGTTCTTTCCCGGGATCCTTTTTCACTCCTGTCTTTTCTTCAACGTCTTTTTGCCGCCTGAGCAACCCCGGGAAGCCCAAGTTATTCTCCAATCGGAACCAAGTTTCTAAGACGCTGCCACAGTGCATCCAGACCCAACGAGGCACGTCACTTCTCGCCAGCGAAGAAGCATGCCTACCGGCATCCAAAGGGACCAGCAGACGAGAAAGGTTTTCCAAGACACTCCCTACCCAGATCCCAACACCCTCCAAGGCGCCATGCGCGTCCAGCAGCAACATCATCTCCATGGTCCGCAACACTAAGGCCTCCACGTACACTCTCGACTCGGCTCCCAACCTCCAGCTGCCGCTACCTTCCAGAACCCCGTCTGCACTCTTTTCGCTGATGGATCCATCGTCCGCGCCGTCTCCGCTACTTATGATGGTGTGTCGCAGCCCCGCTGGCTGGCCCGAATGACTACTGCACCAAGTCACTTCTCTCCTTGCAGTCCATCGGTAGTACTCCATCTTCCGTCATCAACGATTCCATCCAGTCTTTCCTAAGCTGATCCGATTTATTCTTTTGCAGGAGCTAAGCTTGTTGCCAACTGGGTCCATTACCGATTCCGACTTCCCGATATCACATCGAAGCCACAAGACGTACAAGCCCGATAAATTTGAGCAAAGCTTGTAGCCCTCCGACGATTCCTCGTCGATGGCCCTGTCGTTTGATCTTTGTCGCTGAGACGAATACGAAGCGACGAATACCATACAAGCAGTGATAAGCATCGGTGATACCACGCTCCATGTCTGCGATCACACTGGCTGCTCAACGGGCGTGCAGCTCGGAGGGCGTGCTGGTCAGACAGCGTGCAATTGCCTGGTCTACAAGATCACCGCCGCGACGACAATGTGCCGATCACGAAGCCAATGCTGCAGCGCACTCTGGTGTCAAGCTCGCACCCGACGCCTGCTCACAGTCCAGCTGAGAAGACTGAGGTCGCTACATCTCCCATCAGATGCCCCCGGTTGTGATTGCTGCAAAGAGCGTCCCTCCAGTCAAGACATCGCCAGTCAAGACATCGCCAGTCAAGACATCGCCAGTCAAGACATCGCCAGTCAAGACATCGCCAGTCAAGACAGCCCCGGCCAAGTGTTTCTAATCCAAGCAAGCTTCTCCCTCGCGATCGCTCGGAGGCGCACTGTCGCCATCCCTGCTCCTACACCAGCTGTCGAGACTTCCGGCATGCCATGAGATTGGCAGCGTTGTCGCTGCCCGAGGCAAGGTGGTGTCCAAGGACCGAATCAAGTACTGGCCAATGGGTGCGATCCACAGCGGAGCATGCCATGCTCATCATGCATGGCCACAGACAAGGGAAAAGGCGTCTGCACTTTGCTGAGGACACCTGGATATTGGTGCAGAACGGTGCTGTCCCGACAGGAGGGGTCGAGCGGATCAATGATGCAAGCACGATGTTATGGAGGGCATGCATCCCGAAATGGATGCGCCGAGCACGAAGCCGATGTGCTCACGCCCAGACGAGGTCTGCGGCGTTTGGCGTGAGCAGGAGGCACCGACGTAGATTCTCGCAGCTTGGTTCCATGCCCTCCAGACGAGCCGATGGTGCTTAGCAGGCGCATGAGGAGAGAGGGGTTGAAGTTGGAGCAGTGACTAGCGTCGCTGCAGACGCGCCTGGGGAGGATGTTCCGTTTTATTTGGATGGAGGAGTCAAGAAGCGACGGTACCAAAGAGCAGTATTTGACACCCATAGATCCAATAACAGATGCCCTTCATGGTTGGAATCTCTGCATCTTCTTCTTCTTCTTGAGAGTACCCCCAATTGGGGAAAGCATGCTGCTGTCAAGCCAAAGCTGCATGCAGCACTCAGCCTGGGACAGGATCACATCAGAGAGAGTTTTCAGACGGTTTCCAGCAGCTACATGGGGCGTGACGATTGGCCTTGCTGATGTGTGATGAGTGTTAGGAGAAAAGCGCCGTGGGGAGGTTGATATTACGTCCCGCCTGCGGTGGTGGCCGATTCTTGAGCAATACATAGAACCTTACAGCGTCCATATCACTGTGGCTACAAGGGCCACCTACCGATTTTAGGCCTGGAATCGGCAGGTGCATGTGGACCTCCCCACTAAAGCCACTGAAGCACAGGTCGGATGCACCTAGGGTCCCGATTTTCCAGCAGTCCACGGGCGAGCATGACAGGGCATGGATTACTTCTGGTTGCATCCAAGAAGCCAGCCCGCACGACGCCACCATGCCAGGGTAGGCATCTGTGACGTCCGTAATGCAACCCTTTGACAGGCAAAAGCTATCTGATTGGGTATGCAGATTGAAAACTCAAATTCAGAAAAGGCAGCCCGCCAGCTGGCGGGACCTGTCACGACCGCGACGGCGCATCGACCGTCTCTACCACTGCGCCGGTTTTGGTTCTCCGATCGGCAGCCGTTGTGAAAAGGGCTTTCGGGACTCAAAGCTCATCGATTCCTCCTTTTCGTTCTTGACCGAGTCCACGCGAGGTCGAGCATACTGTAGAGAAAAAGCTTCTAAAAAGTAATGCCCGCCTTGGCCCGCGGCACGAGGGAGCTCAGACAGTCCAGCTCAAAGGCTGTTGACGCGCGCGGCCGAAGCTCATGGTGGCAGATGAGCCTGGCGCAACGCGCGAAGCATCTAGCCGATCATAGCGACGCTGGTTCTCTTCATCGCCGGCCACGACGTCGCCCGAAGGCCTGACGCCCAGGCTCGATCTCGCCGCCGTGCCGGCCGTTTGGCTCACGCCGCGTCACCGAAGGCGGGATGGAGGCTCCACAGCAGCCGGAGTTTTGTACGCAGCGCTTCCGCGACCTCGATGTCGAAAGGGAGAATTTCGGGGCCGGCGGCGAAAGCGATGTGGAGGCGATGCCGGATCATTCCAGGAACGCCACTGCTGTCACCAACTCAACTCCGCTCGACACGGGCACGCTCGCGAGGGATCCTAGCCTGGCCATGCGATCGCAAGTAATCGACATTTCGCCCGCCAGAAAGACAACAACGAGCGGCGCGAAACTTTGTATGCATTCACGCGTGCGCTCCGCCAGGCTGTCGGTCGGTGTGAGGTTCGAGCACGAGGTAAACCTGTGCGATGGCCTTCTCCCAGGATGCGCGCTTCATGCCTCTTGCAGTTTGTCAGTCAAGTAACATCCTTCGCTCAATAATACTAATGACCTTCTCTTCGATTCGCTCTCCCTGCTGCCACCATAGTCACATGCCTCCTGCATCACAGGCCACCCCAACGCGCCCTGATCAGCTGGAGCATAGCTGAGGGGGTTGAAGTTGTTGCCCATGACCGTATCTTCATGTTTGTCCGCCATATCCTCCGCTTCGCTGGCTTTGGCTGTGGCACGAACTCCGTCAGTCGGCTCAGGTAGAATTTGAACCTTTTGAGCCCTGCATCCAAGCCAGCTAGTTATTCCTACCGTCAGGACTATTAACCCCGTTCGCGTTGCCTTTGTTGATCTTCTCGAGCAGCTGTCTAGTGCCGTTGGTGCTGCCCAATGATAACCGTCCTCGAGGATGGACCAGGGCTTAAACACGACGAAAACTGACAGCTGACGCCTGCAAACCCCGCAAATCAACTCAACCGTGGAAGAACAGGACCTGCCGATCTGTTGGATGTGGTGATTTGAACGTGGAGTGCATGCAAAAACGTCTACAAGCGGTGGACGACATCAACACCTAGATACTAGACACACCTTCAACTATTGGAAGGCTGCGGAGATCTCAATGTCCAGGGCGATTGTTGAGGAACCAGTTGATCTTACTCCTCGTTCCAAAAGCAGCAGTTAGGCTTTGATGAGCTTTGGCTTTTTCGTCTTTGTCCTACGATCTGATCTTAGCAGAGCCATCCGTCGTCGTCCGGCGGCGCGTCGGCTCAAACTGACCCCTGAAAGTTGGCGCAACGACGACGCAAGGACTTGACGATTTGATTGAAGACGAGGGTATTACCCATGTCAAGAGCGTGGCAAACGAGGGGTCTCTCGAAGGTGAGCATGTCTGCAAGCGACCAACCCAAGCAAAGGCGTTGGGAGCATGTCCACCGAATACGGCGCAAGTGCCGCGAAAGAGGGATGATGGTTGACAGATTGAGCAAGAAGAATGCGGGTGAGCTGGGGGGCATTTTAGACGGCCAGAAGAGCGAAGGAGCTTTGCGCATGATCGACCAGGTGTGCCGAGCGACGCTATTGAAAGAGACGGCGAACGATCTCAACCGCGTTGCAAGTCTGTGGGATCGGACAGAAATGATCAAATCTTTGCAGGGTATTTGTCCAGCGACCAGGCCTGACAACATTGCACGCGTCATCAGTGATGGGATTGCTTGAGTGAAGAACTGGGCAAAGCACATATTTCGATCTGGTGCCAAGGGTCCACGAAGTTGAATTGGCGCCGAGCCTTAGCCAACGCCTTGATCATATCCTTGGATTCCCACGTTCCATCGTCTGAAGCCCTGGCCTTGCTGGCTGCCGCTGGGCTCGATGGCATGACTTTCACGAAGCGGCACCATCCACCACGGGACACCGGACGCTTCAAAAAGGGTCAAGCACATTTCTGTGTGTTCGTTGAGCGTGACGCGAGAATGGCTTCGCTTGCCCCTCACGCCTGGCGTTTGCCTTGGCAATGCTTGACGCCTCCCCCGCCATCTTCCCCATGTAGTTCTCCTCCCACCCCTTCTTGTACGTCCTGGCCGTCCGCTTCATCCGTTTGTTAAACACGAGTAGACTGGTCTTGATCTTGCGTGTATTCGTATGCATCGGTGGGGGCTGGGTGCCGGCCCGCGAGGAGTTGATTGGGGGCTTCTGCGATGGGTTAGCTCGGGAACTGAGGGTGCCAGGGTAGTAATGCAAATGACCACGTACCAAAGGGTCAATCGGCTTCTTGGTGGCATACTTGTCAGCCCTTCCGACATCACTGTACTGACCCTCTGTAATGTTGCGCCGGGATCAGCTCGGTGGGAACTGGGCAACTGGGAGCCATGATGGCGCATCTGGCATGTCTGCTGGGATGACAAGATGTATTCCATGGGCAGTTTGATGGTTGGTTGACTAGAATTCACCTGCGATGCTCGGTCAGTTTTGCGCAAGACAGCTTGTGCCCACAGTGAATCATGACGGGGAGAATGACCGTACCTGCTGTCAATCTCGTCAAGGCGAGAAGTGTCAAGGAGCCGACAAAGCAAGCTTGCGGGTGCAGTCTGTCGTTGCATCGCCCTGCCAATATCTTGCCTCCATGTCGGTCTTCTCGACTTGCTGTTTGCGGAACATGTCCTATCCTTGTGTTGTGCCCCGAGTCCGAACGTGGTTCCTTCGTTGCAGAGCCAGCACTGAAGTCAACGCCGACATACCAACGGCGGTCTTTCCAGGCTAGGTTTTTCTTGTCCGAACCGCCGTCGTGGCTGTGCTGATGACTGGGTGTTTGTGGGACGGTAATGTGCTCCCCTTCTTGTTGGCCACTCGAGGATGGCATCGAACTTGTTGGTGTGCCTGTGCTCGAGAATCTCGGTGACGACGTCAATGTGTCGCTTGTGGTCCGAAGAGAGTCAAATGCGATGTCGCGCGAGCCGAAACGCTGAAGCCGAGCAGTTAGCCATTGATAGTACCTGGAGCTTTCGCGCCGTGGGAGAGTATGTACCTCAGATGACGTGCATGCATGGTGCTCACGGCAGCATGGACCAGATTACTTGCAAGCTGAAGGGGTCTCGCGACATGCTGGGAGAAGATAGAGTGGATGCAAGTGCCTGGAGGGAGCTTGACGACATCGTAGGCCCAGAGCTGGCCGGCTGGCCGGCTGCCAAGGTGTTGACGGAGCTGGGTCCTCGACTGGAACCAACTTCAGAATACTCTTGCGCGGTTGGATATCAATTGAATAGCGACGAGGGTTTGGAATGACAGGACTTGGTCGCCCGGGTACATGGAGTGGGACGGCAAGGTTGATGGCCGCAAACTGATTTCCCGCTAGAGGGATGGGTGGGTGCCGTGGAACGAGCGACCATGCCGCTGCTGGCTGCCCGCGTTAGGGAGTTGCTCCTCTGAAGGCGGCCGATGTCCTGAGGCAACAGCGACGGATGTGACGATTTACAGTGGGGAAATCGTCACTTTTGAAGTTGACGGCACCTTGTTGGGTCTTTTGGGCCGCCCGCGCGCAGTGCGTATTTTCGACCCGACGTCAATTCCGCAGGCGTCTTTCCGCACGGGGAATATGGCCGCAGAGTCAGCAGATACAACGGTGACTTGCAGATTCCATGCGACCAAGATGACCCTGGGTGTCGACGGCGGCGACGGATGTCCATGCAGCGAAAACTTCACCTTGATGTCTCGTTCTGCCGGGAGGCATGGACTTGGATCATGCGTCGCGTGCCCTTTTGTGAAGGTCTCCGAGCCTAATCGCAAACCCCGCCAAGTCGCTGTGCATGCATTGCCATCTTTGGGGCTATCGTCAAAGATATGCCTGCAGCGCGGCGGGCCTGAAGAGAGGCGACAAGTCCCACCAAGTTGTTGTACATTAAAACTCGGCAGGAGGTAAAAATCAGCAGGCTGCTCAAAATCGGCAGGTGGTCTATGCGCTGGCCGAACATGCCCGGCTGCCACGGATGTGGAGAGCCGTCTGGTTCGATTGATGTGCAGCGCCGCCGTTGAGACAAGCTTCAACGCATTCCATGCATCCAAACCGCTGGACAGCCCGGAAGTCAGATTGTGGTGGCTTCCAGGTTGCTGCAAGGGGGAGGAAGGCCCGGGCCGACCCGTTCTCTGGGATGTGAATGCGAATGTGACGCTGGGGAATGTGGGTGGAGCATCGGCACTTGTGTTACCTTACCTTAGCCAACCAGGTCATCACCGCACGGCCTGCTCAGCCGTGACATTCGTTTATTAGCATCGTCACATTCATTTAGCCGCGCCGCATTCGCCTATCCGCAGCAACAAAGCGGCTCAGCTGCATCACAGGGGGCGCGGTCGTGGTCTAAGCAGCCGTCGCATTCATGGGCCGAGTGCCACCACACTAGCCACATGCGACTGGACAAGTGCGAGAACTTGCACGTCGTGCGCGCGTGTTTCCGAGGTCGCCTGTTGGACAGGAAACATGTCACTTCCAACGAGATATCAATGCATCCTTTCTCTCCTGGGTTCTGATCCTTCGGGCCACTGTGTCACGGCGTATCAGTAGACTTAGCTAAGTCTGCGATGGATTGCGCTGGTTCGCGATGCGCTTCTTTTTCCGGCCGAGACAGCCGGGGCGCCGAGGTAAAACCCCGAAGCGGGGATGCATGGTGGCGCGGATGCGAATGAAGCTAATGCCATCCCACTGCACACAATTCAGCGTAATGTCATAGATCTCTTGGTTCACATGGTCGGCACTTTGGATGTACGCAACCTTGCCGACAATGGAGCGGAGGCGGCGTATGACCGGGTTCGTGAGGTCCTCGTGGCGGATCGAAAATGACTTGCAAGTCACAGCAGCCCTGTGGCTGGCAAAGTGGCGACGTGCGTCCAGGAGGAGGGGGTGCTTTTAGAAGGAATGGGAACTTTTGGCACCTACCTAGCACAGGATTAGGAGCTTGTAGGTAGGAGCTTGTAAGAGTTTCTGCGTAGGAGTGTCTGAAAACTCCCACTACAGTGGGAGTTTCTGGAAGGCATCAACCCTCCCACCAGCGGGCCAGTACCTAGACCCGTGTCTCGTGCTGGTTGTGGAAGCCTTCTGGCCCATGTTAGCTTGATGGTTCCCAAGCATTCCAAGGAGCAGTGACCAGCGCCACCTTACTGGCACGGCGCCTGCTATTGATTTCCTTCAATCACCACATCAAAGATCGAATCCACCAAACCTTCAGTCCTGCACTTCTTTCCTATGGTTTTGGCCTCGATTCTTCTCGTTCCACGCCAAAGACACCTTTGCAGATGTTGATAGTCGACGCGATCGCTACACTCAAGAAACAACGCTTTCTTCGCGATGCAGCGGCAGGAATTCCGTCCAGCTTCGCCCAAGCGATCCGCGAGAGCTGCCGCTTTCTTCGCCTTCAGCATGACCAGGTCAGTTGCATACGCAAGGCATACGCAAGGCTAACCGTTGCCATGTGCTCGAGCAGTTTTAGGCATCCAGCCAAGAAGTCGCCATCTTCGACTGGCTTGTCCCCCGAGTCCGCTGTTCTCCGGGCATATTTGCAGTCGACAGTCCTCGAGAAGCCGTACGACTCTACGAGCACAAGCCGCCGCCCGATACCAAGAACCTCCTGATACGCTGCGCTTTCGAGGTCGCGATTCCACAAGGTCAAGCCCAAGGGAATGCTCTCACTCCATCCAACCGATCCTACAGAAGTGCGTCCCCTCAAGGCATCCGGTGTTCAGCCCCTCCATTTCGTTTTGTCGCAGGTCTGCATTTAGAGCAGGAAATTGGCCGGGATCGTGGTTGAACATGCTGTCCCCAAGACAGCCGATCAGAGTGACTTCTTCCGTCCAATACGCATGCATCCATCTTGTTCGCCTGCATGTTGACGAGTGCCATTGCCATGTTCCATTCCGGCTTAAAGATCGTGAGCGTCTTCGTCTTGCTGGTAGGCATCGTGTTTGAAGACTGCGTCATTTCGATTAGCACGTCAACCACCCTCCGCGAAAGTCGTCTCCTCGCCCTCGAGAGGTTCCAATGCACCACCTACTTGATCCTCATATTGCGTGCATTTTAAGCTCTTTTCTCAACTTGCAGACATACTGCTTGACGCTGCCTATACTGCTTCCCCACCCGGCGCGGACAAGACACCTCTAGCCCAGGAACTGCTTGGCGTTCGACCACCAAGAACACGTCAAGTCGATTGGCAGACTCCCAGCGATTACATTTCTTCTCGCCACTGTTCATTCGCGCAAGTCTCCCATTTAGTTCCTTCGCTGCACGCTGCTGCGGATAAATCGCGTTTTCCTTCTCGAGGATGTCTCGCGCCATTCGCCACGCCTGATTTGTGCCCCGACACAAGTAGCGCCACGCAACACCGTGGCTCGCCGGAAGAGAATCCCTGATGACACGGGCCACCATGTGACTATCGTCCTTTTTTCAGCTGTCAAGCCTCCACAGACGCGTTTTCTAGAAGTCCCGTCTTGTTCTTGCTACGCCATCACGATGTGGAGCAGCAAATCAAATGCAATCGTGTCACGGATTCCTTCGCGTATGTGGGCCTCTTCCCTTCCTCTGCAGCAGCCTGCATCGTCGTCAGACAGAGCTAAACCCGGCCAGACGATCACTTCCAGCTTGCGAACATAGCGTTCTGGTGTCTTGTCTCCAAATGTCAGCCTACGACTTGAGCCTAGGCGCTGTGAACCTTTCCTCTGCACATGAACCATGTCTGCATTACTACAGCGGAGAAATACCGAAGAATTGTGCTGGTCTCCCTTGGTCCCCTCCCCGCCCATTCCGTTTACTTTTCCATAGCAGCATCCCCCATGCCTGAAGCAAAATCCCTCCCCCGTCAGTTCCATCGGGAGATCTAGCCAGGCAGCAATGGAGAACACAGAGCCGTCGCCCTTCGCACACAACGATGCAAGCGTCTAGCCGGACCTTTCACGCCAGACTCCATTCCTATCCCAAAACAGACCGAAAAGGTCGATAGCGTCGAAAATGCCCGGTTAAAAAATGTCAGAAAAAGCACGAAACACCCTCAGCCCTACAAATCGTCAGAGAGGTCCCTGGCTGGCATCTCCGCGCAAAGGTTCGAGTCTGATGCAGTTGGTGACGTGACACTTTGCACGACAACAGCTCCATCGACAGCAAGCTTGCGGAAGCGCAACGGCCTGAATCGGGAGGTGCTCCAACAGTCGGATGCAATCAAATTCGGCGGTTCTCAGGGAGGTCGTGATGGTGGAAGACGTTGGCTCGAGCCAAGCCAAGCACTGGAGCGCGGGCTTTGGAGCGGGCGAGTAGCGTGCGGTCTTGGTCAAAATGCCAGGGCGATGCAGGGAGCAGCTGAAGGCTTTCCAGAGGCCCCGCGGCGTGCAGGCTTCAGTTTTTTCCAGGCTACCTAGGTTGGCTTCAGCAAGGCAAGGCACCTAAAGCGGCAAGAACAACCCCCCACAAAATCAAATGCGACGGCTTGCCCACTGTGAAACGTCACATTCGGTCTAGCGCATGGGGCCCCCTCACTGCTTGACAGACCGCCCATACGATAGCCTCAATCCCAGCCTGGCGACTTCTCCTACGCAAGACGCACGAGGCACGCTAACTGCACATCTGCCATTGAATGAACACCAAATGAAGAACACATCATTGCATGCACACATTTGCGTGTTTCTCGAAGGATTGCACAGAGTAAAACGACCACGTTCTCAAATGTATTAACTAAAAAAACCTCCCTGGGTGATCGTGACGAAAAAAAGCTGCTCCCTCCTTCTTAAACGCCCTTTCAATCATGCCAAGCTAACAAACAGAATCGATGCATTTTGAGTGTTACCATCATTCCTCTCCTCGCCATATCAGTAATCCTAGGGCCGGCTGGCTGCTGTAACGCGATTCGCAACGACACTCCCAAGCTCCCGGATGTCCGTCTCCAGCTTCTCCACAGCCTCGATGACTGCTGCCATCCGTTTCACTGTTGCGGAAACTTGTTCGAGCTGAAGCGACAGTTGAATAACGCTTGGAAGGCCTGCTGGAAGCGGAATGTTCAGGGTGGATGCTTGCGTTGATTTTGCCAGCTTCTCCTCGAGAAGTTTGATTTCGTCGGTTGCCTTGGATTTCAAGGTTTCAAAGGCATGTAAAACAGCCACACAATTGCACCGAAGCATTTCAAGTTTCTCGTTTGAGTGGGAGAGTGACAGTTGTACTTGGCGCTGAATTTTCCGGTCAAGCCGACGCTTTTGCTTCACGCTTTGGAAAAGCTCTGGGTTGGCATCTCGCAGTAGCTCTAATCCGGCATCATGGCTGTTATCCGGCTCTTCTGAGTCGTCATCATCAGCCTCGTCTAAGGCCGCGGCGTCTCGTTGAATCCTTAAAGTCGACCTCTAGTCGTCAACGTCGTGGCCAAGACAAACCGCCAGCACACGTCGCCAAAGCCCAATGTGCAACTTGATTAGTGGCACATGTGCCATGAATATAACAGCCATAGCGAAACTGACGACCCCTGAGTCTGTCGTATTGGTTTCCCTGGGGCCATCAAAAGGTGTTGGTTGCCGTCGACGTTCGGGTGTTGCAGGTAGGTATAGTTCAATGAACTTAGCGAAAGCGTCCCGGACTCGAGAGGGCGTCTCCTGCGGCTCTCGAGTAGACTTGTGATATCCCACAATGGAGGCTGCAAGCCCACGCGTCTTTATAACCCCGCATGCAAGGTAGTTATCCGAAATATTGACGGGAACAATGACCGTATGACAGTCTAAGACGCCCCCAGGTCCGTGAGCGAGTTCAGGGCAGGCCTGGTACTCTTGCCTGCCCATTTGGTCCAGATGGGTGGAGTCGATGAAACAGATATCCGTACCTTGGGAATCGCAAATGTCGGCCAAGGCGCGGTTCACCAGGTCATGAGATATCGTAAGGCCTTGTTGAAGGACTTCCGCAGCTTCTTGGTCGAGAATTGGCGGATGATTACGTGAGCGCCGTTGTCTTTTTGGAGACGGTGGAGCAGCCATGGCGATTGGCTGAACAAGCGGGTATGGAGTGTCGCTGGAAGAATCACTGGGATCCTCGGCAAGATCCTTCTCTTGAAAGCTGTTATCGTCTGCGTTATTCTCGAACTCGAAAAAGTTCTCCGCTTGATCCTCCCAATCGTATTCTAGGTAACGGTTGTCTGTGGCGGGATGACTTGATTGTTGCGACTCAGCGAGGGTATCCGCGTCGCTCAGGATGGAGCTCGTGTCGGATGCTGAGTGATCAGCTGACTGACGAACTTCCTCAAAGTCGTCAGTGTCTTTTGAAAGACCACGTGGTTGCTCCACGGACTCGTCCTCCTCGAGGGTTTCTGTCGACTCTTCTTGCTGAGAGAGGGGGGTATGGTCGGCAGAATTTGGTGCTGGCTCGATGGACTTGTGCTGGTCGCGAGCGCTGGCGGAGTTGGAACAAAAGTCCCCTCCAGAGGATAGGTCACGTTCGGTAGTGTCGTGTGATGCGTCGTTGTGGTTGGACTCGCTAATTACGGCAGCAGAGTCTTGCGCTTCGTTGTTGCCTTTGGGAGCGTTGGTGGGCTCTGGTACTAGGTTGAGGAAAAGCTGTGTGCACTTGTTGACGTCGCTGGTGGCGATTCCTTGCGTGGTCCTTTTGGAAGGGTTGTAGGTTTTGTATGCCGCGCGACGATTGGAAGCAGCAAGGTTCAGCGCCTCTATGCAAACCTCCCAATTTTTGTTGACCTCGGCAAGTTGGAGGAGTGCACTAAAGAATCCACGACCCTGGTGACAATGATCATACGAGATGCAAAAAAGAATCAATCTTTTTTCGACAGCCCAAATGCCGGCAGCTTTTTCAAGCTTAGCTGTTGTGTCTTCTCTGACGGCGAAGACTTCTTGAGGGATGACACAGATCAGGATGGCGGTCGCTTCTGGACGAAGACTACTGCGCAATTCGCAAGAAGATACGCGAGCTTTGTGTTCAGCAGCGGCCTGCTCTAACTCACGTAGGTCGCGGTATAGATGGTCGTGTCGCACCGCGGTGTCTGTGACGTCTGCTAGAAACCGGTGTATCCTTGATTCGATGTCGAAGGGCTTGGCGAGACAGTCTCCCCGTACATGGGCAGTGGCGCGTACCATATCAGCTCAACTAATTCATTAAAGACGATCTGAATGTTTGTATGCAAAAAAGGCTCTCAGGTTTGGAGGAGTTGTTGACGTCCCAGGCACAAGGCGACCTGGTATGCGGGTGTTGAGACTGGCGAACGTTCGAAGTAGCACTGCCTGGGCGAGGACAGGTGGCGGGTCATAACATGTTCGTTGACCGAGTGAGCACAACGAACGGCGGAAGGAGGAAGGAAGGGAAAGCGGAGACTGTCGGTGAGGCTGAAGGAGAGAAGGAGAGAAGCATCACCACGGCCGGTGATTCATGGCAGGTGCTTTTGAGGGAGTGGGCGGGTGGTGTCTTGGGTAGGCAGGACGCAGGGCAGGAGCAGCGCGCTACCTGCCTAAAGGTAAGGTAGTTAGGTAGACAGACAGGTAGATAAGGTAGGGCGGTGAGGATGTGACGAGCAGATGTTGAGGTGTGGCAGGTGGGCGGACTTGACCGCAGCCAACCTGGGAGTTGACGATCGGTTGTCCGCAGTGGAGGCAGTGGAAGGTAGCACGGGCAGGTGCACGGGCACATGAATGTGACGACTCTCCCACTGGAAGCCGTCGGTTTTGTTTCCCTCAGCAGGAGACAGGCACCGCGTGACGAAGGGTGGGCGGCGTAAGCAGGTAGGCATGTGAGGTAGGTAGGTAGGTAGGTAGGTAGGTAGGTAGGTAGGTAGGTAGGTAGGTAGGTAGGTAGGTAGGTAGGTGGGTAGCTACGCACCTCACGCACTGTGGTGTGTTGTGGTAGTGCGGTGGAGGTAGTGCGGTGGAGGTAGTGCCCCTCAGCTAGCACGCAAGTTACGGCAGAAAGACTCTTGGGAAGCTCTTGCCTTGCGTGCAAAGAGCTGGCACTGGTGCGCTGTAATGACGTCGTGTCCCCAGGAGGTGGCTATCTGGGTAAGGTGAGTGGGTAAGGCAGGAAAGTACCTACCTACCTACCTTACCTTAGGTAGGTAAGGTAAGGTAATAGAAGGTAAGCTACTCAAGTAAGAGGTTCCAATGCAGGCAATGAAAGTAGGCAGGCAGGCACCTTTCATCCCCCGCTGGAGACGCCTTCGGACGCGGCAGGTTTAGGTGCGTCTGAGCACCAAGGCATGCGTCTGAAAACACCACCTCAATCCAGGCACATTTTCCTTCTGAGCCAATGCCAACAGACAGGCATCCAGATACGTACATTTGCACCAGGCTCAACCACGTCGATCTCATTTGCATCTTTCAATCAACCTGCCGCCTTGCGCCCGTGCCAGAGCCCATCTCGCAACAACTACCAGGCCCCTCAAGCGCTGGAAGACTGGTTCTCTCTCCCTCCCTCCCTCTCTTCCTCTTGCCACCAAAGGCAACCCAACAGGAACAGGGCTAACGCAGACATGCACAGCAACCCACACGAACATGAACAACCCAAAGTTCAACTCGCAGATCCCAGAAACATCGACAAGTACGGTCAATCCCGATGTTGACCCCAATCCCAATCCCGGCCGTCATTGACATCTGCCTCGCCGTTCTCTACGACCCTACTTGTGGCCCTCGCGGAGTTGCTTTGTTGCATCAGCCGACGGGAACAGGAGAAGAACAAAGAGGGGCCTTTCCTTCCGAAGACGTTCACTTTTGCTGGTCCCCTGATTGAGGTTCGGATAATGGGCAGCCCTTACCTATCCCCACGACAATCACCAACCCAAAGAAAAGCTCGTTCGCAATGTCGTCAGGAAGACACGCTCGGGCCGTGAGCACTGGAACCCGCGGATGATCGGAGGAAATCGATGGTCCAGCCTGTTCGAAGAGCCAACGGAATGACCGTGTAGAAGCATTACAATGTTTAGAAACCACGAGGGAAACCCCAGGATAACTACAGGAAGCCGAGTGAGGAGAGTGGCGCCATCGACTCAGGGTGTTACGTACCCAAGATGTGCTGCTGAACCTTTCGTCAATTGTGGACGCCTTTGCCTTCCCATTTCGTACCGGCGTGTTGGTTTGGCTACCCTCCTACTTCATGACGCCTACGGCCACGATCAACACATGGTTCTCTCTTGTCTGTGTTTTACATGCTGCTGGCGCGTGCCCCAGACAATCGCAGCCTGCTCCTCAGCTGCGCCTTCTTGAGGGATCCTTTTCAGCTTTTGCGATCTTACAGAGCAACAAGTCCCAACAGCGAGTCTATCCACGGCGGATTACACAGTAAGCTACTCAATAATCTCCCTGCGATGCCTGGCTAAGAAATGCCCGCTGGATGGGCCAAGAATGTTTCTTTGGCACGTCTGCCTCCTGACGGCCCCGACAGATGATTAGAAGATAGCGCCCAGCCAAAAGGCCCTTGCAAAGAAATCAATCTGGCTCATGGAGTCGCCGCGCCGTTCGCTGCCGCCCAACTTCAAGTAAGCGACAAGGAGTCGGAGGTTCATTTCTAACCGCGTAGATGCGACGAGGGCAGTGGATGCTGTGCAAAACCATCACCTCGGGAGGGGTCAGCAAGCGTTCAAGTCAGTAGATTCAAAAGACAAGCAGACTACAAGAAGAATACCTTCGGCTTGTTTGCCTTCTTCAACTTCCTCCTCATTATCCCCACTACCGGCATCACATCGATGGCCGTTTCCCACTAACGTATGCCGCCCAGCTTGCCTGGATGTAGTGGTTTTCATCACGCCCCTGGATTCAAAGGCTCGTGACAGCGCGCAAAGAATTTACATCCAACACCACCAGCAATGCGAAGTCCCCTCCGGTATACATGTCAACCTCCACCGACGCCAGCGGTCGTGACATCCCGACTCCCTCAGATCTCAGATCTCAATGAATTAAGTCCCAGCTAGGTGCCCGGCAGAACCCTCCCAATACCTCTGCCCTGTATCTCTTCAGTTCGCTGAGTCATTTGCTTGCGGAGACATGGACGATCTGTCCAGCGGTAATTCGACTGAGGAAGTTGGTGGCAACCATGGAGTGTGATCTGGAAGAGTGATTGTGCTCTGATAGATGTTCGACATCCAGATCATCAAGGGCATATTGGCGGCTTGACCTCATGAGCAATGAGTAGGGTGTGAACTTTGACGGTTACTAGTGTGCAGAGCATGTGCCCTGGTACGAGGAGGCGGACGCTGGAGGATGCAACTACGGTTTTGATCTTGAAAAGTTCAGTGACGGTGGTTTTTCTCGCGGTTCCAACAACGCCTGACAGCTGCACTGATCCCATGAGCTTTTTCTTCCAAGCCCGCCCCCCATTAATCACCGCCAGCATGACATGTAATACCTGCAAGGTATCAATGCGGTCCGTTTAGAAGTCTCTTCGGCCATTGGCTGTGCTCCTGAAGCTGCCACCAACACACACCGGAAGACCATCTCAGGGTCGCATCAGTGGAAGAAACTATCCGTCAAATTCCATCCACATCAACAGCTCGCATGGACGAATCTTTCGTAATATCGATAGAAGCCGAGCTCATGCTTTCAATCAACGGCGAGGTCCAACCACCATTGTTGACTATCAGACGACCGTCGACAACCAGGACCCAACCGAAAATCCAATTGCCGTCATCACTTCAGCGTATCTTAGCTGCACTCCGTTGGTGTCCTTGATAATCGACAGTGTTCGAGATCGCACCTCTGAGAAATAAGACTATCCCAACTCCTCTATTTACAGAGCGAAACTCCAGCAGGCCGCGCCACAGCTCGTTCGTAATAGATGCGTTGCTCCCCAAGTTACCAGAGCTGCTGACATGCTCATGATTATGTCCCTGCGGGCCTTGCCGAGGGTGCGCAATGGATCAGCAGTATCCCGGCCAATGCCTCATGCATTCGCAAGTGGAACGAATGAACCAGACATCTGCATCCGCAAATGAAGCAGACGACTCATTGGCCGAGCCATAATCGGTCTCATGCCAGCTCACATCCAGTCTAGGGATGATCACATGGACAAGAGGTGACGCGAGAGCGTCCATCAGCCGAATCACATCACAGTCCAAACGAAGAGAAGTGTCATGCATTGCAGCATTCCATTCCCTGCATGGCACTGTAGCCGCATGAAGCTGTGCATATGGTCGCACTGAAAAGCGGTAGATCTGCAGAGGCGCGAATCAGACACTTCTCCCTCGCCCGAGTGTTTACTACGCTGCCGCCCCTGGCCCTCCCCCTTCTTTTCTCTGCTGAGTCTGCAACCATCTTATCCTCAGACATGGGTGTCGCAGGTGAAAATAGCTCCCCCCGATGGATTCCGTCGCCAGTTCCCTAATATGCCATGCGCTCAGATTCACCACTTCCTTGGCATGCCGGCGCCAGCTTCGGTGCGGCGATGCACTTGGATGCCAACCTGGCAACTCAACTTGAAGCTGGAGGATGGTTTGCTATTGTATGTCAGTCAAATCACCCAAGTACTGTGTCGTGGCGAGGTAGACCTACTTCTCTTGCTCGAGCTCCGCCGAGAGGTTGCAGATGGCGATGCACAATGCAGTGCGGCTGCAGGGGGGCTCGCATAGATTGGCGAAGAGCGATTGTAGGTTCGGCACCGAAACAGGCATCGTAGGTGCAGACGCAGCCTGCTTGGTATTGCAGCTTGACCCACCGGCCAAAGAGGTTCCCAGATGGTGTGTTCATCGTCGTGCGCAGCAGCAACCCACTGGGCGAGCTGGTTGTGCTGGTAGGCAAGGAGTCCTCCCGGCGGTCCGGCATGTTGATGAACCTCGGAAGGGAAGCATGGACAGCCCCAAGCTCTTCTTCTTTGCGGTGATTGCTTCGCGGTTCGAGGTTCCATATCGCCTACCAGCGACGGCATGGTGTGGCTGATGCCTGACAATGACAATGGGGTTCAATTGGTCATCCCGATCTGCGGGACAACGCCCTCGATTTGTTGGTCTCGATGTGTTGGTGGTTGTTCCGAACGCCCTCCATGGGGTTGCCAATCTCCCACGCCAGCCCCCGGGGGTTTTGGCCCTCAATATTCTGACTAAAATGGTCAGCAACATGCGCGGCCAGGAGGAAGAAGAAAAAGAAGGGTGGCTGATCCTCGCAAACACTCCGGTCGGTAGGAACACCACGCTGTCCCGTCAATGGTGGGGGCGAGCAAGCTGGCGGCAAGCTGGCCTGCACGGTGCAGTCACAGCCTCCGCACGTGAAGGTGGTCACATTAAGACCCTGGACAAACGACTGGCTTGAAGTACCTTACCTAGAAAGAAGGATAGTTGCGAGCATGCTGCATCGGCTTTCACGGATGCGGAGGCAAAGCTTTGCTTTGCTGATGGGTTTGTGACGCCCCTGGTAGTGGGCGTCTAGCGCTGAGAAGAGACCTGACTGCAGATCGTTGCAACCGGGGCGCTACTGATCGCTGCAAAAGGCTCCAACCCGCCAAGAAGCCGCCAAGTGACTCGCTCAAGGTAAGATAAAGAGTAGTACCTAAGGTACCGTACCTTCCAGGTTGGCTCCAGCAAGGTACCCACAGTGCAAGTGTGAGGCCGCGCAGGAACAGCCTGCCCCACGAAAGTGACGACAACCCCACTGTAAATCGTCACATTCGATCTGCACCTCCTGCCGCTGCAGCAGGTATTCCTTCCCTCATAGTCAATTTGCCTTCCAGGTTCCATCGCCCAAATTCTCGTGCATTCATGATGCACGGGCTGGTGTCCGTCAAGGTCGCTGGCAGGAATCACAGTGCGTGCCATATGGGAAGCGCCGGTGATTGTGACTGTTCGAGCCTCGACTTCACCGGACCCGACGTTGACGAGTGTGGAAGGCCAGGACACCGGCGACGAGGAACAACACACCGGCCATGCCTAATCCCGTCATATCACCTCCAAGCTGCATTTCGCCATGCCACTTGCCTCGAGTCCGACGCCTCCATCCGAGGCTCTGCGCATGCCGACCCTTGCCAAAAGCTGTGCGATTTCCACCTCCAAAATGCAACCTCATCCACGCTCCTTTCGCAGCTTCTTGTCTCTGCACCTCGGCAATTGCTGCATTCTTCGTCATCCCTCCAACTCCTCGTCAGTCATCCTCCAACTTCAACGCGAACCACAAGTCTTTCTCAATCCTGCAGCCAAAGGACCAATACCAAGCCATGAGGTGCTCCACCGATGCCATTGCTCGGCGCGTACCTGTACTTCAGCATACCTCAGGTAGTACCCGGTTGGTTCCAAGACTGTCGCCCGTCCTGAGCGAAAGCTGACGTGTTTCAAGCAAACTTCCAGGTTCGAGCAGCCCGAGCTGAGCAGCAACGAGAACAATACCAACATCCCAAGGCCCATGCCACTCCTTTGTACGGGTATCCTACAACTTCCTCGTCGATCGGATCAGAGCTCCTTTCGTCGCTCCACGACGCGGTCGATCGTTGACGCCTCCTTGTCGAGCAGCCTCCACCGCGGTCGACGCAACAGACCGAGAAGCGCCAGCTAAAGCGCACCCTCACCACCTCCGAATCATCCAAGATAGAGCCGTCTTCCTACTGTGCGAAATCCTGCCTGACATTATGCTATTGTCGGCAAATGCACGCGACCCAAGCTGCCTTGATGGGACGAAGGACTGGCGCATTGAAGCGAGCTTATGATGCATCGAGTTATCGATCGAATACACAACCCCCAGGACACTTTCGAGCCATTGATGTCGTCGCCAGCCCTTCTCCAAGCACCTCAGCACACCGACCAACCTTGAGCGAGTCGACTCGGAGCACAACATGCTGCCAATTGATCCCATGTACACAGGGGCTGGTGTTGGTTGCGTGTGCATGTCAAATCCTCTACGACAATGGAACCCTGGCAGAATGGCCTGCAGGCGGAGCACGGTCGATTTCACGTGGTTGGAGGAGAGCAAGGCTTGCTATCGAAACCTGGCATGCAATAATGACGAGTTCCCCGAGATATTCAAGTTCAGTAGCAAGAAAGCCTGGAATATTTGTTGGATTCGAACAAGGCAGATGTGGCCAGGCACGGGGTTCCCAGGAGCGGGATGGTGCGGGACGATGATGGATGATGATGTCGTGGGAACTAGGAGAGGAGAGTGAGTCCTGCGCAGACTTTGGGCGGATGAGGCAGTCAGGAGGGAGGTGCCTGTGAGGTGGGCCGATCAACCTAACAGACGGCTTGGCGGGGCAGGCAGATTGAAGGATCATGGGGAGATGCCGTCGCCTGTTGGTCCACAAAGGCCGCTTCAACATTCACACTGCCGTTTTCCAGCGCTTGAGCCTCGCATGAGCCTTCAGCCACTCATTCCACTGACACACAGCTATGTCTAATGGCAGGCCGTGAGGAGTCGGGCTCTGAAACTTTCCGTGGCCTGGATCTTCCACCCGTCGTCAGTGGGCATATTCCTTGAAGTGCCTCTCGTTTGGCACCTCAACCCGCCCCTTCGGCCGCCGCAGCCTTCAAAATCAAACTCAAATGTCCCGATTACCGCACGACTGGGACTTTGAAGACACTTCTGATATGTTTGCTGTCTTCTGGCAAGGTTTGCAAGGTCTGCAGCAACGTGGCGAGATTCCATTTCATTAGCGACCCCCCATGTTAGATGTTTTCTTCGATCATGACCTCAACGCCGAACCATTTGCAGCCATACACGCGCGGCTTGTCATCTCGAGACAGACATCATGGAAAGCTGTCTTCAATATGGTCAGATTCCCAGCGTGCGAACCTAAGAGCAGTGTAGGTTGAGGACCTACTGGCAGCATGTTTCTGTTTTTTCTTTACGCAGGAGGCGTCGTGTGGTATGGCTGTTCCTGCTTGGAATTCTTGGCCTACGCAGCCCATTCAGGCAGAACTGCCCAAGTAGGATACCACTTTAATTGCAGAGCTTTACGCCACCTGTGCAACGGAATAACCCAATATTGTCATTGAGCAAGACAGAGGAATGACATCAAGCATCAAACCCCCCATGTTGCATGTCATTTTAGATAATATGGAGGGACCTTTGGCTGTTCTCGAAGTGATCCCGGTGCATAAAAGCCACGCGGGTGTTGTAAGATAGCCTTCCTACCGCCCCTGTTTGATAAAGGTCTCCAAGCTAATACTGAAAGCAGGCATCATTGCCAGCTGATCAACGAGCAGCGCATCTGCGCCGACCCGCACACGCCCGGCTACGCCGTCGTCCAAGATATTCCAGACACTCGCGCGTCGACTCAGTTGCCCCGCCGGCGGTCAAAACGATGTCCTCGGGGTTTCCGGAGTCCTTCTTCCTCTTGGTCCATGAAGTCCAGTGCGACAACCCGACTGTCCACCATGGTGCTTGCAGACAACAACGTCAGTCTACTGTATGGATCATACCCTTGAATGCGGTATGCAGGCATGTGGTTGCCGACAGAAGCCTCTGGCGGCTGTGGCGCTCCGCCGACTTTCCCAGCGATGATCAGGGTGCTGTTGGTTGGCTCTGATGGCTCGCGGTCGGAGGCTTTCTCTTGAAGATGGAGCAATGATCACCATCAGCGCAGCGTCCCAGTCGAACATCACAACCCAAGTGACCAAGTGACTTGTGGCGCGAACTATGCCAAGTTGGCGACGAGGAGCTCGTACACTGTCTGGATCAGCAAGTCAGGCGACGCCGACGACCTACTCCTCCAATTTCAGGCGAGCTGCAGGTTGGATTTCATCATCCCCGGGAGGTCGGCTTTCTCGACCGCGCAGCCACTCCGAATCTCTCGGCGCAGGACGTCACCGAGACCGCCAAGCTCTACAAGGACAGGCTGGACAGCTTGTTCTTCCCAGTGCACGTTGACCAAACCAAGACGCTCCCGACCGCTCCTGGACCGCATCTCGACCCGGAATGATCCAGGTTGCGCAGAATTGGTCAAGCCAGGACTCTCCTTGACGCTGCGACATGGCTACGCGCAGTTCACCGTTACACATCTCGACCAGTCCCCGATACGGACAATGATCCTGCCCGATGTGTAACCTGCACACTGCCACGCTCAGCGGCGACCGATGTTGCTACCCAGCCACACCAAGGTCCTTTACATCTATCGACGAAAAGCTACTCAAGCAGAATGAGGGCGTTGTTGGCGATGATAATGGCTTCAGGGCAGGCCCCAGCGCAGCACTTGACCATAATGCAGTAGCCGACTCCACCTGTCGTCGCACCACACCAGTATCCTGAATGCTCTTGCACAGAGTGAAGAACTCAGCCGTAAAGGTGGTGGCGTCGCAGCTCTTCAGCAAAACAGCGGCTATGAAATGCCTACCTCGCTCGAGCCATAGGAGCGGACATCTACAGACACGAGCTTGCTCTCCTTGTTTTTCGTCTGGAGTTTCAGACGGCTCATGCTAAAAGCAACGTCAAGAAAGCCTTGTGGCATATACGTGAAGCAGCTGCTTGACAAAAAGCAACTGCTGAACATCATCGAGCATCTTCTGGATATCGAGCAGTTGGTAAACATCGAGCAACTCGTAAATATCGAGAGCAGCTTGCCGATGCCAAGCCGCGGGCGAGCCTTTCCTCCCCATTGTCTATCCCGCGGCAGGAATTATCACCGAGTACTGAGAAGCACTCTCCGGCATCCCTCCAAGAACTGCAAGACATCCGACCCCAAGGCGAGCCGGGACCTGCCCGTCCTTGAGCGGTTGGTGAAGACCTCGGCATGAGGGAACGTCTGTACCACCTACCGCATCTGCGCGACGTCACTCGTTCCGCTTCACGATGAACAGGCTCTGCCCTGTTGAGCTATCCACCGTCATAAGTTTGTTTTGAAAGCGAGCCAGAAGTTTGCGAGCCGCCTCGGCATATTGTGAGTCAATACTGCGGCTCATAACCCTCTTGATCCCCGATTACATTACGATAGCATCGTCAAAGAACCACGACGTCATTCACATCAATTTTTTCAGCCCGTTGGGCAGCCGACGGGTTGCGGCACCCGCGCTCGTCACTGGTGCCGGTCGACCGTCGGTCTGAATATCGATGCGCACTGCGCTTGTGGCTAGCTGTTGTGCAAATGCTACCGGAAAATGCCTCATGGATACCAGCACAAATGCCAACTGCCGAGGTCGCTCGAATACTCCGTACAGCTAAACGTTCCATGCGCGCAACGAACGACAGCAGCTCCTGAGGGGCAGGCAAAGGAATTTCCATCATCTTCTAGACGTCTTGGGAGATTTAGCATTATTCACCTTGCGTAGCTGAGCCGCTTAGAGCATGGCAGCTCCAGAAGGTTTGATCAGAAGGGTGAAAAGCTAGATGTAAAAAGCGGAAGGCTTTTTTGAGGCTGCTTGAAGTATACTAGAGATGTAGTAGCATTAGATGCAAAAGAAGACCCTCGTGAGATAGAAAAGCAGCTATATTGGGATAAAGAGTAATGCTTCTGTGCTCTTTGCTTGATTATCTTCAGATTACTCCTTCGCCGTCTCGTTAAGTTAAAGTTGCATGAGGTGAAGATGTGGGATCTGCTGGGCGAGATGAGCAGACAGTTAACAACCTTCTAATCTTCATGATTTCAACCTAATCACTATTGCTGGTAATTTGCAGCCTGCTGTATCACAGACTTCGCACTGTGATGTTCAGCGGTGGGATCGCGAGGATACCAGATGCTGTCGCCGTTTCCGCCATTCGGCCATGTCAAGCCACCCGATCTGCCTTGTGGGCGTTTCTGATAAGTACCGCTGTATGTGCTGGGATAAAAGCTGCGCACGGCTTTATATCTTAACCTAGCACTTAATTGATAAGTATTTGTTATCGTACGGGGCGGTACCCTGTGACCTCGACGTGCTCGCGTCGGTCTTGGCCAGCGCAGAGCCTATAATTAACGATATTTTCTGCACTTTCAGTATGTGAAATCGGCAAGTCAGAGCCAGACAAAGAGCTGGAGATGCTTTGATCACACGAGTCAAACGGACTTTTCCGCATTTGTTTATTTGACTATTGAGATGACCCAGTCTCTCTTGTTTAATTGCTTGATTGCGTCTAATTCGTATGCAGCGCTGGGAGATGAAAATGACGGTGGCAGCTCCGGCGGAGCCCTTGCTCTTGCCGGCAATGTCTTCTGATATCTGGTTGGACTTGGCCTTTTCCACCGCACGAGCTGTGGTATCTTCAGGATACTCCGCACGGCACTCGGAGTACTCACAAGACGAGATTGTGGCGGCATAAAGGGTGTTTGCGGCTTACCACTTAATCTTTGAACGGACCTCATCCTTTCTTCCGGCAGTAGCGCCTTTCTTTACAGCCATTGCTTCTGATATTCCGGGATCAGGGCCCGCAAAGAATCAAAGTTCGAAGCACACAGACCAGCTTCTTGCCTATCTCAGGTTGTTGTGTTAACAACCAACTTTTCTAGAGCCATGAGAATGACTCTTCTTGAGGCCAGAATTCTGCTTGGAAACTCGCGACTCTCGCCTGGAGTTTGGCGACGGCTCGTGCTACACCCGGCA
The DNA here is from genome assembly GCF_013390195.1 of Colletotrichum siamense. NCBI lineage: Eukaryota > Fungi > Ascomycota > Sordariomycetes > Glomerellales > Glomerellaceae > Colletotrichum > Colletotrichum siamense. Next base: position 353,992 of record NW_023501026.1, on the reverse strand, counting down.
GCTTCGCTTCCTCGTCCTCCGCGACCAGAGTGCCCACCACAAGCAGAAGCGTCATTGCCATGTATCGATGGGACTGTACGAAGATCAGCAACCACACAAGTCCGATATGACTTGTCATTGGGCTTTTGGTTTCGTATTTGAATTGATCGCTGCTCCAGAAAATTAACTACCATGGATTGACCAAAGTTTCGTGCTCAGGAGGCAGTGCTCATGACTGCTCAACGTCGAAGCATTCGTATTTGTTACCTCTGCGACCCCTTTGGCCTCTACCATCGGCCTGACGGGAAGAGACAGATGCAGAGCATTCAAACGATAATGGTTGGTGCTGTTGTCACGAGCGTCATCCGTCTGGACGAAAGCCTACACATGAATTGTTCTTTAGATGAAAGGTCCAATCATCATACTGGCCGTTTCCAGCACCCTCATCCGTCCCTTGTTAATATATTCGAACAAGCCTCCACTGCGTGCCCGACATCCGCGCGGCCGGCGGCCAGAAGTGCCGGAGAGACATTGATCGGCTTGGCCGGCTTCAGCCACACTGACGGCCTGCCGGGGTCCGCCATCCGGACGCAGGGGCCCTGCGCGCTCGGCGCCCGTTGCCTCCGCAGATCTTGGTCGATCTTGTCAGAGAAGTCAGTGCTCGAGAGCCATAGCATGCACTTTTCTCATTTGCAAAGTTCTTGTCTTATTGGAAGCCATTCTGATGAGAGTATAGTGGGATATGAAGTGGCGGCAGCCATTGCAGACGCGGAGGGCCTCTGAAAGCCAAGCTCGACATACTCTGCATATTTCATGTCACTTGATGCTGCATGCGATCACCTAATAGCTCAGAGAATTGATTCATTGATGTCGAATTGTTCTTGCTTAAGAACCGCGGCGAAAGAGACGCGTATAACGAATATGGACCTCTCCGCCTCCATGCTCGACCACGACCTCATATCCGCTTTTTGGGTCCCACAAGTCCATTTGCCAACGGACCCCAGAATGCACCAACGCACAGCATAAGCTTGACTGGCGGTCTTCGCCTACTTAGAGTGCTTCTTTATTTTGAGTAAGCTGTTTGATATCCCCCCGCGTCGTCCCTAAAGCCGACTGGGTCTACAGTAGTAATTTACATAGAAAAGACCTAGGAAAATCCAACGGATTCGGCTTTCTCTTACCCGAAACCTACATCGCCTCATACTTTGAGCTTTAGCTGTGCACCTTGTGATTCCTTATGCTTAAATCCACGACAAGGCTCTCTTCTAATTGGAGAGAGGCGGCAAGACTCCTCTGACGCACAAGAGACGATACGGATGGTGCGCGTCTCCCACTCACCGAAGGAAATCCACCAGCGGCCAGGCTTCTGCCAGGGGCAATGTACGGCGTGCGTGGCCGGGTCTCAGATACCGTTTTCTACTGGACGAGAACCTGGAGATGTCTGTACTACGCTCAGACTAAGCATCAGCATTCCAATCGGTCTAACAACCGGATTATTCCCTGCGAAACAGCCAGAGTGAGAAGTGCTGCCGCTCAACAAATGTGATCAGAAAGAGGACCACTGGAATGTCGCATGACCCGGGCTCTGGCGGTATCAGAGAGCTCCCGCTGGAGGGCTCATGTAAACCCTAGCAGTACAGCGCCTGAAAGCCTTCAATTTTGGTTTTATTACCCAGTTTTTTAGTGTTCTAGAAAGAGTTTTTTTTTACTAATAAGCTTCGAGGTATTGACAGATATCCTGCCTGTATTTGGCCTCATCTCCCAAGGTCGCAGAGAACCCTGAAGGAAAGGATCAGCGTGGCTATAACTAGCTAAGCAAGGATCATGGCACTACGGCTTTATCCCTGTTACGTACACCGGTCTCAGTACAGCCAAGATGTCGACAGCCCCTGAAGGCCTTCAGCGCCTCTGGGCATACTCCCACCATTCATAAGACACTCTGCTGGAGACGCCGGGCACATACGACCATACCCATTGGAAAACTCGGGATCCCGTCCGCTCTCCCATAGATAAGCCAATGAGGGCTGGAGTAGTAGTCGGGTCGGTGATGACCGGCGAATGCCCGGTGTTGTATGTTCCTTTTTGCTGCGCTTCTCAATTGGTTTGTCAGGGCCTGGAAGATTACGCTGAGCGCTGTTTGCCTGGCTTGACGCGGGAGACTGAGCTTAAAATTCATCATTTAGCCGCGCTACCCAATATCATCAGCAAGGTCATGCCTAGTGATCAGTCGCGCCCAACTATAGAAAGAGTTGCCACAGAAACATTGTGGGCCCTGCAGCAATGATCGTTCTCCCCGGAAGCTTTCCCAAATATCCAACTGCCCTGTCACATCTCTGCTTACCTTCGTCTCCAGTATTTTTAGCTCATAAGCCCGTCCCTCTCTCAAAAATCGTCCAAGTTCAAAGGATTTTCAGCCAAATCGCCCGTGCTAATGCTATTCTCGATACCATCACATCCTATCATCCTGGGGATTGGACTCCGTAAATCTCAGCATTCGCCTGCAGAAACTTATGTGACCATGTCCCTGGGACTGTATCCCGTTGTTATCACTGAGTAGGGTCGACCAGGGGCGTCCCACCATGCCAAGTGCCCACATGCAGGTGTGAATGATGTATGCAAGGGCTTTACTCAGCCTGTCACCGATCACATCTGCTAGTCTACCGATACAATTGTTTCAAACCAATACATCACCACTTAACAATGAGCGACTGAAGGACTACCCAAGTAGCCAATTCTGTTTATCCTAATGTACGGCAAACACCTACAGCGTTCATGCAAACCGGCCGTCTCACCAGGGCGGAATCGCAACAGTCTGCTATGAACGACGGCCGCAACAACGGAATACCGGCGGTTTTGGGACTCTGCGTTCTAGCTGAGGCGTTTTTGTCATGGGGAGGATGAAGAGCCGGAGGGCCAAGGAATCCGGCCGGTAGTGGGGCCGTCGAGTGGGGCAACGGCGGTCGACGTATCGGCGAATTCGAAACCTTCGGCCTTCTCAGTGCAACACAATCTGACAAATTGTTGCTTGCCCAAACGGCAAACCCGGCGATTAATTATTCTTTTCACTTTGATTGACATTGCTAGCGATGCAGTGGATGAACCTTGGCCATCAGATGGATGGTTATCAACCGTGCCGGCAAGGATGATTGAAAAGTATGGTCCTTGCAAAGCGATGGAACCGACAGGGAAAATGACAGCCACAATTCCAACATCTCAGAGAGAATCAACGGCAACTTGAATTTTGCCCTCCAATTAATATGGTGTGCTCGCCTGGGCAGAACGGAGTACTCATTGAATTATCGATGGACTCGAGTGAAGCTGACAATCCTGTATGGAAAGACACATAAACCCTGCTTCAACGCCCTACTACTTCTCTCGTGCCCCTCTTTGGAGTACTCCAGCTGTGGCAGTTTGTGGGATTTCGACGTCGGTGGCTTGGGCTTCCGTGATATCGGTGGAAGGTAAGAGCTCGCTGATGAAACTATCCGTGGCCTCGGCCTCATCAACCCCTTGGTATTCGCCATCACATCGGTAGCTGACTTCATCTCCTATTGAGCGATAACAATGCAGATCAATGATTGGATGTGCGCTTAAATTATGATGGCAAGCGGCAGCGGCTATTTGCCAGGATTTCGGCGTAATCATCGTTCAATAAGTGGTGGCGGACATGGCGCTAACGGGCGGCTTCCTTCTTCTTTCCCTGGGAGGCCGAGCGGCTCCCGGCTCTCGATGAAAAAGTCGGAGGGGCAATTGAGCAGGAAATACTGATGGTATGTGGTGACTATAAACGGTGAAGCGTTGTTTTGCATGATATTGGAAAGTTGAATGCAAAAGAAAACCCAGGCTCCCCGATCCGAGTGCGAAATGTTATTCACGGGGCTGTCAAGAACATCGGCCGGAAATCGGGCCGATGCCAGTATCCAGATCATTGAGGGCACTTCTGGCGTTCTTTGTCCTAAGAACATCGCAGAAATGGAGCCGGCGCTTCACATGGTATTGTACGCTGCTCGTCTTGTCGCGAGTCGTCCCGCTATCGTGTGTAAGGGTGCTCTCGCGCCTGAAATGGCGAACAACTGCCCTGCCATTAAGCACTGTTGCACTCATGCTTTTGAATTAAAAAGAGAACCCTGCGGTCTGGAGAGACAAGTCTCAATTCTCGTTGCCTCCATCTCATTCAACGTCTTGTTGGCCTTCTCGTCTCGTCACAGTAATCCAGCCGCTCTGCAGCGGATGACTCCCATGGTTTCCAAAGTAAGAGGAACTAGTTGTCCGAACGAAGACGGTAAGGTTTCATTACTGATCATATGTATAGCCTTGGGCGTCACCGGTACTCATGATTGCCATGCAATTCGCCTTCGAGCAAGCCACCTATGCTAAGATGACAACAACAGGCTTACTGAGAAAATTAAGGATAGCGCTGCCACAACCCATTACACCAAAATGCCGAAGCAATACTACATTCACTACCTCCTGGCGATTCGCGCTCTCTTCATGTATCCCTATAGGTGGCTATAGAGGTTTCTCTGTGAGCCATCCTGGCCCTCGAATATTTCCCCGTGAGAGTCATACGGCAGTCAACAAGGTGCGCCTCCAGGCGGCAAGCTGCGAAGAAAAAGGTTAGAAGGGAAGAAAGATAAGGATGGCGCATTCAAATGCAAGATGCCCAGCTCACTGAGGATCGAAGTTCAGAAATCGCCGCTGAGCTCTCCTTCAATATTATTGTACACACTGAGTTATAACTGGCTAGAGTTCGACGCCATTTTGATGTGGAATGGATTTGCATGACGGCCTTCGAGGTGGACACATTGAAGGATATTGAGGCATTTGGATCTCTTTCACAACATGTCTCGCGACAGAGTCGGCTTCTTTGAATTATCAAGCAACGATGTTATTGACTTTCGATACGAGCAACGATGTCACAGCCTTCTGTACTGCTACAGTGCTACTGCCATTGAAGATATTGGGCCTTGACTTGGTTGAGACCAAGATCAATGAATCGTCGTCCTTTTCCGGTGCTCGCCTTCAGCATTTTGCTCTGCAACTGAGATAACATCATGTTTATTGGCGTCGCTCTTTGTGGTTATGGCACTCCATAAATTATGCAAAACAGCTACTTCTCAGGCAAGCAAGGTGATGCAAAGTTGCTTGCATTGCAGTAAGTTGCTCAGCGATATAGGATCTACGCGTTCTCAGTGCTTGGTTTGTGGGATTCCATTCGCCAAGGATCTTGTGTCTCGGTTCGCAAGACAAGATACCATCCCAATATTTGCCTGTGGGCTCTACCCGTGCTCCGGCGCCCGGTGTCCCACCCGAGCCGGAACACACCACGGTGGGGCCGGCCGTCAAGGGAGCATGCAGGTGCACTTGGCCTCAAGTTTCACTCAAATCTTCTCAATTCTTCCACACTTGATTTGGGACCTCTGATTCGGTCAATAATTATGTGTTCGGGGCATGTTCTGTCGATTCCCGGCCGTGAAACGGCACCACATCAGGGCCACGGCGACATAAGTGAACGTTCCGGAAATGCCGTCCGCGACAACCGCGATACCAATCTCGACACCAGTAACATCGCTCTTCGCCGAATCATGAGATGCCTACTGATCAAGCCGCATTTCAACCATCTCTCCACTCATCACGTCGGTATTCATCACTACTTTCTCAATCCACAAATCTTTTGGGACAACTACGAACACGTCGCGCAAGGGTCGACCTCGCTGTGCCGAGCGGTATTCAACCTCAGGCATTGCGGAAGCTATGCTGTCTCACGGCCGAAACCTATCGCACGGCTTCTTCTGCTCCGAAAGCGGCTTTCTGACATTCTCGCCGCATCTGATGAGACTTGAGGCCCAGGTCTCCGTTCATGTCGCTGCCGCTGCCAAGACTCAGGACGGAGACGAAGGCAGGGATAGACCTGGTGCCGTCAATGTACAGATCGTTCTTCCGCCTTCATCTCGGTCAGCGCTTTTCCTTCGTTGAAAGTGTGAGGAAGCCCCTAGTTTGGTGGCAATTTTTGAGAAGCTTCCGCTCTGTTAGAAGGTTTTGAGAAGACGAAAGCTCCCACTTCAGTCGTCCGCAGGCCATGCATGCCAGCATTTGACCAAGGCAAAGACCGAACAGTGACATCTGCTCATATGAGACAACCAATATTGGCACAGGGGTAGCGGATGCCATTGCCTCGAAAAGTTGAAAACTCCCACGCTAATTAGTGGTAGCCTTTGAGCGCCATGCCGTCAGAGAAAGATGAGAGGTGCACCCTTTTCAAGAACACCATTCGTTGCCATGCATCTTCATCGGATAGTGCTCAACCGTCCCCCCAAGTACACCCGATACGAGGCCGCACATTAGCGTGCAAAGCGATTTGGGGGATTTGTTGGCGGTCGGCGGACGTATTGGCGTTGATGGGAATATGCTTGCATTGGTGCTGTGCTTGACCCCGATGGCGAGGAACCACGAATGATCCAGTGGTAGGGCCTTCGAACAGATGCTGGATCATCAGAAATTCCTTCCTGAAACATCATCACTAGCATATAGGCTCAGCCAACGATTCTCACGGCATATTGGCCGGATCTCCTGCCGTGGCCATGCCTACATCTTTATATGCCTCTCTCCACGTCCCAAAGCCATGTTTACGTCATTCTGACAAGCAGTCTGCTGTCCTCGCACGAGTCTCATGAGCGTGGCTTATTCGGTCAGCGAGCCGGAACTTCTTGAGGTTGTGATTGATTTGCCGCATTTAACGACGCAGACGGTGCTTAGCAGTCATTCCGTAGCAGTTTAGATTTCTCTTGCAGCCTCTTCCAGAGCCCACTAAAGCAGCTTTGCTGTCTTTCTTGGATAGAATTCAGGCTCACTCCATCTTCTTCTTCCTGGGCAACACCATCTTCGCGATGGCATCTTTCGCCATCCAGGCCTTTTCCTTGATCGCATTTGGGGCCCAGACATCAAAAACTTCAAAAGTTTCGTCACCTTCCAAAATCCGGGAAGTTAAGTCGAGAGAATGCCACTTCCAGAGGAAAGGTATCCGTACGCAATCTTGTAGTCCAGTGACATATTACAATGATGCCAGGCACTTTAGCAATAGCATCGTAGCTGCCCATGCAAACCGAGTAAGAGGGTGGATATCTGGGCCAATTGTCCGGAGAAATTGGCAGGCACTGGAGTTCTTTGCAGTAAGAAATTGTCATTGATGGAAATATGCTAAGTAACCTGACCGTCCCGCCGGACATACAGTGCCCTCTTCCCGTCGTCCGTCAAAATTCGGCTTTGGCGAAGATATCTTTTAAAGTTTGTACCATACACTGGCCAAACCACATGTATTTATCCAGCCATCATGAGAGCATAGAACGAAATACCTGTTTTCATAGGGGTTTAAGCTGATTTAAGTTCAGGTTCCCATTTTGCCGATGTATTGTTCAATAATTGCTGCGGGGTTGTCATATCTACATGAAACTACGTCCTCTTTTAATCTATTCATAATCTACTATAGGTCCCGACAAGACTCTCTGTAATTGTTGACGACGATACCGCTTAGTTGGGGCCACTGCGCGATAACCCAATTCCCAATACGCTGCCGGCGGATGGGGCATTTTCCGTGATCTCTTCGATTGATCGGGTAGCATTGAGGGCAGATGGTGCGTTCTGTATACATGTTAGCCATGAGACAGCCACGTGCAGTGCATATGTATTCAAGAATATCCAGCCAAAGTTTCGACAACAAACAGACAGTACAAACATCGTGTTTTTCAAAGACGACACGACACATTGATTGGATTTTGCCACAGCGGACACCTTTTCTTGCCAAACAGTCAAGGCATGCACGCTATGTCTGGTCAGCATCGGGGCTGCCTGGGTGCGACCGTGCGAACAGTAGATTGGAGGTAGCGTACGTGGAAGCAGGCTGGTAAACACGCAAATCATGTCTTTGCTTTTTCCGCGCCGGTATGCTAGAGCATTCTCAAATTCGGTCTGGCCCTTGGCCCAGACTACAGACTTTGCGTGGGCTTGCCGTTCTATGGTCATACTCGAGGCAAAGATTGGGACGCGTTGTCACCGCCAGCAGCAGAAGTCATGTTGTCGAAGGCCTTTTCAACATGGGCTAGGGCATCGGCGGTTCGATGGCTTGGCGAGGTAGGCGTGTCTTCGGCAGCCTTGCGCTTCTTTGGAGACATTTTGACGGACTACAACGAAGTGTCGCGGAGCTATGATGAGGATATCAGCGCTGGAAAAAGAGCGTTTCGTGCTGAGGCTACTAACCGACACGAAGCCAGATCAGAATTCAGAGCAGGCCTGGGGGTTTTCCATCGGCATTTTTACTCATTTGGGGAAAATATGCGATTGACGGACGAGATGCGGTAAATATCGGGGGATTCGGCAACGTTGGTCGAGCAACGAGTCGGACGGGAATTGGTCCAGTCGAAAAGAGATTTGTGGGTGCCGCCGGAAGACGGAGGCTTTGCAGAATGGCAGCGTTTGACCCGCCTCATCGATATGGTCTTGATGAGGCTGGAATTACATGTTGACAATAACGGGGCAATTGAGTGGCATCTGGAGTACCTGCTCATCTCCAATTGATCAAGTTGTGTCAATGTTCTTCAGGAAGGCATACGTTGCTGTGGCTTTCTTCATTAGCCTTGGAGAGAGAAACAGCAGGCCCAGCTTGGTCCACCTGCTTCTTCGAAACCGTTAGTACAGGGACCCCCCTTTCCGGCTCAGTTGGATTCGACCATTGCTTCTACTCGATTGCAACTCTTACCTGGGTTCGCCTTCCTCTTCTCTGCGAGCTCGTCGTCGAACCTCGACTCCGCTGCCACTGACGCTGCCTTCATCCTTGTTGGTTCAGACTTGCTCAACACATCATGCAATTCGCCGCAAGTCCCGGGCCGATGCAAACATCTTTCGAAAACCCCCGCTGCGAGCCCGCACGACGAATCGAATCATACTGCGTCCGAAAGACGATCGACAACCCCAACCGAGTCCCACCATGCCGAACCTTGGCCCGTACGCTTGGCCCGAGATCTACAAGACCAAAGCAGACGTCTGCGACCTTTCTGCTCCTTTCCAACCCGTATCGCGATTTCAGGCTTGTAGGAGAATGATATCGTCTAGAGATGGTCGCAAATGGGCAGCGCGCAGGAGGGAATGCACGCATGGTTGTACGTCGACTTTTGTCACCTCACTTACAAGATCAAGTCACATTTCGTCACCGGTCGCCGACTTCATTACGTCGTACGTGGCCAATCCATCAGTTCTTCCTCTACCGACCTGCCAGTTTCCACAGCCATGCATTCCATAATTGACCCTCGTTCCTTGCCGGTCCGGCTGTCAACTCAATACGCAACTTTGGCCATCTCGCACAAGTCATTCGTCGGCACGTCGAATTAGGGTCACTACATGGACTCTTTGACTGCTTCGGACTTTCTCGCACCGCGCAACCATGTCCACAGTGAGCCACATGTTCCTTTCTTTCTCCACCTCGTCAGCTTCCCGACCAATCTCGTGATCTCGACATCGGCACCAGAAACCAAATTCACGCGTCGAGACAAACACAATCACCTTGCACCACGGGATGAACGCGATGGTAGCAAACACAGATCAAATTTGCTCAGAGCTTGAGCGTGTTGACGTACTCCAGCCGAATTTCATCATCAGCCGTCTTTGGCTCGCCGTTACATATCCCCTCGGTGATGTTTATCCCGTCTGTCAAACAACCGCGGCGATTACGAAGGGGCAGTGATTTAATACGCCACTGATGATCGGCCATGCTCGCAAACCTTTTCTGCATCCATTACAAGCTCAGTCTGACCACATGGTGCGCGACCAACCCTTACCAAGTAAACGTATCTCACTTGTGTGCCCCGAATGCATCTTCAAGACGTGATTTTCAGTCTTCGCAGGCAGGCACATTGAAAGATGTCGCTAATCACCATCCGCTCCTTGAGGACCTCGTTCTTTATTAGTTGCTCAAACATTCCGTTGAAACCGCCTCCAACGGACGATGCGCGATTGTGCGTAGCTTATAGACCCTCACAAATGCATCTAATGCCGTGGCCTACGAGCTCAAAGTCGTGCGACAAGTTCTGGCGGCTGGTCGATACAGCGCGTCCGGCGAAGAGGGAATGCAACCGCTTGAAACGTGATGAAGAGACACATGTTTTCTTACAATAAATGTGCAAGGAAGCCTCTCAGTGTTCTTCTGAGCCGAACTTCGATGACACTGTTGTACGATGGAGTTGGATTTCTTCGGAGGAGGACGTTTCATATCGTCTCTTTATTCCGATCGGAGAAAACATGTGAACAGGGCGTTTCTGACCCCTTTGGACATCTTTTCCATCGGAATCTGCATCAGCCTGTCCTTGCTTATGAGCTGACTTGGTAGTTCTGCTTGACGAGCGAGGACACTTCAACATTCCAGTTACCCTTTGGACAGAACGATCGCTACTTCTTGTGCGGCCCAGAACGGCGTGAGCCTCGACTAGCCTCTCAAGGCCGGCTTCATCGCAGAAGTAACGGGAATACTGAGATGATGAGTCATGAACCTACACAACCGAGACCAGACTTTGCTTATCACAGCATAGACAGGCTTTTCGTCAAAGACACGAAAGCCACGGAATCCACAGGCCCAGGCTCTATTACCGACGTTGTATTCTTCGGCTTTGGCTAAATTTATTCCTCCAGCCAGGTTGAAAGAAAGAGCATTGACAAAACCGGCACTATTTGCGCGCAAGTGACTGTTGTAAGCTCATGAGCGTGGTGCGCAGAGATGCACAAGACAAATCAAATGGCTTATGTACCGAACTTGAAGACTCTAGAGGCTCTCACACTTCTTTTCAACTGTACTTTGTATCTCTCGTACCTCTCTTTGCAGATTCCATCATTGTGGCGCATTCAGGTGGTTCGAGATTTGTCAGACAGCACCCTTCATAGACAATCAGATCACCAAAACATTCTTCCACCGCTGAGGAGATCAACAAGACCCGGATCACCTAGTTTATGTTCCAAACCCTTGCCGGCAAATTGTATTCGGAAGCCATGTTTCCTGATGATCCACAGCTGAGTCTCTTCGCACAATAACAGAACATCTGCTTCACGCCCCTACTCAGCAGACTTTCAAGCCCTTCACGCTCGACTTGAGCCTTGAAATCAACTTGCAAGAACCAAGGTCTTTTCGCTTCTGGCCGTGGTTGGCTATTATTCCCAACAGCTCTGTGCTGTACGAGTAAATAAGCTTCATTCATCACCCTTAAGGCAGGCCTCGAAGTCGAATTCATAGGTCGCCTCACTCAAACAGCAACCATCTTTAGCAAGCCAAGTCAAGCCCAGCCAATCACGATCAAACGTTATTGCCGGTAGCAGGGCCAGTGCGTTCATTTCTGTTATTCTTAAAGCAGAGATTCAGTGAGATTGTCGTCGATTTCAGAATCAGGCGGGACGATACAACAGCCCTTGGTAGCCGTTGTCATGAGCGCGAGGTGGTGGTGGTGGTGGTATTATTTAATCGCCAGCACATCCCTGCATCTCGGACCTTTCGCATACTTTAATGCACTGTTGAAATGTTAATCAACTGCGGCAAAGCTGCCGTGGCTGATCAGTCCTTCAGCCCAGTTCTACCCCGCAACGTGAAGGCCAGTCCGCTGCTGGGATACACCCGGACGGCAATAGCTGAAAGGCTCTTCGACCACTGTCGTCGCAGCTCATCGGCGCAGAGGCTGGATTTGATAAGTGCATACTTGTCAATTCGCTTTCTCCAGCGCGGGTCAGCTGTAATATATGATGAGCAGATCAGGAAGAATGGACTCATGAGACCCAATATGCTGTCGATACAACTTGGCGGCAAAAATGAGTGAAGCAGCGAAAATGCTGCGCCGTAAATTAGCACTGCAAGTATTCGAATGATACTTCTTTTGGGCTGTTCAATGCATAGCGGAATCGTCGCCTTTGGCCGTACATCTATATTGATCAGGCGGGTCATCAGTCACGCATTCAACGCATACAAGTCATGACGGACAAAGTCCCGTCCCCAGAAAAGGCTGTGAAATTCGGTTGGGTCATCAACCCGTCGGCTAATGTTCTATGAACGCAGGGTTGAGACGCTTGAGACTCCTCAAGTTTTCGGGGCCAGATGGGCTCCAGATCGTTGAATTACACTGGCTTTAAGTAGCGCCAGGAATGTTGTGGTTCGAAGACAAGGGCATTCATATTTGTCCTAGACATGTCTTAAATGCTTTCTACCTACCTGCCGCCGCAAAACCATGCCAATAATTGAAATTGACTATGTGGTTCAAGCTAGCACCCTGCGTGAGTGACAGGTCTAGCTGTGTTGTAAATGGCTGGGGTTGGACCAGTTTTTTGACCCAAAATAACTGCGTCAGTTCCGTCTAACCTCGATCGCAATGTCGGTGTGACTCGCCAAGCTGTTCGCTCGGAATTAGATCATGCTGTTGAAAAGCTTTCCGGTGCTTTTTCCCGAAGACCAGTAGATGCGTATCAGAGGAACTGTCCGAGGGAAGAGGATGTCCCCGTAGTTGTGAGAGGTCTCTTGTAGAACTGCAGCAGTCAACCGATCGTGGTCAAGCCGCGCGGAAGGACACAAGAGGAATACGAGCGGACTTGAGACCCTGTTAATGTCCACGAAGGGGCGATTATTACCGGACAAGAGCTCGTTAAAGCGGAGGATTTGAGCTGGGTTACGAAATACTGGTAACAGGGTTCTTCAAAATGATTTCCATTACTCTTTCGCCGCCGGGCATTGCCTTCACAACCACCGCCCGTAAGAGGGTGTTGCCGAACAACTGTCCGCCGTGCTTATTTGGCCCTAGCGGGGTCCGATAGTATCGCCTGCCATGGGAATTCCGGTCTCGAAATCGAATCATACTCTGCAAGCTCACAAGTCTTTTGCATTGGCATTTGATATGCTCTCTTTCATGTGAATGCATGGATATATCTTCTCCACATCGCTCGGCGTAATCCCAAGCCCGGGCAATTGTTTTTTAAGAAGCCAACAAAAGGTCAGACTGCGCCTACTTCGGGGTTTTTGTCGACTACTGCGAGACTATAACCCACGGGACAACTGATTCTTGAATCCCCTAGACAGCAATCCGCTCTTGTTAGCAGATGCTTTCATAGTGCATGTCGGTACGTGAAGGCATCCTCTTGTCGTAATAGCGACGACATCGAACATTGCCAATCTCGAACATCGAAGAGCTGAAAAGGATGCGGGCTCGGTGTTTTCTGACATAGAGAGTACAGTGAGGGCAAAATCAACCCGCCCTAACTGCAATTCTTACCCCGCATCGTTTGACATGACTCCTATAGGCAAGCCAGCTGTGTTTTCACAAGCATCGGCTTCGCTTATAGATTGCAATGGGAAGTCAGACTGATCGTTGGCCGCGGAGCTGCCGCAGGAATTCCTTCGCTCGAGCGATCCATTGGGAAGCGTCGGACATTCTGATACGCTGGGTGTAGCAAGAGATACAGTGGTGAACTGTCTCAAAGTTCTGGATATGCTGGCATCATCGTACCAGAACTCTGGTCCGCGTTCATTGAAAAGCATCGCTGGTGGTTCATGATCTTGGAAAACAAATCCGAGCGAATGGACAAGGGTTTAGATGGCGCCATTGCATTCTCCGATGACAGCAGACGCGGTTCTTTCATCGAGCATACATCGCATGGAGGCTGTGTCCTCTTCGATGCCGGGGTCGATATGAATGCCCCAAAAAGTTCGAATGGACCGAACCGTCTTCCAAGAGGTTCGGCTGTGTTATTCGGATTTACAAGCTGGCGTGTAGTTGCTGCAGCGCACACAAAGTCAGCAGGTTGGTTGCGGGGTCTTCCTTGATCTGTTTTCGCGTCAGGAGACCAAGTCTAAGGCTAAGTGGTGGACAGAGATGAAGATGCTCTGGATATCGCGCCCAGAAAAATGCATGACCGGTGGAAGAGAGCTGCGCATGATATTCAGAAGGCTACGAAGTTGATTATGATAACGAGTTCTGCCTTATGACTCATACGACTCGTACGGAGCAGAGAAAACGAGCGTATGACGCATCGGAGATTCGCTATTTCCGTAATGAAAATTCGCGATGCAGGAGACATGCCCTCAGCATGGGGCGCAAATCTACGAGGAAGCCGAGATGCTCACGCTTATCAGATAGGGTGATAAGAAGATGGATTTGCAGGTAGATGCTGTGATTCAAGCAGCGGTTGGGCTGAGGCTGCGTCTGCACGTAGAATTGCTGAAAGGAGTTGGAGTCGAAAGGCTCGTGGTGGTCTTGAGTAGATTTCATATGCACCAAGCCCCGAGTTAGGGGTGGTATTGAAGTTTCTTCGAGCGGTTTTCTTCTTCTGTGGAAAGCAGACACTACGGGGGGATGCTCCAGCGTCGAAAAAGACCAGCATCGCGCTAACAGAGTCTCCGCAAGGAGCTGTCTTCTACAACGAAGATGGTTGCGTCAAGGTTGATGACCCGGTGCAAGTTTCGTACGGCGACTTCTTCTCTTCCGTGAATATATCCTACTTCTCAGTCTTAGTTGACGTGCATCTCCGCCAGTTGATGACAGATGAACCCAACACTGATTCTCTGAAGTCGTCAGCAATCAGCCGTGCCGGAAGACTTCGGCAGTATCTCAGGGGTATGAATTACACAGTCCTTAACATTGTGGCTAGCATTTACCGTATCAGAGGGTACTCTGTTTCTAAAGACACCGACATGACGCAAATTGTCTTGGTTCCGTGGCACTCACTCTGCTGATGTGGAAAAGCCTGTCATTCCATTTAGATCGGACTTTTGCATAAGACAAGATCTCCCGTCTTTTGAATTCGCCGTGACAGTCAAAGATAGTCCTCGAAGTAGGCTTCCTGCGTTATAATCGCGGTTGAAATGTTCAAATTCCATCGTGGATCTCTCCAGAAGGAGGCTTGCGTGAGATGGCAATAAGCATCCTTTCACCACCACGTATCTCAATCAATTCAAATTGTGCAAAAGTACAAAGACTACCCTTTAATAGACCTTGAAGTTAAACACAGTTTTGTACCTGAAAATTGAGATTTGACGCTAGCCATTAGAAGCATTTTTCAAAAACGACTTACCACCAGAAGACTGCAACAGGTCGCTAACATATCCATCAACGCAATTATTAAGCAAGTATGCTTCAATACCACTTATCTTCTCACCACGCTGGCAACGAAGCTTATTCTATTACTTTCCGCCGCTTGCCGCTACCGTGTGGATGCCGTACGGCATGGTCAGGATAAACTTAAATAGCCCGTATGCCTTGATGAAAGATATCTATGCGCAGTCATCAACTAATGTTCGACACAGAGCCGTACTTGCTTGCGGGCGTGATCGCCGCCATGTCTGGGTGGTACTTAGTATTGATTTCATGCCATACGGAAAGGATGATATTGATGATGGTGGATATGGTTAAGTCTTGAGCGAACCATCTGACCTACGACATGGGGAAATACAGAGGTCCCAGAGCCATCACGTCTGACTTTCAGACGCCTAAGTCACAGGGCAAGTCGACTTTTCAGCTCCTCCAGCTCGGCGTATTGGAGCTTTTCATTTTCAAAGCTCTGCCGACAAGGTGCCTTATCGCGCTATCCTGACCTTGCACCAGATGGTGCACCCGTCTTCATGCAGCCCCAATGTTCCGGGGTTGCATTCCGGCGTCCGACTTAGCTTCAGCACTGCATAACATTCATTTGAGGGAGCACTAGGGTTTCTGTGGAAATTCGAGCTATTTTACCGTAGTGCGGATTCACTCTAGCGGCAGTTCCCTGAAGAATGCCGAGATCTGGCTGCTTTCGTAGAGAGTCTCCATTTGATGTCAATAATGCCGTTAGTGCCGACTGCAGACATGATGTCAGATTCGTCGACTGTTCATCGGGTCATGTGGCCCGCTTCGCCGTCGTCTCGCCCTCCATGCGTTCCTGCACTGAGAGAGTTTTATGCTTTGGAGCGCGGCTTGATCACGAGCATTGTCTTGAACTAACCGTCGAGACGAGCGCCATCGCCCGACTCTTGAATGCGCTTCAGACCCAGCTGCTTAAGAGAAACCATGTCGATGGACTGGATCTACCATTTCGGTAAGATACTTGCTTTGTCGGGACGCAGGCCAAGTAGGCATAGTATCGACAAATAGTATGCTATATTTGTCTCAATACCGGCGTCCACTTCCTCAATATGTTTCTTGATCTAATGCGCAGTTAACTCAAACACTTTCCCGAGGTTTTGTCCTACTTCAGTACAGGGTGCTTCTCTGGCCTCTTGATCTAGTTTTTCCATACCTCTCTAAAGTCCCGCCCATCCAGTGGCTGGAGCATCCATATCCAGCCGCTAAAGTTTCTAAGGCTAGAATCCGTCACTTCTCAAAACATCCACCATTTCTGTAGATGCCTGCAAAACGTTCTCCGCAGTCTCAGCGAGAGCAGTAAGATATATGAAAAGCTCAAAAGTCCTGGTCCGCAGTAGCACGCACAATTGCGGTTTTTCGGGCACACTAACAACAAATATGTTTGCCAAGACGGCATGGAACTGCTTCGCCTGTCATACAAAGAACTTCCAACGATAGTGTGTCACAATAGAAGTCATCAGCCACAGAAGACACAGTCTTGCGGGCGCAAAAGTACAGATATCTTATCAAACGACGACAAGGAGACATTAATTAAAGGATTTCAAGGCTTTGTTCATACATAGGAAAGACATGTCGGAAGGTTTCTGAAAGATATGAAAGGCTCAGGCCAGTCTAGACCGAGATGAATAGCAGCACTACTCACTCATTAGAGGAAGAAGTCTTGTTGTTCACTAGTCCGACCAAGCGACCAAATAATCAATCAACCGTGGCGATATCCGCCGCAAGACCGCATCCATCTCCATGCTCAAGTTACCCCAGGTATCCATCTCGTCTCATTAAGGTCTTAAATTGTTTCAATCACATATTCTCCATCTTTGTAAGCTTCAGCACTCCTCAAGAGCACCACGATTTTATTGCTTGCTGGTGCCTTCGCTAGGAAGCATACCTACGATACCCTACTTCCATCAACAGAGACCCATTCTCCCCTAAGGGAGATCCAGTATCTCGCGAGACTTCGATGTCTCGCAAAATGCTTCCCTTGCTTTGAATGGTCTATTCGCACAGTTTCGCACGAAGCTGCCGGTTCATTCCCAGCCTCGGCCTCAATGGACATGCTACTTCTGCCGTCGCCTTTCCACGAACTAAAGCCGCCTATCACGACTCATTCATCAGCCAAAACTCCCACCTGAAAGTGTCGGTGTGCCACTTTCGCACACCGTCATTTTCCGACGAGCTCTAGTACTGACCGCTCACCGACACCAAACAGGCGTTGGAGGTCTACCAGCTCACCACTTCACAACGCCAGCCATGCGCCCTCCAATACACCTTGGCAGCAAATGTCTTATGGCCACGACGATATTACACAAGTCCCACCACCAACGTCGGGATCATAAATTTTACAGAGCTTGACACGGTACGCTGCGCCGCCTTGCGCTGCTTCTTCTTTCGGAACCTTACATGCGCCTCGATTCAGCGCGAGCTGTCTCTGGCATTAAACAGAAGCAACTTGGCCTCGAGAGGGAGCGTGAGCGATCAGTTGACGATGGTCTCATTCCATACATTGTAGGAGCTCCATTGAAACGTTGGTTCGGATCTGGAGGTGGCATCGTCTCAACCATTAGCCATGGCCAAATGGAGGAGGACAAAAACAGGTTCGGGCATTCTCTTCCAGTTTCTCCTTATCCCCCTCCACCGGTCTCTTCTGCTTCCTCTGTTTCAGTTTTTGGTTTTATCCACATGGTTCTTTGACCAATCTTGCTGATCCTTATTAACGATCTAAGCTGCTCCGCATACCTGTTGTTAGATGGCTTGGGCTTGAGCAAGGGTATCAGTACGCTTGAACTTGCAAATTCTCAGTACTCGTTGCCGTAGTCACGCAAGAGATCGACGCAAGTCGTTGCGTTTACCATCTTTTCACTATCCATTTCATCGACAGCCTGTGTTTTTCAGTCACTCCTTTGCAACGGAGTTCCGATGTGTAGTCCTTCACAAATCACAACTCTTCCAGGGATTCCAGCTGAAGTCACACAATATGTGCACTTGAATCACGCGGACCGATCAGGCCTACGTAGTATTGTATTTCTGTTAGTTTTCTTCTGCGCATGGGTTCCTAGAGCAACGTCTTGGTATGTGTCAATTGAAATCGGCAATCTGTGATCAGGATCGTAGCTGAATGCATCTGTTGGGGGCCGCCACTGGCGGTGGACTTCAATCAAGGAGTTACGTGCGTTTTCCGTATTCGGATGGGGGTTGATCTAATCGTTGCAGAAACGGTTGGCTCGGGTCCATCGAATTTCCCGAGAAACTTACTAACAGCGAGACGGTTTCCGCCCTCAAGGTATCGATCCGAATTCGGGTGCAGATAGAATATAAGAGAGACAGACACATGAACGTCTTTTATCTACTTAATGCCAGCCGTGGTTTGATCGACAGAAGGGTGGCGGCACAACTCACTCATCACTGTACTCACTCATCAATGTACTCACTCATCACTTTACTCACTCATCACTGTACTCACTCATCACTGTGCACACTCATTAATGTACTCACTCACACGAAAACTTAGAGAAGATAGATTCGCACGCTCTTCGGGCTTAGTTCCGCTGATTAGCGAAGCTCGGCCACACCGTACATACTCCTGAAGATCCAGATCTTCTGATACCGTGACCTTTAAGACAGCATAGCAGTGCTACAAGAGAGTGACGCCTCTATCAATGTCCTAATGGGGTGGTTTATGGGCTTGCTTTCATGCACCGGCGAAGTTGAGAAAAGCACACATGACAAAAGTGAGAGAATCGACGGTCAATGCGGCCCAAGTCACAGTGCTTCCTGCTTTGAGCGGAAGTGCAACCCACGAGGAGAACGTTGGAGATCATGTGGCCGTCGTACAGAAGAGGATCACGATTCAGCTCAGCTCCCAGATCGAATGAAGCGCACCGAGACTCACCCCGCCGGAATCCTCTGATTGAAGACGACTGCAAGTTCATGCACATCCGGGAGCTACTGGTAATCCTCTTCCACGTAGCTCCTCGGCCCATCAAAGTACATCTTGCGATCACTCGTAACAGGATTAGCGTCGTTCAATATAATTACTACCGATATTGTGTTTGTCTTCAGCATGCTTGTAGTCATTTCGTTTATTGTCACTCTTGTGAAGGAGCCTGTTTAGGCATTCAGTGATCCTTGTATAGACGATGCTCTTTGTTTAAACGAACTCCAGCTCTTCTATTGAATCCCGTTTCCAGCGACTCAAGATATTCCTCCATGCCTAGATAGATGTCGAGCCGTTTGGAAAGCTCAGGTGTCTGGTCTGTTGTATGGTGCTTGCCGCCGTCGATGACGTTGAGTAGTTCACATCTCATATCAGAGTCATGGCCTCACTTGGAAATTCCATGGCGAGTGGCACAGGCCATTGTCGCAATAACTCGAAAGAATGAAGGACAAATTTTGTCCATGTTCATAGAATGGGCTCATGAATTAGAATGCCTCCCGACCCAGCGACCGACCGGGCTTCGCGTTTATTGACGTAAATCAAAACCTTAGCTAGGGAGCGCCAAACACTAATGGACATCCCATCTAGATAAGTTGCGAATGGTTGTGAAATCTCAGACAGAAGCGCTATCACCGACGGGAGATTAACATGAACTTAAAGACCGACCTGAGGCCGTGGCAAGGTTCGGAACGTGCATAACCGAGCTTCCAGTCACGGCTTCATCTTCACGAAATTTTCTTGAAAGCCCACATGCTGTGATTTTCTTCAGGTAAACGTGTTCAGGCAGTAAATGGTAAGATTTTCCACGACCCGAGGGTGCAGTTTCTAGGCCCTAACCTAAATTAGCCATGCCTCTTACCCCGTCACGGCTGTGGGCCTTGGGATGTGGGAGGAGAAGAGCTCCCCAAGTCGCAACCGGCTAATGTCTACCAGTCGTAATTGCACACTCGCAAGCAAGCTCAAAACTGACGATACATCTAGAGAAGCCGTCCACCAGACTCAGATGTGGCTGAATCTGAGATCTGAGATTGAGAAAATACCCGACGTCATAGCATAGCGCTGATCATGTCTTGATATCGCAGTTTCCGTCAATCTGGAATGATCCAGGCGATAATAATGATGGCGAAAAGTTTGCCCAGCAATTCAAGAGTCTCATGCTCAGAAAGGGTGGGAGGAAAGTTCTAATGACAGGTTAATGTGCACAGCTCCCGCCGAGTCCCCCTCGGCGATATAAACCACCTGCTTCTTCGATACTTCCGTGGAAAAAAGCGCCGTGAGGAAACCTTTACTCTCTTCTCCATCTTGAGGTTGTCTCGCTCTGGGATTCGGTTCCAACGTTCTCTCGGGGTTGGTGACTTGAGTCTGGGAAAATGATGGGTCTGAATCTCGAAGAGTTCGCCGGTAATGGGCATTAATTGCTCAAAAGCACTGACTGTCGAGACATCTATCGTCGAGCCACCGACGTCCCCGGGATGGCTAGGTCTACTTGTCGGCAAGGCCATGCCCTGCGAGAAGCTGGAGGCTGGCGCATCGGGGACAATTTTTTTTGATCGGCGGGGCCCACACACTCACTCGGCGCTTGTTCCTCAAACACTAGGTATTTCTGCGCACAGCATTCTCTTCTGCAGTACCAGATGCCTCTGATAGCTTTTATCTCGAGGAAGTCAACGTCATGCAGAGGTGATTCTGACCCTGCAATCCGTCGATGTCCGGTCCTTCTCCACTCCAGACCGCCTTCTCTGAGACACATAAAAAAGTGTTGTAGTATAGCTCGCATATGATGGCCAAAGAATGGTACATTTGTCGAAAGGAAGATGTGCCAACATTGAAGGTTTGCTGTGCAATTCTGCTGCATTTATTATGCCGACAACTGACCCCTGGAACCGCGCTCAGCCCGTCGCTCTATTTTATTCAGTCATTTGTTGACACTGAGAAGGCTCGAGGGAACTCATGCAAGACGGGCAACGGGGATTGATCGGAGGCGGGAATTTGGCTTCCTATTCGTCCCTCGGGTCCTGACGTCCATCCACTACACTGCTCATGACCCCCTACTCACTCCAAATCTCAAAGTTGATCTCAATCATGAAACAATGCCGACGCCAACATGCGGTATCGTGGTGGTGTTCTCGGTCATATCTAACGTCAGCAGGTGACAGCTCAGTGAGTGTTGAGTGGCTGCCAGTGCGGTTCAAGTGCCTACCACAGAGTGGGGTCACTGCCATTAGCAGGCAGGGTACAGTGGAGTCGCTACCACAGCACCGGTGCACCGCTGATGTCGCTGCCTGCCACAGGGTGGAGTCGCTGCCTTCTATGGCACCCATCAGGGAGGTGGAAGTCGCTGCCTACCTAGTGCCTACCTAGTGCCTACCTTACTTCTACTACGATTGTCCCTACTGCAGTAGGGACTTTCCCCGCCAATGGAACTCGATCGCTGTGCAGGAAGGAGCGAGCAGCAGTAGAAGACGGCTTCAACTGCACTCACCCCCCAGCGCTCTTTCTCTCTCGTCTCGCGACTTCCTGCTTTCTCCCTTTCTCTTTCGCCCATGCCGATGCTGCGATGAGGTCGCTCTCTCCTTTTTCTCTCTTTTGTCCGACTTTTCATTTTGCTTTCGCAAGGCATTTCACCATCTGCGGGCACACCTTGTCGACAGTCGCATGACCATTTACGAGGGCCGGGACGGACTGAACTTCCCAGCGCAACCTTCAGCCTGTGCCTCGGCTGATTCTACCTCCAAATTCATCTACCCTGCCACTCTTGGTTCTCCAATTCATTGCCATGACTTGCACCAACATCGCACAGCCGCCCGGCACAAATTATCATCCTGCAAGGAACTCGATCGACTTTCTTCCACATTCCCACCGACCTCGTCGATACCGGCAAGATTTCAGGTCCTTCCGACACTGATTCCGTCATTGCCCGCCAGGAGAGCCCATTCCAACTTCCACACTCCGACCTCGGCCAGCTTCCTGGGCATTGTTGCACAATGTCTGGCCTCTGACGGCTCCTTCGAGCCGAGCTTCCCAAAAGTTGCGTTTGCAATTCTTCTTCTGCTTATCCTCGTCAATCTTTGATTGCCCAACGTTTTTGACTACGATCGGCTAATTTGTTATCTTGGCAGGCAATCTCAAGGTCACGGCCTCTACCGAAACCCCACGACGAAGCACCTCAAGCCAAGTGTCCACCGCTCCCGGAGAGTTCACGTGCGTTCGAGTGTCAGCCATGTCATTCAAGCGCCGGAGGCCCGAAAGACCCTGCAAGTGCTCCGTTCCGGTGTATGGACGGTGTGCACATGGACACGGCCGGCCTCGGCAACATCACTTCTTCCCTGGTGCGTACAAAACTCGGTGAGTGTCCTTGGTGCCGTACAACGAGAACGCATGGTGCTCAAATCCATGCAATCCGACGCGGCAAAAAATACATGATCATTTCCACCAGCGCTCACCACGAAAGAACAGGTGCTTCAGAAAGTTTACCTTAATACTCATCGATACTATTAGCCACCATCCTTCCGAGAACTTTGCCTCCTCGAAACATTCGATTGGCCTGCAGACATGATGATCAGGCTCACAGAGAGCTGATGAAGTGGATCCAAGTGGTCCCCAATCTTGAAGGCTGGCATCATGGGCTTGCAAACGAGCTCCGCCTTCGCCTCAGTGCTCCGTCTACTCCACCGAAAGTTCCTCGTCTGAGCAGTGCCATCCTGCTGCATCAATGATGCTGGCCTCCAAGAGTGATTGATTCGACTTTGGAGCATTACAGTTCGTCTCCCCAAACCCCCTATCTCCCGGTCTGTGACCTTGACCATGCCTGCCTGGGAGACCACACGACACTAAGTGTTTTCGGCAGCCTTATTCAAACGGTTCCGGCTATCAGAGCTTCAGTTGTAGCGCAAGGGCCTTGGAAAAGATTACCAATCGTCATGAACAGCCTTGATTTCCACTAGGTACGCCGTGCACATGGGAACCTCGGATCCTGCGTCCCCGAGAAAGCCCCGACAAACCTCTCAGCCAGGACGAGCATGGCAAATGGCGTTGTGTATATTCAAGATCGCTATAGCTTCCAGGTTCTCTGTCGACTCAAGGTTCCGTGCATGCACTCATGGGCATTGGCTCCGGTTTGCTGATCTCGTAGATGTCGGGAATGCCAAGAGGTATTTGGGATGACGTCCAGTGCCAGCAGAGGCTGAGGAAACGCAGTCGGTCTCGGAGTCCCGGGCTCCTTCGGGAAGCTTCCGGTGCCGCTCTCACGTATCATCCGTAACTGGTACATAGTCAAGAGCCTCCGGAGCAAAGAGGCAAGCTCCTCGCAGGAAGAGGGACAGCAAGAGTGATGGTGAAATCCAGCAGTGGAAATCTGGTGCAATGAATGTCGCGACAGCCTCATCGGTCCCGTCGGCCTTGAGCTGTGCTAACGCGGATTTCCTCCCTCGGAACTGACAAGGGGAAAAGGCCGACTTCAGCAACCAGGACCTCTAGTCCCTCGGCGGTATCTTTTGCGTCGATTGCGCCGCCAGTGCCGCATGTGAATAACGTTCATCCCACGCTTTACAGGATTCCCTCGAAATCTTGCGACCAACAGGCTCAACTCAAACGCGGAGGTTGCTCGATTGTGTTGGAGTTCAGTCGTTGGACTAGGTATTGTCGCCGGCAGCCTCCAGCTACGGACACATCCTCACGAAGTTGTGCCTGTGCTTGACTCACCCCAAGCAGCTTGATTGATTCAAATCAAGTAGAAGTTTTCGTCGATTGCAGCGTCTCTTGCTATTCCTGCAGCTGGGTCCTGGTCTGATTGTGGTGATGCTCTTCCTCTTGCCTTCTCTGCTCGCCTTGCCCGACTGATCTGCGATTTTTGGTTTCATTTCAAGTCCCACTCAAGGGTTGAGACTTTCGACCGGTCAACCAAGGTGTCCCTCAGGTTTGCTCGGCCCTGATACTGCTGTACAGATCCCACCTCGCCCCCGCCGCCAAGTGACGCGTCGTTGGGAAGCTGTGTGATGCTGGAACCATGAAGTCAGGTACCCATAAGAGTCAGGGTGGCAGAATAAACTCGGGCAACGTCTAAACTATCATCCCTAGATATTCTGAGGATACTTATGGAGTGCTTATGATGCTGCGACGCTACTATCTGACTATCGTAAGCGGCATATGGAGGACACTGAGGGTTACCAGTAGACAAGAACCCAGTTTGAGCACTGCTACTCCTTGGGTATTTGACTTTCTAACAGCAGAGACTGGTCCCCGCAAGGAAGGGGGAATAACGCGGTGTAGACGGGCCTGCGGGCCGTCCATTGAAACGTGATTCAGTTACACGAACAAGAAGGTTCCACGAGCTCAAGGCTACAAGGATAAAGTAGACGCATGCATTGTGCGAGATACAACGCGCAAGGTATATCATGCATCGTTTACAGAGTCTGCCTTGATGTTTTTCTGTGCAGACGTCTTCCTCGACCCGTTGTTCATCCAGTCCCCGCATCATCCGGAAGCAGAGGCCGAACAGCACTCGGCTAACCTTGACACTGGGCCCCTGTAGACCTAGCCCAAGCCCGTCCATTGCCTGGCCCATTAGTGCGCGACCCTTGTACCGGCAGACCTATCATCGCTTCATCCCTAACTATCCCTTGTTAGCAGTGTTTTTGGTTGATCATCACGTAGGTCGGGTGGTGTTGTCTGCGTGGTCGCGGGCATGTGAAAACGGCCGGATGACAGCTTGCGGGCAGGCGAAGGTGACAAATGGGGGAGGTTTTTGGCATTTACCGGCGACTTGTGGCGACGGCGCGAGGTTCCCATTGCTATCCCCATTCGCTGTGATGTTTGACGTCATCCTCTAGGAAGTACTCTTCGAGGAAGCTGGATATCTTGATACCAGCGTTTTCCTTGGCCACAGTCGACATCCCTAGGCAGCTTCCTCGCCAGGCCCCCGACGCCGACGCCTCATCGTCGCCAGGGCTGTTTCGAGATGATGTCCTGTCTTCTGAGGGTCAGACGGGACCCTCAGTGGCGAAGGCTCCTCCCGCGGAGTGCTCAAGTAACGGACAGGCTCGCAAGCTGGAAGATTTTATTGGGAGATTTATCGGAGGTTTCGGCGCTTGTATACTTGGCTCATGCCAGCTCAGATGAGCATCAACAGGCGTTAGATGCTCCGTAATACTGTCGCAATCGCTCTCGGCGCTAGATTCTGTGTGGACGAACATGTCGCTGAGGTTTGCGTCATGACTATCGCAGCGTTTCGAGATCAGCTGCTCACGGCATGGGAATGTTGTTGAGGACAGAGAAGGCACCCACAGTAGCTTCGTGGTCATCAGAGAGGGCAACATCGGGGGCTGGATGAATAAGTCGAAGCATGCGTTGAAGCTGGTTGTGGCCATGTAGGACGGAGACAGTTGATGGGAGAACGAGCCAGTCGCCTGCTTCGTTTCTGGTATCCGCCGGGGAGGGGTTCGGTATTGGAGTGGCAAACGTGCGGCAGTCGCGCGAGACATGTGGTAGGTGAGCGAGGACAGTTGGGCAGAGAGAGATTTGTTAGCAAAGCCAATTCGCAAAGATGGCAGACGTCTGCAAGGACGAGAGGAAGAAATAAAGAGCAGTCAGTGTTGAGAGGGAATGTGGATTGGGCGCTGAAACGAGGATAGCGACAGAGCGCGAAGAGTTCGAGAAAGGCCGATGCTTCTTCGCCTAGTCCCAGGCATGTCTCGCATAAGAAGGTGGCAGAACCTCGTTGGCATCTCCGACGGAGTTCTCCCGTGGGCCTCGCAAGTAGGAATCTCCATGTTCGCATCACTGCATCCGTCGTCGCTGTAGCCTGGGAAAAGGCTCCTTTGGGTGATGGGGATGTCTGCAGCGAGGTGCATTCGTCGTTCTCAGGTCTATGGGTGGAATTCTGTGCCATAATGACGGCCGGAATGAAGAATGGTGGTCCAGGGAGGTTGCTGGGTACGAACGGACGGTACAGGTTGCGTTTGGTCGGCATTTGGGGAGGGCGGCGTGCTGAGAGAAATCAAATGTGATGGCTTTTGGTGGTAAAATCGTCATATTCGTTGCTGCCCCGCCCTGCACGACCGTTCCTTCCCAGCTTGGGTACCTACTTCAAGGGACTCTTGAAGCTGTGGACTGGTGCCTCAGGGCGAGGTGAGGTTGGAAGGTGCCCACCTAGGTAGTTAGGCCTGCGACAAGCGCTTTGCCAGTCGTGCGCGCGACACTTGACACGTGCTTCGGTCTCATCAAGTCCAGGTTTAGCCTGCAGCTTGAGTGCTAATGTTAACGGGCAATGTTTATTCCTGCTTTTGAAGACTGCAATTGCATTTGTACAGGTCGACAGGTACTTGTGCAGGTCGAGAAGTCCTTGTGCTGTTGATGGTGCATGGGGCATCCCACCGAAGCAGAAAATCTCCCCCTGGCCCCGCGCCCCGGCCCCGGCCCCGGTACCTGACTGCCTACAGCTCCACTCCGGACTGGTTTTCGCGTTTCCAGCGACCGCGCCGTTGGGGATTCCAGCACACGGGACAGCTCCAATCATGCTCGCGGCCCCAACCCAGAGCCAGCCTGATAACGCACACACAGTCATCCTTGGATGGCAGCTTGATGGTGGCGCCGCTCGATCGCCGGTCGGTTTGCGTGCCTGACTGCCTACCTTACGCTGACACCAAGAATGAGGGAGGGTGTGCGGAGTTAGGAGTTAAAGGATGCCCAAGCCGACGAGGTCACACTCACGCCCACAGGGTGAGCTGCAAGCTCTGAGTGCGACAGACACTCCACGTTTCAATGTTGGCTGTTGGGCGGCACTGAGACTTGGGTCGGCTTAGGTAAGACGGCTGCAAAATGTACCACATATCTGGTGCATTTTGCAGGTACGGAGAGGTAGCAGCCTCGATTTCAACTTGTAGCGTCGTGCGCCACACTTGAGATTAATGTGGGTCGCTGTACTCCCACCGGTGTACATTGGCCCACATTTCTCTGTTGTGGTCCGAGATCTGCAGCAGCCCCACAACGTCACGATCTGGAACCTCTCGATGCTTCCTGCAAAAAACGAATGCGAGGGGGATCCAATAATCAGATGGGGAGTAAGGGTACCCTCAGCAAAGTTGGCAGCGGGCTGGGAGCGGTTGACATATCCGAGTGGCTCATGGTGGCAAGGGAAGCGAGGCAGGAACAAGACTAGACGAGGAAACTTGGGGGAAGGTAGTGCCTTTTATGTAACTGCTCTAGGTAAGGCGGGAGGGGAAGCGGCAAGCAATACACCCATCCCATTTAGAAAATGAGAAGGCACGCTGAGTGTGGGCGACGATACGAATCGAATGTGCGAATCGGTGTGAATACGAGAAATTCCCAACACGCAGTGCATGCAGACGTCAATCATTCAATTACGTGCGGTCGGCAACTACACTTTGCAAAGCTGGGTGGGCGACAAGGTGGTGGGCGCGAACAAGGTTGAAAAACGCGTCGCGACTGTAACGCGGGCACGTGGCGGGGTAGGTTCGTACCTACACTGACGACGTCTGGCCGCAGAGACCCCTGTGGCACCTGTAGGCAGGTGCAGCCACAACCTGACCAGACCATCTAACAAGGTCCCACCCGGCCGTCTGCGACTCGTGAGCACAGGGTGCACGGGTCGCGGCTTCCTTCCGCTGAGGTCTCCGCAACACCAGGACAGTGACGTTCCAACTTCATCAAGGTGTTCGTCGCAACCACGCCTCCAGCGGCAACAACACGTCGGCATTAACCGCATAGCATTGATGTACCATTGCTACAGCTTCTGGTGCATACGCTTCCGTCCGGCATTCAAACGTCCCCTATCTCCTCGCTTCGTCTCTCGCTCGTCATCCGACCTCCTCAAAGCACGAGTAACATCTTTGGGGCTGGTGTCGGAATGGCCGTGCCGGAACTTGGCGACCCGGCCATCTCCAACACGCCGTTCGATGCGCAGGCCACACCAAATCTGACCAGTCACCAGAGCTCAGAGAGGGTGTTCTCGGATTGGCCCATGTCGACGACTCGGCAGAGCTCTGCAGAGGTCAGCGGATCTCCCTTGGGGAGGGTAGAGGCAGCGACGTTCCCGTGACGGAAATTGGCATGCCCGAGGCCATCGCAGTCTGCGTCGTGGACAACACCTCAGTGACCTTTGAACACATTGCCAACGCCCAGGACACATCGACGCCTCTATCGGCAAACTCGCGGCACCATTGGAAGCGTGATTACTGTCTCCAGCATGCTGTCAGGAGCCACGCCCTAGCTGCGAACGCCCTGGACGTCCTAGCCGCAGTGGAAAAGGACTACGTAGTTGTATGGCATCGGGTGGCCGTTGATTCATTGCAGTGAGGCGTTGGGTCAGCTGGGGGCGTCGACCGGCGCGAATGGCCCCGACGTAGAACAGAACAATGCTCGTAGCCATAGCAATGGTTTTGATATCAAACGGCGGACCCGGACGTGGGCACTATTATGGATGCTCGTAGTCGGTCAGCTGGTGACCCCTACGAGGGCTGAGACTCCCCATGCCAGGCTGCCCTCATTTAGTGTTGCACAACTCTCAACCAGTCGCATCACCATGGTCATAAGCAGATTCAGAACACTGCAGCCAATCAGAGAACTGTACCATCCTTCGGCCGCGCAGGTTTGCAGCTCCGTTGCTGCCGTTATCCCTTTCATGATTCCAAACTTGGGGTTTCTGGTCGCTGCAACTTTGGCAACCGCTGTGGCACGTCTTGAATTCACCCCAATGGCTCCAGCAAGGCACGTACCTAAGGCGACGCGGCTTCCGCCACCTGCCGTTTTTAAGCTGCCGATTTCCAGAGTGCGTACTTAGACCATTCCATCACCCGCTGCAGTTCCGAGTTCTCATCTCCAAGAACCATGCCCACCCAGAATTCCGGTAGGCACACTGTCTAGATGCGACATGTTGCCGTAATGCGCGTGCCTTCCCCAGGGCAGCAAGCGACCCGACTAGAAAACCAGGAGTTCCGTTGCGTTTTTAACGAGATGGATGCGCAATCGCTTCAGAGAGCGTGGGCGACACTACAAGTCGTTTCCTCTTTGCCTAAACACCGCACATGTGCGTCCTCTCCGCCATCGTCTCTTCCCTGCAACCGAAATGTGTCGAACTCTGTAGGAAGCTCTCACCAGGCGCCCTGGTGGTGATGGTCATGGAATATTGCCCGCATGGATATTGACAGCTTTTCTCGGGCCGTTGTGGGCCATGACTTCACTGTTTTGCGCAGTGCAGGCATTCGATGTTCGCATACTTGAGTGAGCAAATCGTTGCCGATCATGTACAACTTCGGCTTACGACCATACGTATTCCTGATTGATCAATCCACTGCCGATCATCGCTCACATCAATTGTTCCCTGATTGCTAAGCCCATGTTCGTGTATAGAGTACCTCGAAATGCGGCGGCTGTTGTAGTCAGTGTTAGGTCAACAGGCCTAGGCTCTATTCAGGCGCACTGGACAAATACAGCTGATTTGCAAAAATGCCCATTCCTCTCCTCAAACACTCTCATGAATATCTGTCATTCAAGACCTCAACTACCTATTCAGAGCCGTTCACAGAGATTCCAAATCAAACTGCAGTCTTGTCTCCATGATTCATTATCCGGGTCTGATCCAATTCCCAAGGGTATCTCATTCACAATGTTCGCATGAGCTATTTAGAACCGCAGAAATGCATGGAGTCCAGAGGGAGCCAGCATGGGGACAAGTCCTTGTGCACTGAGCGCGCGGGGCTTGGATCTGGACCCGTCGTAATCCTTGCGACCTTCTGTAGCGCCACTGGGTAGACAACATGGGAGAATCATCGTTGGATTCAGATCTAGGATGCTCAAACTGGGCATCTGGAGAGATTTGAGAGCGGAGGTGATTGTTGTAACAAAAGCCAAGAGATACAAAAAACAAAAAGATGTAAATGTCGGAGTACGGGTGTAGAGCTGAATTTCCCGCTGGCCCAGCAAGCAACTGGCAGCGAAGACTTGCTAGGCTTACTTCATGCCATCTTCATCAAAAACTGGACATGCCACTGCGGGTATCAGCACATCGAATGGTAGATGCGTGTCATGTCACTTTTGCTAAGCGTGGTCGAAAGTCGACGGCACACCGTGACTGATTTTTATTGACCCCTTAAAAAGGGACTTAGAGATAATCCCCTCGTCTGGGATAATAGTTGCTCGTTAGAATCAGACCTAGTGATTGAGGACTAGGCGTGGTGTTGAACCCGGCGGAAGGCCTTGTGATAGTATGTCAATACTTGAAGTCGGAATGAGGATCTCATACTCGAGGCAGACATTGTTTCTTCTCGCAATCCGCGGGCCCGGGACGACTTAGTTGAGGCGGGCTCGGTGAGGAAGACTGTGGCGAAAATGCGGACAAAAGACTTGGGGTAGAATGCTTGCTGTCGCCCACATCTGCTCAACAGACCAAGTCCAACGCAACACAACTTGATGCTGCCAGCTCTTGCGGTCCATCTCTGGACTTTCCTAAATATAACACGGGAATACACATGTCTCGTCAGTTATGCTCGATATCCGATATCCTCACCCCCAAGGCTTCACCCCTACCCCGTTCATCTCCGCCAAATCCATCTACGGATACCAAGGGCAACACAGGCAAGATCATATGGAAAGAACATAAGGTTTTGAAGGAAACAAGGTTCATGCCCTACAACAGGTCTGGATTAAATCAACAAGAATAGTAATGATGTATGAAGGGAAGGAATTATGGTGGCTGCAGATCCGGCACCCGAATTTCGGCGCGACGTCCCTATATTGCGTTTTTCCTGCCCGGCTTGCCTGCGAAATATGCTTCAGCTAATTCCTTTAGTACAAGTTATGAATAACTCTGCAGAGATTGGAATTCTTTAACTGTGCGTGAAGTAGCTTAATTAATCTAGCTATAAGCACTAGGCGCAGCTAGCTATAAAGTAGTATAGCTAATCCTTTATATAAAGGCGGGATTTAGGCTAGGATTTAAGCTTTAAACTTAAACTTAGCTAACTACTATTTTATACCCCCTTTTTAGCTAATACTTCTAGTACTCTAAGTAAAGCTATTCTTATCCTAAAATAGTAATCTAATTAATTATATAGTAGTTTTATATTATTCTTATTTCTATATATTATTCTTACTTTTTTATATTACTATTATTATTTTATTTTAATTTTAAAATATTTCTTAATTCTTTTTAGTTTTTATATAGCTAATTAATATTATAACTATTATTTAAGTTATCTCTATAAGGATAATTAAATAACTATTTAGTATAATTAGTATTACTTTTTATTTTTAATTTAAATTAAGTTTTTAAATTAATAATTTAGAGGTTTATTATTTAAAACTTTTTTATAAAGTTAACTTTTAATTTAGATAAGTTTAAAAACTATTTACTTTAGTTTAATTTTAGATCTTATATTTTAAATAGCTCTCTTTTTCTAAAAGTAGTAATCTTTAAGTTATTAATTAGTTTTATAATACCTCTCTTTTAATTTATTAATTATATTAAGTTAAATATTAAATATAATAGTTCTTAATTAATATTATTTTAAAAATTAATCTTTTTATAATATTTTTAAAACTTACTTAATTAATCTTTTACTTTTTTAAACTTTAAATTTATATTAATTTTATTTAAATCTAAAGTTAATTAATTTTTATTAATTAAATTTAGTATAGTTATAACTTAGAGAAATATTAATTAAGATATTTAACTTAGTAATAAATTTATAACTTAGTAAAGTTATAATTTTTAATTACTTTTTAAGCTTTTATTATTAAATAACTTCTTATATAAAAAGCTTTTATAATTAGTAGTTTAACTATTAGAAAAAATAAATTAAAGTAATTAAAATAATATAAAAGCTAATTATAAAACTTAATTAGTTAGTAAAATATAAAAGAATAAAGTTATTATATATAAAAGAAATAAATAAATAGAAGGGATTTAATTAAGATTAAGTTTTAAAATATTATCCTTAGATTAAGATTTATTATTAGTTATAAGTAGTTTTAATAAACTTAGTATTCTAATAAAGTTATAATACTTCTCTATTATTAATAGTTTAATAAAATTATTAGTAACTATTTTATAAATTAAGATATAGTTAATCTTAAAGTCTCTATTATTAATATTATTAATAATCTAGTAATACTTAATCTTAATATAATATAGTTTAAGTAACTATTTACTTAATAGATAATTATTAAAAGTATTTATAGAATCTATATATACTTAGAGGGGTAATTAAATAAAAATATTTATCCCTTAGAAGAGATCTATAATATATAGTAAAGCTTTCCTTCTAAGTATTAGATTTATCTACTTAGCTTTATAAATTAATATAGCTATAAATAATTATAGTATTAATTTCTAAGTAATTAGTACTCCTCTATATATAACTATATAACTAGCTATTAACTTATTTATTCTTTTATAATTAGACTAACTAGTATTATAAAAAGCTAATAATTTAAAGTTATTAATAGAGTAATTTAAGCTACTAAAGTAAAATATTAGTTATTATAAATTATAGAGATATCTCTATATTAATCTTAGTAGTTTATTATACTTTTTAGAGGTATATTATTAATCTCTAATAGCCCTACTTATAAGTATTATAATATCTAATTATATATTATTTATAATTTATTATAACTTACTTAGATTATTTTAATATTTATATATCTTAATAAGTGTTTTATAGTGTTTTATAATCTCTAGTAGCTAAATATTATTAAGAAGATAGGATACTTAGTTATATTTAATAATACTTTTCTCTATTAGTATATTATTAATATATTTAGCTTATAAGATCTAAAGTTATCTTATTTTATAGTAGTAAATAATCTTAAACTTAAGAAACTATTATATTTTACTTAAATCTTTAATCTAAAAGAAGTTATATAAGTTATTTTTAAAGTTATTAACTTACTTAATATTAAGTATAGTAATAAGTATATTATTAATATAAAGTAATACTATAATATTATCTTTATTAATAAAAATATAGGGTTTTTTTAGTAGTAATTTAAACTTTAATTATTTAAAGATAATAATAATTTATTTATACTAAAGAAAAAGAGATTCTCTTAGTTTATAGAGAGCTCTTTTTAATTTATAGAACTAACTAGATCTATTATTAAACCTATAAAATTAAGTAATAAAGATATTTTAATCTCTTATAAAAGTATTTAAGAAAGCTATAACTATATTAACTTAATAAAATTCTAGATTTTTAAATACTATAATTAGTAAAAAGACTTATAGGGTAATAAGATTAATAATAATAGTATAAACTATTTTATTATCTTTATTTTAAAAATTACTATAGATAACTTATTTTACTCTAACTCTATTAAGTTTTCTATTTATAATAACTTTCTTATTATATATTTATTTACTTAAGAGATATTTAAAGCTATCTAGAAGCTTTTTAAACTATTAATAATTTATCCCCTATAAACTATTAACTTAAGTCTTTATAATATTAAAAATAGTTAACTTTAAAAGTTCTTTTTTTATTACTTCTTATTTCCTAAAAGTTATAAGTAAGTAAATCTCTAAATTAAAAACTTATAATAAATTAAATACTAAGAAAATAAAAATAACTAGTTCTTAGTTTATTTTATTATTAATTAGGTTAATCTCTATAGCTTTTATTTTATTAAATTCTTTATTAAACTTCTTTATATTATATAGTATTTAAGTTCTAAATATCTAAATTATTTAACTAAAAGAAAAAGTAGTTACTCTTAGTAATTTTATAAAAGTAGAATTTCTATTATTACTTTTTAGTTTTTCTTTTAGTTTTCTTTATATTAAGAGAGGAGTTTAAAACAAAATATTAAGAGAGTTTTATTATTATAAAGTATTAGCTAATAATTATTATCTCTAAAGAGTAGCTAGAGATCTCTATTTTAAAAGAGTAATAAGAGAATATTATTTTAGAGGAGTAATAAGAGAATATTACTATAAAAAAGAAACTTTTTTTAATATTAATTATATTTATATATTTATAGTATTAATATTTAGTACTAATAAGTATAGTTTTAGATCTAAGGTTAGTAAACTACTTTTTTTATTACTAACTTCTTTTTATTCTTAAAGAAGTTTATTTTCTTATTCTTATTTATTATTACTCTCTAAATCTTAAGCTATTTTTAGGTATAAATTATTTAGTTCCTCTTATTATTAATCTTATTTAGTAGAATAATAATAATAATAAGACTTAATATCTATAATATAAAGCTAAAACTTAGCTTTATATATTATTATTAGTAATTTATTATTATATTTATAAGTTTCTAGTTTAACTTCTTCTCCTAGCTATAAGTTATTAAATTTAACTAAAAGAAGCTCTTTTTTATTTTCTTTAAATATTATATCCCTTATTTACTAAATATTATTAGTCCTTTTAATAAAAATATAGAAGATATTACTATAGAGGCTATTATATCTTATAAATCTTCTAAGTTTAGCTTTAAGCTTTATTTTCTACTTTTTTATATATAGATAGCTATCTAAATAAATATAGATATAAACTTAATAGTTTTAGTAGTAGAAGTAGTATATATATAGTTTTCTTATAATAAGAGATATATTAAAAGTATTTACTAGTTTTTTATAAAAATTAATATTACCCTTATTATTAAATAGTAGATTTCTAACTTCTATAGAAATCTTTATTAACTAAAACTAAAAGAACTTAAGAAAGCTAGCTTCTATATATATTACTTATACTTTTTACTATATAGCTTTATTAAAGCTTTCTACTCTTCTATTTTACTAATAAGAATAAAGAGCTACTATTTCTAAATAAAAACCTTATTTTTATATAAAAAGTTTTATTATTTTAAAAAGAGCTATATTATTATCTATAATAACTTTAGAGAAGTAAATAATACTATTTATTATTATAATCTTCTTTAGAAACTAACTTTATAGCTAAATAGCTACTTCTTTTTTTAATTTAAATACTTAGAATTATCTATAAGTAATAAAAACTTCTATAATATAAAGATTATAAGTAATACTTCTAAAACTTTATAATATTAGTTCTAAGAAGTTAATCTAAAACTTTTAGAAAGCTTAAGTTAGTAGTTTTTATTATTTATTACTAAGTTACTATATTAACTTTACTATAAAGTAAATATAATACTTATATCTTATAAGAGGTACTCTAAAGAGGTTTATATTAGTATTTTTTATAGTAATAATAATTACTTCTCTAAATAGATACTTTAAATAAGTATAAAAAGTTTAATAATTTAGTTTAAGAGAACTAAATTTATTACTTTAGTTAGAGGGATAGATCTAAAACTAAAAGACTTATATATCCTATTTAAAATTAATAATAGCTTTAGATATATCTTTATAAATTAAAGTATTATCTAAACTATGAAAATAGATATCTATTTTCTAAAGAAAACTAATACTAATAATTTATATTATATTATAAGGTTTATAAAAAGTATTATATAGTTAAAAAGTAGTTTTTTTACTATTTAGTTTAATAGTAATCACTTTAGCTATACTAATAGCTTAGCTAATTTAATCCTTTTTACTTATATAGTTTATAGTTAATCCTTAAAAAAGATCTTAAAGGTCTTTAAAAATAGAGAGATTATTAAGGATATATTTACTAATATTAATATTTAGTATAAAGGAGTTTATTCTCCTAATAAAGGCTATAGATATAATATATTAGCTTAATTATACTTCTTAGCTATTATTTTCTTTTTTATTAGCTTTTTTAATAGTACTATATATAAAGAAACTATTAATCTCTATTTTAATAATCTAATTAGTAGATCTATAGATAAAGAATTTAAACTTCTTTATTAGTTATTTCTTAACTCTCTATATATAGTTAATTTTATATAGATCTCTAATAAAAAGTTAAAGGTTAAAATATAGACTAAATACTTTAAACTTATTTACTAAGAATAATAGAAAAGTCCTCTTTTAAGCTTAAGCTATTAAAGTATCTATATAAGCTTTAGATTAGTAATTAATATCCTACTTAATATTAAAGTTTCTAAAAATACTATCTTAGGTTTAACTTTCTAAAGTAAATATTAAAGTAAATACTTAAGTTATTAATTACTAAGTTTATAGTTTATTAATATATTTAAACTTATTATATAATAAAGTATAATACTTATAATACTTAAGAAAGTATTTACTATACTTATTAAGATATAAAATTATTTTTCTATAATAGTAGCTATATATTTTATATTTATAAAATTTTTTAAGATACTTAATATTATATAAGATATAAAGATTTTATATTTTAGTATTTTTAGACTTAGGTACTTAAGTTTACTTCTTTATAGTAAACTTCTTCTTATTTAATAAAGCCTTAATACTTTAAGAAGTTTATTTATATTATTTTTTTTTATTTAGGCTTCTAAGTTCTTATAGGAAGTTATTATAGCTTTAAATCTTTATAATAAAGTTATTCTCTATAGAGTTTATTTTAACTTAATTAAAATATCTAAAACCTTAGATAAGTCTATAAGTAAAAGCTATAGTTAATAAGTTTATATTAAAACTATTTAGTTTATTAAAAGTTAAGTAAAGATCTTATATAAAATCCTTAGTATTACTATAGTTAATTTTAATTATTCTATTCTAATTATTATAAATTTTACTTATAGCTAGTTTATTAAATTTCTAAATATATTCTCTAGTTTTAATAAAGATATAGAAAGCTAAAGCTATAATAAAAAGACTATTATTAATTATTTCTTCTAAGAAATTATATTAGATCTTCTCTATAAGTAACTATTTAGTAAGTATAAAACTTATAAGTATTAAATTATTTAAAAAATTTAGATCTTTAATTATTATTACTTTATTTTCTTTAAAAACTATATTTCTATTATATCTATTTAATATTCTTTTATTTATTAAATAAAAAAGTAATCTTATTATTTTAAAAGTATTCTTAAGATTAATCTCTTATAGCTTAAAATTTATAGTTTTAGTTAGCTTAAGGATAATATTATATATTAAACTTTTTAGATTTAGTTTTTTATTAGTTACTTTTTATATAGCTACTCTAGTTATAAAGTTTATTATAGAAATAAAGGAAAAGTTAAACTAAAATAATCCCCTTTTAATAGAGCTAGAAGAAAATAAAGTTAGATTACTAGTTAAAGATATATTAAGTTATTTAATTAATTTAGTAATTTAAGAGAGGTTTAAATAATAATTATAAATAATTATTAAATAGTTATTAAGTAATTATTACTATATAACTATAATAATTATTAAATAATTATTAATTTTAATAGTTTAAAAACTAAAGAGATTTTATAAATAGGGGATATATATTATAATAGCTATAATCTTTACTTAGAAGTATTATTTTTAATAGCTTAATAATCTATTAATTACTTTTTAGTAATTACTAAACTATAAAGTTAGAGTTCTAATAGCTACTTAGGAATAACTTTACTATTTAGTAAATAGATTTAGGTATTTAGAGGGTTTATAACTTATATAAAGTAGCTTAATTAATCTAGCTATAAGTATTAAGTATAGCTAGCTATAAAGTAGTGTAGCTAATCCTTTATATAAAGGTAGGATTTAAGCTGGGATTTAGGCCTTAAGCCTGGGCCTAGCTAACTACTGTCTTGTAAACTGAAACCACATCACTATGGCGTCTGGAGTCTGCTGAGCTATACAGTATGAGAGACTGGCATACTTACTAGAATCATGCATATCGCTGTCCCTCAATCACTCATGCATCTTCTAGTATCAAATCCCATCCACAAGAGAGAGCATAAACGCTGTCGTCGCTCAGTAGATTTTTGAGGAAGCTCTGGCTGTTGACTTGACATCACACAGCTTAATGAGGATGCTATATAAACCGTCATATGCGGAGGTTTCTCGGGCGGATTATTTCTTCCAGACCATCTCTCCAGGCAAAAGTGTATTCGACCTGCCTGATGCCTGCTGTGGTTGTCTCCTGGTAATTCAAGCGTTTTCATCTTATTGAGGCTGTGGAATTGACGGCTGACCTCCCAGACTGCAAAGTTTGTCTACGATCCCACAGAGATATCTCCCTTGAGCTCGCCCCTGTTTCTAATGACGAAGGCTGTCTCCACTTCATTCATGCTACCGAAAATAGCAGCCGTCGTACCTCAGCGTGGGGATTTTAAAGACGGATTCGCCAGCAATATTGAGACTATCCTCAAGCTTGGGGTTGTCGTGAGTGTGGGTA
Organism: Colletotrichum siamense; assembly: GCF_013390195.1. NCBI lineage: Eukaryota > Fungi > Ascomycota > Sordariomycetes > Glomerellales > Glomerellaceae > Colletotrichum > Colletotrichum siamense. The sequence continues at coordinate 315,746 of NW_023501026.1, read as the reverse complement.
GCGTCATTGCCCCGCGCATGCTGCCTTACTGCAGCTATTGTTGTTAATGTCAACGTCAAAGCTAAAACCGACGCTGGCATAATGATAATGAATCGAAGCTTAAGATTGAGGGAGGATATAATTTGTGGAGATTAGAGAGAGATATAGCAGGAAATTCTTGAAATCCCCTTCTTGCGCTTCTATATATGTCGAGAGATAACTAAGATTAGTCCTTAAATGCAGGTTGTAATAGTTAGTAACACCTAAATATAGGCGTACCCCTTTGCCCCTATTCCTAATAGATTTCGTTAACATCTAGATCTTTGCTGTAGATGCATTAAATCTCACTAGACTTCCATTAATTTAGCGATATTTATAGTGAGATACTTGCAAAATGAATGGCTGTGGGGGTTGAAGTTGAGTAGCTTGAAAGGCTGGTGGTTGTAGGATATGACGAGCGGTACTAAGGTTGTCTCGAGCTTTGAGTGCCGAGTAAGACCGAGGTTTCAGACCACATGTGTAGGTGTATACCAGTCAGCTCTGCTGTTCATAGCACTGCAGAATAATTCCAATAAAGACTAATAGTCCAGATCAGCTAATAGAGCACGAAAGAAGGATGATTAACAGGCGGCTCTTGGTTTTATGAATGAAAATGCTACCTAGAGTCACGAGCGACTGCTTAGAGCAACATAGCGGCGACTAAGTACAAGACTTTCAAGTGCATTCAGAATACAACAGAAGTCACGTCGAAATTTAGGAAAGAGAGAGACCCATTTAACTCAGAAGACCTCCTGAAATGCCGTTAAAGGCGTTAACACTGAGTCTTCTAGTACTGAGATCATCTAAATACGTCCATGAGCCGCAAGTTAGCGTCGATTTTAGGGACTTCGAGAGTATATAAGTTGCGAGGGAACAAAGAACAAATAGAATGCAATTCCTCATTTTCTATCTTTTTCGTCCCTTGAAGGACTGCCGGCGAGGATCTACTCCGGATTGTTGTGCGAGACGAAAGAGCGGCATACCGTACGACGGCATATGAGCTATTCGATCACAGACATCAAGAAGACGAGCGATAGCATAGCAGTCGAACAAGGAGGCTTTCTGAACAATGACTGAATAGGGGCCGAAACCGTGCGGTTTCAACCTGATGATTGCGGCTTTGCAACAACTTGAGAGCTCTATCGACTTTAGTCTCGGTCTGTGAAAGGGATGATTTGCGAATGCAGTTCGATTGTGCTTCAGTGTCATTCTAACATGGGAATCAAGAACAGAAGACCACCAGAGGTAACGGGAGAAAGGGGACATGAAAATTCTCAGGTGACTTGATCTCGAAATGTACCGTCAAATACGACGCATATCGTTTAGACTATCTCCTCATCTCGTGAGCCGACAATCACCCACCTTTTCTACGGCGCTCCTGTCTTTGTCTCCACCGCATGATCTAGCCACCCACTAGGCCACTAGCCGCAAGCATAGAGATATTAGCATAACCCAACGATGTGGCAAGAAGATCGCTGTCATGCGAGGCACTCATCTTCATCTGCACATCTACCCCTGCTGAGGCCTGTGACTGACACCGCTACCAGCCACGATGTCTGGCCGCTAACTGCAAAAAGCATCAGCAATGGAGGTCATAACGAATTTAGAAGGTCAGGACGAGGCGGCGGACTAGCGCAAGAAAACCGGCAGCGATTCGTGCAAAACAAGCCGGACCTTTGTTCAGTAGCACTTCTCAATGTCTGACGATAGCGTAGTGGACAACTCCGACGAGAAGTTTGACAAGCGAGAGAGAAAGTTGACCGCGAGCCTGATCGCCCAGTTTCGCAAGGTTTCCAGCGCGGCAAGTACCTTGGGCTGAACAGCCGAAGTAGCAAACCGAGAAAAGTTGGTCGATGTGGTGATGGGGAATGGCCTTGCCTTTTCAGAAGAGCCAGCTCATTCCCCTCTAGTCTCCTCGGAACGATGTCTGGACCGGAGCTTTTCGTGTCGCGGGTTATCTAGGTTCCTCGGTCATTCTCGCAGCAAATGTTGTGGTAACCGAGGGCTGGCGTGGGGCTTCTGGCGTCCGGACTGCTACGTCTGGGTAGCACTGTGACGATTCATAGCAGCATTGAAGCTATAGAATGGAGGATTCAAGAAGGATCGGGAGAATTGCAACATACCCAGTCAATTTCGACGTGTCTCTTGGAACACCTTTGCCAGAAGGCTGAGGGCTCCGTGAGGAAATCTCGGTACCGGGCGTGGTCAACGTTACTCGACAGCCAAGTCAATTAAGTCGGCTTTGAGTTCGTTTTGCTGCGTCTCGACTCGTCTTTTCTTTTCAGAAGTAACGAAAGAGCTGAGTAGAGGTAACCAGATGCTGTGGACGCTGGCTTCAGCGTCCAGCGAAACTCTCGGAGTGTAGCGATCCTGCCTGCCTACCCGCCCTCAGAATCCTTCCTGTTCTCACACCTGCCGTCAGAAGCCCTCCTAGCCTCTCTGAATAACCTCAAATTAGCGCCACTTAGTTAGGCAATCCGTGAAGGTCGATCAATTAGCAAAGAGATCCCTTGTGTTGAAATCGGGTTCGAGCTTTGCTACTATTCACAGTAGTAACTCCGTCGCTCCCCTCCTTTGGCTTCGTTGCGCTCCGCCTTAGGAGCTACGCTGAGGATGATGAGTATAGATCTGGAAATAATGGGTAAGATCGGGAGTCAAGGATATCTCGACAGAAGGCGTGTCAAGTCTCAACCCAACCCAACCCAAGGCGTCAGATACATGCCATACCGATCCCATTCCTGGTCCCAGCTCAGTCGGAGAGTCTTAGACCGGCCCTTTGAGTCCCTTGAATCACTCCGCTTTTCCCTTCCCTCATCCCGTTGGTCATCCCGTTGAACATCTGCGGCTCAAAGTACACAGTTGTCAAAGCATCTATTTGAATTCCACTATTGCGTCTTTTAGTGCTCCTGGTTGATAGGGAATTTCGTCAAATCAGGCATTCTCTTCAAATAGATGCGGTGGATACCTGCAGCAACCCCAATCATGACAGGCCTATACTATCTTCTTCCGCCATGAGCACGAATTGATGGCGACAGTGCACCGACGTGCCAAGTCGCAGGAGCGTAGTTTGCGGGTGAGAATTTGTTCCATCTTCACAGGATTGTATAGCTTCAGAAAGTACAAAGCAGAAAGTAATGATAAGGTTTTCTCTGTGGCATGATATCCCTCTTCAAGCTGCTCAAGTCCGGCCGTACGCGTGACAAATTGGTATGAGAGTTTGATTCCAAGGCAGCCGATGAAAACAGTGTCTGAATTTACGTTTTTATCGTTAAGAAAACCTCCTCACTTGCCTGCACTTGCTTGACATGGCAAAGTGAGACGGTCTATGCTGTAATGCTGCGCCGTCTCATAGAACACATCAGGTCTTAATTCTCAGAGGATGACTCAGAGTCCAAATTCATGGCCTTAACTCATTAGATGGTATTTTTGATGAAACGGTGCAAGCCAAGAATGATTTTTACTGGCGAACGTGTACTGTTCTGAAGCCCAAATCGGAAGTCCACATTACTCAGGGCGGGCGACACAGTTAAAGCACTTACCTCGGAGGGGCATGCAGAAATTTCGGGATCCTGAGTATCTCCTGCATGAAGGCCGAAATAAAATAGCTGTGATGACACAACTTCAAGCTCTCCAGGCTGGTCGCGCTATCCACCCGGGCAGGTCGCCATCGCAGCAAAAGGGTTGCGGGCTTCATCCTTTAATCAAGACTTGAAACCTTGATGATGTTGTTGACTTGGTAGGACGGACTCCGGGCAATGCCTGAGAACGATAGCGGCAGATCACAGGGCAACATCTGAAAGAAGTATAATAAGATGATGCAGGCATGAGACGATGGTATATTGAGTTATGCAGCTCATAGCAAGTCACAGAACGAGATTTCAGCTTGCATAAGATTTCAGCTTGCACGCGATTTCAGCTTGCATGAGATTTTAGCTTGCATGAAGATCTATTCTATTTGAATCTTTCTTCCCTTCTAAGTTTTCTTCTTCGCAGTTTGCCGCCTGGAGGCGCACCTTGTTAACTACTATATAACTCTAACGGGGAAATATATAGAGGGAGTGTAACCTCTATAGCTAACTTATAGGGTATATAAAAGGGATTTTTAAGCTACTTAGCTAAGTAAAAGTAGCCCCCTATTATACTATAGCTTATATTTAAAACTTTCTAAAATAAATTTTATATATACTTCCTATTTAATTAATATAACCTTTACTATTAGTAATATTAAATATCTAAAAGAGATTAGTTTACTATATATTTAATAATAGCTTAATTATATCTTTATAACTAAGAATAATAATATAGTATTTCTATACCTCTTTATAATATATATTAAGCTCTTAGAAAACCCTTAGAACTAAGCTCTCTATTAAGTTAAGTAGAGATTTAAAAAGATTACTAAGAACTTAAAAGATAAGAATAATATAAAAGAAATTAATAGGATATTTAATAAGAAGTATAGTAAATAGCTCTAAAAATTAATTACTATTATTACCTTTATTTAAGGATATAGTAGTTAAGAAGACTAGCCTAGGTTAGGGTAGAGGAAAAAAGGGTCCTTATATTCCCTATAGTTATACAAAAATTCACAAAAGAATTCTTCATAAAATGCTATTCTGTTTGAGATAGCAACTTATATAAACACTTCAACCTTAAGCAAGTCTCTACTAAGCTAAAGCTCGCTACTACCTGCAATTAGCTGCGCTTTAGGATAGTAAAGAATCGCGGAGCTAGCCTGCAATGCGATTTGAGAGCAGGTTAAGAGTGTCCTGAGAAGTTTCAGCATTGCTTGGGAGGTGACACTAAAAGGCGGCTTAGGCGCTTCTCAACTAGCGACAACACGCTTCAGCGCAGGCTTTACTGGACGATCAGCAGAGTAGCGGCTGATAATTACAGTTGAAGGGGTGGTTGGCGGTCGACATGGCTCGCGGTAACTTAAGGTTAGCGGCGTTCGCCTCATTCATGTACTTTGATAACGTATCGGTCAACTTGGAAGACGCAAAAAAGCACGGCTCAAAGAATGGCCAACGGGTCTATTTGGAGGTGCCGGCTGCAGCCCCTCTATTTATCTCTCGGTGCAATCAGTAGTGGGACAGAAGTGAAGATTATTAACATCATGGGATAGTTATGTCATTGGGTGGTCCTGGTTGGACGCAGGCGCATTGGCTCGATAAGCTGATTGGCCTTCTATTACCGGCTGTATTAGCCCTACCCGCAATTTTCAGCAGCAAAGAGAATTTGGATTGAGTGATCCGACGTAGGCAAAGCAGAGGTAGTAGCGCGATACAGGAATTATGAGCAAAGAGCACCGCTATAAGTGGAATCGAAGAAACGAAACAATGACTTGTAGGTAGAGGATCGCCGCTTGGCGTGAGAGCCCTAGAGAATTCAATGGTTCTCCTTAGACATGGGATCTTGCGCGGCAACACGCACAGTTAAAGACACCTTAATTAAGTAGAGGCAGAAGAATCCGTAAGAGTTTAGTCTTGGCAGAAAGTATGGAAGTGATGCTCTAAAAACAAAAAGAGGCAGGTGCCTTGACATGTTCACACAAGGTACCTTCGCCTGGCCGTGACGAATTTGCCGATGGTCTCCAACATTCACAACTCCCCTCGGGGGTGAAAACGCAACCAGCCTAGCAGAGCTCACATCTCAGCCAGCTGGTAATAGGTGTAAGCGAGGGAGGTGTGAGCTGTCTTTGGATATGACATCCCTCTTGATATCAATAATATTGCTGAAAGTAAGACTATTCCTTTCTGGTGGGATCTAGACGCAGAGGAACTTGGTTCACAGTCAGTGCTCTCGTCAAGTTTGCAGTGATCGGTTTCTGAGCATCGGTACCCGTGGAAGCATGGACGCGTCGACATTGTCCTCCAAATTCGTTCATGCACGATCAGTTCAAATGATTTAGGTTTCCTCCTTTGGGAACGTTGGTAAAGGAAGGGTGCCAAAGTCTTCAGTAAGTCTGTTTGATTCCAAGTCAGAGAGATCTCGGCAAGCCTCAGGGTTCGAGACTTGTGACACCAAGCTGATTTCATCGCTCGTGGAAGCTCCTGCGCACTCTGGCAGATCGCGGGTTGTGACGCGTTTAGTGTTGAAGGCTCGCTTTGCGGGGCCGTGGTTCACGATGATTAGTTAGCTCTTCTAAGCTTTGGTTGTCAGTGGCAATACGGTCAACTTATGCAGCTGTGTGCAGCTGACATATGGGCAAAAGCCTTGGGTTGACGCTGTCTTCGACTTGGAAACTCGCATCAACTAGAAGAGAAAGTGGCGTGTCAGCAACAGCCTTACATGCAGCACGAAGGAAGAATGGTACGTGAGGTACGTAAAATGAGCAATACATCTTTGAAGGCGTGAGCCTCTGTTTGAGATCACTTCCAGCCTCTGGATTCAACCTTCGTTCCCGGCACATTTTCGGAGACAAGGCAATCGTAGAACGTGGCAGCATCGACTTCCGGGTCTCGTCTGACGAGATTTGTGATCAGGTCCAGGCAGGCTCGCGACTTGGCGATAGTTGTTCCAAATAAGAGCACAAAAACTCCGTGAAACTAAGACGTAAGCGCTTGTGCTGGTCTTGAGAGTCCTGGAAATTGGGACTTCCAGCGTTGCTGGGCAGGAGACGATGGTAGTTTAACCAGCCTCGTTGAAGTTCTGAAGCCGTCATTCCAAATGGACGTGTACCTAGCGGTGGCGTGGTTCTGTTCTACAACCTCACTGTGGCCAGGGAACAAAGTAGTTTGGGTTTTCGATTACCACATCTGACGCGCCAAGTTCACGCTCCGCAACATGACATTGCTACCGTCTGCTGTGCGCATCGGGGCTGCGTTGAGCTTCGTTCGCATTGATGCCTCTCGTCTCTGAATGTATCTGCTCTCTGGCGGACAATCACCTATCGGCCGTGGCGCGGTCAGCGGTCCATGTATGCACTCCTGGGAGACATGCAGTCCACCTTGTGCGGTCCACAGACTTAGATCCAACGCCAGTCGACGTTGGGGGAGTATAACTAGAAGAGACGGGCCATGGGACGTGGTACAGGACGAGAGACCCTTATGGGATCCATGGACGAGGCACAGGTGTCAGATCGGACCTGTCGCGTTCAGAAGAACATTTCTCGCAGTGTCGGTGCTGCTTCTGTTGTTCAACAAGGTGTCAGCGGAATTTACAGTGTAATGTCCAGTTTTCAGCCTCTGGGGACACGGCCCCGCGCCTAGCACAGGCTCTGTCTGAGTAGTTGCTGCCAAGGTAAGAAATAGGAGATTGTAGCCGCGATAGCCACCGCGAGTCCAGTGCGCGTCAAGAGGCTTGAAACTTGCCTTGGATGCCTGCAACACAGACTCGTCCCGTTGTCTGACTTTATTACGCTACGTAGCACGACTTATTAACTAGGAAGATATGCTCGTTATGTGAGAAGGGGGAAAGGTGGGATGTGCCGTCAGATCATATTAAGTTATATGATGGCGCGCTGAGCCTTTCTGATATGAATAAGGTCCACCTTTTAGAAATAGGCTAATGCATTATACTAACAATTTTATATATATTAGTCTACTTTTCAGCGTTCTGCTGCGTTATATTTCTATTCTATTAACATAGTAGAAAAGAAATTATAAAATTATAGCTATTTATAAATTATAGCTATAATATTACTACTCTATTATATAACTAACTCTAATAAATTTATATATCTATTATAATATATAATATATTTTTTTTGTTTTAATAATATTTAGAAGATAAGATTTTTATTTAGCTAAGTAATATATTAATAGTCTAGTTAACTTATATAAGTAGGTATTATAGTTTACTTTATACTTTTTTTTATAGTACTAAAACTTAATAGTAGTACTTAAACTTATGCTTAATCTTAATAAAGTAAATAAATAAATCTTAGTATAGCTAGTTATTAATATATAGCTTAACTTATTCTTAGCTATATAGAAGAATTAGCTAAAGTATATATTTAACTTTAAGCTTATAGTTATAACGTAGCCCCCCTATAAAAAAACTATAGCAAAATTCACCCTATATATAGGTATAATTCTAGAAACACTATATAGGTACTTTAACTTACACCCTCTACTAATTAAGGAAAATAGTATATAAACCCTATATATTCCTATTAATAAGTAAACCCTCTAAATATTATAAAGTTAAACGTATACCTTAGCTAAATAAACTAATAGAATAGTAATAATACTAGCTATATAGTATAAAGTTAGTAACACTATATATAGTAAGGCTAATTATATTAAAGCTAAAGGGGTTATTAAAGCTTTTATAACTTAGTAATACTACTATAAAAGAGATAACTTTTTAACTAAAGAGGTTATTTATAAATACTACTAAATAGAGATAACGCTTTAACTAAAGAGGTTATTATAAGAGGTTCTTATAGCTAGAAATATAAAAACTCTACTAATATAAAGATTTATACTTATCTCTCTTCTTCTTTTTCTTTTTTATTAACTTATAATAAATTCTAAAACTTTATAATATCTATATTATAAAAAATATATAAGAATACTAATCCTCTATAAAATACACCTTTCTATAAGTAAATAGCTAAAAATATTACTATATAAAATAATATCTATATACTAAATAAAGCTTTTAAATTTAATAAATACTTTTTTACTAATTAATAGTATATTATTAAAGTAGCTATAGCTAGAACTTTTATAAATACTTCTAAAAAGAACTTTCTATATACTATAATAAAAGCGATAAATAATAGCTTTATATACTTCTATATAGAAAATATATATATTTTTAGCTATTTTAAGGAGTAGCTGTTTTTTATATAAACTTTTTATAATACTAAAGTAGAAGTAGCTTAAGCTTTAACTTAATAAGAGAATATTAGTAAATACTTTTTATACTAAATAAAGAGAGTATTACTAATAATAATATAGCTACTATTAAGCTTATTAGCTTAATATATTACTTTATTTATAGATAATATAAAGTATACTAAACGTATTAATTAGTCTAATTAAATAAGAAAACTAATAGTAAATAGTGAAGTAGTAATAAGGATAATATTAGTAATATAAGTAATATATAAGAGAGAGAATAGGTTAATAGTTTAGTAGTTAATAATTAAATAATTAAGTAATTATAAACTATATTATTACTAAAGTGAAGTTAAAGATAATAACGTTATCTAGTAATATATATATATAAGTATAGCTAAGATTAAGAGAAGATTATATAACTAAAGGCTATATATATTATTAAGAGGTGTAAAGTTAGGAGGTCTATTGCTCTAAATAAGTAAAAATTACAATAAATAGCTAGAGGCTATATATTTAACTTTATATAAGAGTTAACTTATTAGTAGAAATATATAACGTTCTTATACTATATTCCTTACTTAATAAATAGTATAAGTTAAAATACTTATATATAAAGTAAGTATTACTATAGTCTTTTAAATTAAAATGCTATATTATAAATATAAACTTAACTATAATACTATTTATACTTTATAATATAGTCTTAATAACTCTACTATTATTAGCTATACTCTTAATATTAATTATATACCTTTTAACTAACTAATAAGCTTTTAAGTTAATATAATTAAGCCTATTATATATAGTGCTACTAGCCTTATGCTATACAGCTAGCGCTATTACTATTTTACTAGTCTATTTAGCTAAAGCGTACGTTTAACTTTATATAAAGGTTTACTTATTAATAAGAACGTATAAGGTTTCTATACTATTTTCTTTAATTAGTAGAAGGTATATATCAAAGTATCTATATAGTATTCCTAGAATTATACCTATATATAGGGTAAATCTTACTATAGTCCTTTTATAAGGGGGCTATATTAGTATAATAAACTTAAGCTTTTAAGTTACTTTAGCTATTTTAAAAAAGTTTAAGAATTTTATAAATACTAAGATTATTATTAATAGCTTTAACTATATTGTAATTAGTTTTAAAGCTATATAACTATAATATATTATCTTTATAAAATATATAATATAAGTATTTTAGAGTAAACTTAAATAAACTTTTTATTATTAAGATAAAAAATACTATTATAGTTATAGCTCTTAGTTTTATAAACTCTAGTTTTATAAGTTAAGCTTAAGCTATTATTAAGGTTTAGCTTTATTATAAATAACCTTTTTATTAATATATTTTACTACTTTATTACTTCTTTACTTACTAACTTTCTTCTATTAGAAATAAGTTAAACTAAATATTAAGAACTAGTTATATAACTACTTATTTACTTACTTTATTAAGATTAATTATAACTTAAAGTATTATTATAAAGTTTAAAGTACTATAAAATTTATATAGTATAAACTATAATATATACTTAGATATTCTGCTAGCCTTATATTATGAAATTTAACTAGTATTAACTATAAAAGCTAGACTAATCCCTTTACCCTCTACTAATAACTTTTAAGTTATATATAATTATAGATTTAGATATCTTCTTTACCTCTATACTTCTCTATTAGACTTTAACTATTATAATAAGCTAAGTTAACTATCTTCCTCTAGCTACCTCTATCTATATGCTATATTTAATTTATACTTATCTTCTATTAAAGTCTCCTCTACTATTTAGACGTCTATACTATAAGCTCTATTAAGCGTAAAGGCCTAATAGACGCGCTAGGCTTAAGGTATCTATATATAAGGTTAAGTGCTAATATTATAAAGGTTTCTTATAGGTTATAAGGACAGGTTATTAATATAGGTTTAAAGGTGAGGAAGAAGAAGAGGGATAGATATAAAGCCCTATATAGCAGCAAAGCTTTTTATACTTCTAGCTATAAGAACCTCTTATAATAACCTCTTTAGTTAAGGAGTTATCTCTATTTAGTAGCGTTACTATAAGAACCTTAATAACCTCTTTAACCTTAATATAATTAGGCCTACTTTATATAGCGCTACTAGCCTTACGCTATATAGCTAGCGTTATTACTATTCTGCTAGTCTATTTAGCTAAGGCGCGCGTTTAACTTTATATAGTGATATTTAGAGGGTTTATTTACTAGTAAGAACGTATAGGGTTTCTATACTATTTTCCTTAATTAGTAGAGGGTATAAGTTAAAGTACCTATATAGTGTTTCTAGAATTATGCCTATATATAAGGTGAATTTTACTATAGTCGTTTTATAGGAGGGCTGCGTTATAACTATAAACTTAAGCGTAAAGGTCTTAAAGCCTCTATATTATTACGCTATTTAGATAATATATTCCACCCTACTATATAGTTATAATAAAAAACCTTATTACTATTAGCTATACTCTTAATATTAGATTTACTTTTTTTAACTTACTAAGTTTTTAGGCTACTTTAGTTATTTTAAAGAAGTTTATAAAGTAGTTATAAGTATTAGAATTATTATTAATAACTTTAACTATCTCTATATTAATATTAAAGTTATATAACTTTAATATTTTATACTTATTAGCTATTTTAAATAAGTATTTCTAAGTAAATTTAAATAAAGTCTTCTTATTAGTATAAATAAGGTTATTATACTTAGAACCTTTAATTTTATTAAGTTTAGTTTTATAGATTAAATTATTTAGTATAGCTTTATTTAGTTTATATATAGTTATAATAAAGGGGAAAGATATTATATAAAGTTATTATATATATAAGAGGATATAAAGAATAAACTTAAAATTTTATTTAAAGTAATAGTTAAGTTCTTATACTATAGTTATAAGAACCTTCTTAGTTATATAAAGAGTTATACTATTAAGTTTATACTTTTAAGTATAGGTTTAAGCTATTACTAAGCTTTAGCTATATTATAAATAATATATTCATAAATAATATATTTATAAATAATAGTATTATAAATAATACTCTTATTAGTATATTTTACTACTCTACTACTTATTTACTTACGCTCTTCTACTAAAGATATATTAAGCTAAGTATTAATAACTAGTTATATTAAGATTTATTTATTTACTTTACTAAGATTAAGTATAAGTTAAAGTACTACTATTAAGTTTTAATACTATAAAGAAAAGTATAAAGTAAACTGTAATACTTATTTATATAGATTAACTAGACTGCTAATATAATATATACTTATATAAGTTAGTTAAACTATTAGTAGAAGTATTTTTAAAAATACTTTATACTTATTTTAGCTTATACTTTCTATTAGCTAAGGAAAATAATATATAAACTTTATATACTCTTATTCATAAATAAACCCTTATATATATATATATATATATACATACATATATATACTATTAATAGCTTTATACTATATAGTAGCGCTATTAGTATTCTATTAGTTTATTTACTTAAAATAGAAATTTAAATTTATAATATTTAGAGATTCTACTTAGTTATAAAAGTATATAAGGTTTCTATACTATTTCTTTATTTACTATAGAGCGTAGGTTTAGATGCTTAAATAGTATTTCTAAACTTATACTTATAAATAGAGTGAATTTTTATAAAAGTATATATAATAGAGGTAATATTATAAAGAGTAAGGGTAATATTTATTATAATAAAAGGGGGAAACTTTTAATTTAATTAGTGATTATAGTAAGATTCCTTATTAAGTCTATAGTTATAACGTAGCCCCTCTATAAAGAGACTATAATAAAATTCACCTTATATATAGGTATAATTCTAGAAACACTATAAAATTCCTTATGTTTAATAATAACTATTAATAACTAGTATTAATAATTACTATTTATATAAAGGAAATAATACTAATATTAGTAGTAATAGGTAAAAAGTAGTAGTAATTAGTAGTAGTACTAGCTAAATAAATAAAGTAGTTAAATTATTTACTTCTTTTAAATCTATTCTGAATAGAAAAGTCTCTTATATATATAATTTATTTTTCTCTTATAAACCTTTACTTATATAGGTAATTAGTTAATTAAATAATAATTATAATAAGTAATTAACTATAAAACCTTTACTATAATGTTAATTTTAATAGCTTTATTTTACTAAATTTAGATATTCTAGATCTATAGTACTATTATAGTTATAGTTTATAGATTTAGTATAGACTATTAGTTTTTACTATTTTAGGTTTTAATCTTAACTTAATACTAACTTTAGTTAATAATAACTATATTATTTAATTTAAAAGAATTATTATTTTATTAATATATACTTTTTATAATAACTAACTTAATATATAGGTTTTATTAATTTTAGTTAATTATAGAAATTACTATAATAAGTAATTTATATAAGTATACTTTTTATTCTAAAATTATAATTATTTTATTCGTTTTAGCTATATTAATATATAATTAACAGGTATAAGATTAGTTACTTAATAATTATATATAGTTTTACTAATTATACTAGTATTAGTAATTTTAGCCTTATATCCTTTTTATAGCGCTAGTTATATTTAGTTTTAGTTAAATTCTCCTTTAGGAGGTACTTAGTTATAACTTAATAGTTTTAGAAATAATAACTAAAGTATTTATTAATACCTTTAGAAAAGACCTTCTCTATATTATAATTAAAATAATAAATAATAACCTTAAGTACTTATTAATAAGAACTATTTATATCTCTAGTTATCTTAAGAAGTAATATTTCTTTATATAAACCTTCTATAATACTAAAGTAGAGGTAGCTTAACCTTAAAGTTAAGTATAAATATAAACTTAATAGAGATTAATAAGTAACCTTTATATTAAATAGAGAGAGTATTATTAATAGTATAAATAATATATAAAAGATAGGATAGGTTAATAGTTTAGCAGTTTATAGTAGTTAAGTAATTAAGTAATTATAAACTTTATTATTACTAAAGTAAAATTAAAGATTATAAAGTTATCTAATATTATATATATATATATATATATATATAAGTATAGCTATAATTAAGAGAGAATGAAATAGCTAAAGGCTATTATTTATTTCTTTAAAATCTATTTTAAGTAGAAAGGTTTATTATTATTACTATATATATAATATTCTTTCTTTATTAACGTCTCCTTAATTAAATAACTACTATTATAGGTAATTAGCTGTTAAAATCTTATTATAAAGCTTTTTTATATAGCTTTATAGGAATTACTATAATAAGTTATTTATTTAAGTATACTTTTCATTCTAATTAAATAAAATTATACTTACTATAGTTACTTTCTTCTTTTTAGTTATATTAATATGTAAGTTATAAGTCTATAGCTACGTATATTATTATTAGATATAATTATACTAGTTATACTTATATTATTAGTATTAGTCTTATAAATCTTATATAGCGCTAGTTATATTTAGTTTTACTTTAATTCTTCTTTAAGGGAAATTTAGTTAAAACTTAAATTTAAGCTAAAGTATATTATAATCCTTTACTTATAATAAAATACTAAGTAAGGATTATCCTCTATAAGTTGAATATAAATTTATTATAGTTTATTATTTTATAGAGATATAGAATACTTATAATAAGTTTAATACTTAACTTATTAGAAGTTATTTTTAAAATCTTATTTTAGATCTTTTAATATAATAATAAAAATAGGCCACTTTAATTATCTAACAGTTACTATTATCTTAATTATAGACAACCTCTAATATATATTATTCCTTAGATAAGTAAGCTTTAGTAACTCTATAAAGTAGCTAAAATTATTTTAATAATAGCTCTTTTAATTTAAAAAATTTAAGTATTAAGATATAATTAAAGCTATAATAGTAAAATTATTATTATTAGATTTCTATTATAAAGCATTATAATTTTATAGCATCTGAAGCCTTTCTTAGGTTTTTACTAGCTATCTTAAGAAGAAGGGCCTCTTTTTAGCAACTTCTTAGCTATTTAAAAAGTAAGCTAAGATTTAGTCCTTATTTAATATAAACTCTAACTATATTATTTTTTAACCCTAACTACTATTCTATTATAATTCTAAATTCTCTATAGAATTTATTATTAAAATAATAATATAATGTATAGATAATTAAGTACTTAGAAATAAGAGATTGTTATCTAATAAATTTTAACTTATAAGTCTATTTAGAGAGAAGCTTTAAATCTTAAGTTAAACTTATAAAAAGGTAATCCTTTAAATATTTAAGAGGTTATCATCTAAGTAGTAGTTTCTAGTTAACTAAGTAATACCTTACTTATTAGTTATACTAATAATCCTATTAGCCTATTTTAAAAACTACTACTATATAAGTTAATTAATAACTTTATATATAATTAACGTTCTATATATAATTTACATTCTATATAATTAGCTGCATTATTAATACTGCATATTTAATTTAATTAGCTAGAATAAGTAAGTTGCAACTTAGTTAGCTAGATATAACTGCTTAGATAGTAAAACTTATATTTAATTTCTTATACTAAAGTTATAAAACTAAAACTTTAGGTATTATATTATAGTATAGAGTTTATAAGTTAGAATACTAACTTAAAGTTAAGTAATAAGTTAATATAAAAGTAGTTAAAGCAGTAAGTAAATATTAATTTCTTTATAATAATTTATTAGAAAATGATTTAATGTTTAAATTTTGAAATATAGAATTTTGACTAATAAGCATATATATAATATTACTATTAAAATAATTAAATACCTAATCTAAAATTAGTTTAGTTAGAAGTATTAAAGAAGTTTAGAAAGAATATACTTAAAATCCTTAATAAGTTAAAGTATATAAATCTATATATTATATTTCTAAATATAAATATATCTCTATTCTTCTATTATAATATTCTAGAGAAGTAATAGATTACTTTAAGCTTTTAATATAAACTAAGGTTCTTTTAAGAAATATAGTATTTTAAGAACTAAAAATCATATATAGGTTTATTAATATTAAATAGAAAGAGAACTAAGATTTTAATAATTCTAATACTTATCTTAAGTTTTTAAAATATAAATCTATATATTAACTTAAGAAAAAATAGATATATTATTACTATATTAAACCTTTAAAAGACTAATAAAATATAGAGAAAAACTATAAATATAAAGAAGATTATTATAATTATAATAAGTCTATTTTAAATTATTATTATTTTATAAATAAATTTTAAACTTTTTTAAAATCCTCTATTTCTATATTATTTCTAAAAATAATAAACTATTTACATAAAAATAATTAGTTTTTAAAATGTTATATTTATAGTAGTTCTAACTATCTATTTCTAAGTAGCTTAAATAAAGTAAAGAAATTAGAAAGAAAAGATAAAAACTTTTAATAGTTTGATTTATAAAAAGCTTTTTTACTCTTAAGTTAGAAAAAGCTTATTAAGTTTATAGTTATAATATAGCCCCTCTATAAAAAAGACTATAGTAAAATTCACCTTATATATATATAATTCTAGGAATACTATATAAGCACTTTAACTTATATATTCTACTAATTAAGGAAAATAGTATAGAAACCTTATATAATCCTCTTAATAAGTAAACCCTTATATAAAGTTAAATATATACTTTAGCTAAATAAACTAATAGAATAGTAATAACGCTATTTATATAGCATAAAGCTAATAGTAATAGTATTATATATAATAAAGCTAATTATATTAAAGCTAAATAGGTTACTAAAGCTCTTATAGCTTAGTAAAAGCATTATTAGACCTTTTAGTAAGGTATTTTAAATACTACTATAAGAGAGATAACTTTTTAACTAAAGAGGTTATTAGAAGAAGTTTTTATAGCTAGAAGTATATAAACTCTAATATAAAGCTTTATATCTATTCTTCTTCTTCTTTATCCTTTATAATATCTATATTATAAGAGATATATAAAAGTATTAATCCTCTATAAAGTATACCTTTCTATAACGAAATAATTAAAAGTATTCCTATAAAGAATACTATATATATAAATACTAAATAAAGCCTTAAAATTTAGTAAATACTCCTTCCTTACTTAGTAATATATTATTAAAGTAACTATAATAAGTCTTTATAAAAGTAGAAGATCTCTTATACTTTATAGCTAAGAAATCTTAATAAAGATTTTATAGATCTTATAAAAATAACTTTTAGAGTTACTAAACAAAAAGAGTTTTACTATTTAGGACGTAGTTTCTAGCTAACTAAGTAGTACCCTACTTATTAGCTATCCTAGCAATCTTATTAGCCTACTTAGAAAACTACTATAGCGTTATTTAATTAATATTCTATATATAACTAACGTTCTATATATAATTAATATTTTATATATATAATTAAGAACTTTACGCATAATTAATAACTTCATCTGAAATTAATACCTTTATATAGGTATAGTTATCCTAAAGTTATTAATTACGCGTGAAGTTATTACGTATAGAACGCTGCGTTATATATAATTAGCTATATAATTAATACTAAACGTTTAATTAGCTAGAATAAGTAAGGTACTACCTAGTTAGCTAGAAACTACTACTTAGATAGTAAAACTTAAGAAAAATATAAGTTTATATATCTATTTTAAAGTAGCTATAAAGTTATTAACTCTTTTAAGTAGAGAAGTTATAAAATTAAAAAGCTTTAGGTTTCAAAACTAAATCAAGCTAAAGTTTATAAGATTCATTTATAAATAACTATCTATATCTATAAAGCTGCTAGCTTTATATTATGAAATTTAACTAGTATTAACTATAAAAGCTAAGTTCGTCCTCTTGCTCTCTACTAATAACTTTTAAGTTATATAACTACTGAGATATTATAACTTTATAAATTATAATAAGCTAAGTTAACTATCTTCCTCTAGCTATATCTATCTCTATACTATATTTAATTTATACTTATCTTTTTATCTTTTACTATTTAGATATTTATACTATAAGCTCTATTAAGTATAGCAGCCTTAAAGGCTCTATATTATTATGCTATTTAAATAATATTATCTACGTTATTATATAGTTTTAATAGCTTTATTAATATTAGCTATACTCTTAATATTAAATTCACTCTTTTTAACTTATTAAGAAGCTTTTAAGCTACTTTAGCTATTTTAAAGAAGTTTAAAAAATAGTAATATATATTAGAATTACTATTAATAGCTTTAACTCTATCTATATTAATCCTAAAATTATATAACTATAATTTAATATACTTATTAGCTATTTTAAATAAGTATTTCTAAATAAATTTAAATAAAGTTATTTTATTAATAATTAGAAAGTTATTATATTTAAAGCTTTAAATCTTATTAATCTTAGTTTTATAGATTAAGTTATTTAGTATAGCTCTACTTAGTTTATATATTAGTAGAATAAAAGAGAAGGATATTATGGTTATTATATATATATAAAGATATAAAGAATAAGCTTAAAAGTTTATTTAAACTAGTAGTTAAATTTTTATATTATAGCTATAAGAACCTTTTTAGTTATAGTAATAAAGAGTTATACTATAAAGTTTATACCTTAGAGTATAAGTTTAAGCTATTATTAACCTTAAGTTAAATACTTTTAATATTTTATATTATAAATAATACTTTTATAATATTATAAATAACGCTTTTATAAGTAATAGCGTTATAAATAATACTTTTACTAATATATTATACTACTCTACTACTTATTTATTAACTTACTTAACTTCTTCTATTAAGGATAAGTTAAGTTTAGCGTTAATAATTAACTATACTAAGAATAATTTATTTACTTTATTAAGATTAAGTTTAGGTTAAAGTACTACTATTAAGTTTAAAGTATAAAGAAAAAAATATAATACCTACTTATATAGGTTAATTAGACTACTAATATCTATATTTATAATAACTTTTTTTTAATATACCTCTAGAGAATAATTACTCTATTTCTTATTATAGTATTACTTAGTATCTTTTTTAGTTTTATTAGTAATATAGAGGTATTAAACTAAACTTTTAGCTTATTTATTATCTAATATATAAAGCTTATTATTATGCTCTTTATTTTCTTTAATTTAAATTATATTTATACTAACTTTTTTAAATAAACTATTAATTTAGTATTAAAGTAGTATTTATATCCTTTAGCTTCTATAGTTTAAAATGCTTAATAACTTTATATCTCTTATTTCTATAGTTATAATAAGTAATAAAATTATCTTTTCAAAATATATTAGTTAATTATAGCTAAAATAACTACTTTTAAATATTTTTTTTATTAAGAATTCTTAATAGAATATTAGAGAGTATTTAAGCTTTTTATAGTTATATAGTTATTCTTAGTAAAGCTTTTTACTTTTAGTAAATACTTAGGTTAAAATTAACTTAAGTAGTTACTTTTCAAAAGTATAAAAGTATATATAACTAAAGTAATATTATTAGAGGTAGGAGTATTATATAATATAGCAAAAGTAAGATACTTTTTATTTTATTAGTTATTAGAATAAAAGTCTTACTAATTAAGAATAACTATTTATAGCTAGTTTAAATATTTATTATTAATATAAAAGAAATAATATTAATAAGAGTAATAATAAGTAAAAAGTAGTAAGGCCTCTAGCTATTCACTATGATTTTTACCTACTTAGAGCGATAGACCTCTTAACTCTATACCTCCTAATAATATATACAGCCTTTAGTTATATAATTATAACTCTCCTAACCTCAGCTATACTTATATATACACATTAATAACTTCACTATCTTTAACTTCACTTCAGTAATAATATAGTTTATAATTACTTAATTACTTAATTACTATAGACTACTAAACTATTAACCTATCCTCTCTCTTACGCATTACTTATACTACTAATACTATCCCTATTACTACTTTACTATCCGCTATTCTTCTTATTTAATCAGGCTAGCTAACGCCTTTATAGCTATACTATTATTAGTAACGCTCTCTCTATTTAGCATAAAGCGTACTTACTAATAAGTCCTACTAGGTCTAAGCCTAAGCTACTTCTACCTTAGTATTATAGAGAGCTTATACGAAAAAGGGCTACTCCTTAAGATAGCTAGAAATATATATAGCTTCTATATAGAGGTATTTAAAGCTATTATTTATTACTTTAATTATAGTATAGAGAGGGTCCCCTCTAGAGGTATTTATAAAAGCTTTAGCTATAGCTACCTTAATAATATACTACTAATTAGTAAAAGAGTACTTATTATATTTAAAGGCTTTATTTATTATATAGATATTATTCTATATAGTAATACTTTTAGCTATTCCTTTATAGAAAAGTATACTTTATAAAGGATTAATATTCTTATATATCTTTTATAGTATAAATATAGTGAAGCTTTAGGATTTATTATAGGTTAATAAGGAAGAGGAAGAAGAAGAGGGATAGGTATAAAACCTTACGCTAGTAAAGTTTTTATACTTTTAGCTATAAGAACCTCTTTTAATAACCTCTTTAGTTAAAGAGTTATCTCTTATATAGTAGCATTTATAGATAACCTCTTTAGTTAAGGAGTTATCCCTCTTATAGTAGTATTACTAAGCTATAAGAGCCTTAGTAACCCCTTTAGCCTTAATATAATCAGCCCTACTATATATAGCGCCGCTAGCCCTATGCTATACAGCTAGCGCTATTACTGTTCCGCTAGTCTATTTAGCTAGGGCGTATATTTAACTTTATAACGTTTAGAGGGTTTACTTACTAGCAAGAACATATAGGGTTTCTATACTATTTTCTTTAATTAGTAGAAAGTATAGGTTAAGGTGCCTATATAGTGTTTCTAGAATTATACCTGCATATAAGGTGAATTTTGCTATAATCTTTTTATAGGGAGGCTGCGTTATAACTATAAACTTAAGTAAAAAGTAGTAATAATAGGTAAAAAGTAGTAATAATAAGTAGTAATAATAATTAAATAGATAAAACTATTAAATTGCTTACTTTCTTAAAATCTATTAAGTTTATAGTTATAACGCAGCCCCTCTGCAAAAAGACTACAGTAAAATTCACCCTATATGTAGGTATAATTCTAGAAACACTATATAAGCACTTTAACTTATACCCTCTACTAATTAAGGAAAATAGTATAGAAACCCTATATATTCCTACTAATAGGCAAACCTCTAAACATTACTATATAAAGTTAAATATATACCCTAGCTAAATAGATTAGTAGAATAGTAATAGTACTAGCTGCATAGTATAAAGCTAGTAGCGCTATATATAATAAAGCTAATTATATTAAGGCTAAAAGGGTTACTAAGGCTTTTATAGCCTAGTAACACTACTAAATAGAGATAACTCCTTAACTAAAGAGGTTATTATAAGAGGTTCTTATAGTTAGAAATATAAAAAGCTTTACTATATATAAAGCTTTATACCTTTCCCTCTTCCTCTTCCTTACCTTATAACTTATAATAAATCCTTTATAATATCTACACTATATAAAGAATATAAGAATACTAACCCTATATAAAATACACCTTTTTTTAAGAATATAGCTAAGGATATTACTATATAGAATAATATCTATATACTAAATAAAATCCTTAAGTTTAATATATACTTTATCCCTAATTAAAAGTACTTTATTAAGGTTATATTAGATAGAGCCCTTAGTAATACCCCTCTAGAAGACCCTATCTACTAAGTAATTATAGTAATAAGAAGACTTAATAGCTTTAGTATAGAGGCTATATATATCTCTAGCTATTTTAAGGAGTAGCCCTTCTTTATATAAACCCTCTATAATACTAAAATAGATATAGCTTAAGCCCTAATATAAGCCTAATAAGGATTAATAAGTATATCTTATACTAACTAATAGAGAGAGTATTACTAATAACAGTATAGCTATAAAGGTATTAGCTAGCTTAATTAAATAAAAAGACTATAATAATAATAATAAATAGCAGATAGTAAAGCAGTAATAGAGATAGTATTTAATAGTAGCGCAGGTAATACGTAAGAGAGAGGATAAGTTAATAGTTTAATAGTTAGTAATTAAGTAATTATAAACTATATTATTACTAAAGTAAAGTTAAAGATAGTGAAGTTATTAATGTATATATATAAGTGCGGCTGAGGTTAGGAGAGTTATAATTATATGACTAAAGGCTGTATATATTATTAGGAGGCGTAGAGTTAGGAGGTCTGTCGCTCTAAGCAGGTAAAAAATCATAGTGAACAGCTAGAGGCCTTCTTAAAATCTATTCTAAGTAGAAAATTCTATTATATATATAATATATTTTCTCATTCTAAACTTATACTTAATTAAGTTATTACTATAATAAGTAATTAACTATAATAAACTTACTTTAAAGTTAATGTTTTAGCTTAATTTAGTTTAATTTAGATATTTTAGATCTATAGTATTATTATAGTTCTAGTTTATTAATTTCTTATAAATTATTAATTTCTATTATTTTAGATTAAAATCTCAACTTAGTATTAACTTAGTTTATTGAGTTTATAGTTATAACGCAGCCCCCCCACAAAAAGACTACGGCAAAATTCACTCTATACGTAGGCATAATTCTAGAAACACTATATAGGCACCTTAACTTATACCCTCTACTAATTAAGGAAAACAGTACAGAAACCCTATATGTTCCTATTAGTAGGCAAACCCTCGCATAAAGTCGAACGCACGCCTTAGCTAAATAGACTAGTAGAATAGTAATAGCGCCAGCTGCGCAGCGTAGGGCTAGCAGCGCTATATATAGTAGGGCTGATTATATTAGGGCTAAAAGGGTTACTAAGGCTCTTATAGTAACGCTACTATAAGAGAGATAACTCCTTAACTAAAGAGGTTATAATGCTACTAAATAGAGATAACTCCTTAACTAAAGAGGTTGTCGTAAGAGGTTCTTATAGCTAGAAGTATAAAAAGCTCTACTATGTATAAGGTTTATACCCTTCCCTCTTCCTTTTCCTTACTAACTTATAATAGATCTTTTATAATATTTATACTATATAAGGAATATAAGAATACTAACCTTACGCTAAGTATACCCTTCTTTAAGAAGATAGCTAAAACTATTACTATATAGTATAATATCTATATACTAAATAAAGCTTTTAAGTTTAGTAAGTACTCTAACTCTAATTAGGAGTAGTTTATTATAGTAGTATTAGATAGAGTCCTTAAGAATACCTCTAAAAAGGATCCTCTTTATACTATAATTAAAGTAATAAATACTTCTAATAGCCTTAGGGTAGAAGCTATATATATCTTTAGCTATCCTAAAGAGTAAGCCTTCTTTATGTAAACTTTCTATAATATTAAAGTAGATATAGCTTAGGCTTAAGTATAAGCTTAATAGAGCTTATTAGTAAGTATGCTTTGCGCTAAATAGAGAGAGCGTTGCTAATAATAGTATAGCTGCTTTTAGGCTTATTAGCTTAGTATACTACTTTATTTATAGATAACGTAAGGCATACTAAAGGCGTCAGCTAGCCTAATTAAATAAGAAGACTGTAATAATAGTAATAACTTGCTTCTAAAGAAGCTACTATAGTAGACAGCAAAGTAGTAATAAGGATAATGTTTAATAGTAGTATAAGTAATATATAAGAGAGAGGATAAGTTAATAGTTTAGTAGTCTGCAGTAATTAAGTAATTAAGTAATCATAAACCATATTATTACTAAAGTGAAGTTAAAGATAGTGAAGTTATCTAGTGGTACATATATAAGTGCAGCTGAAATTAGGAGAGGTAGTTAGAGATTACGATCATATAACTGAAAGCTGTGTGTATTATCAAGAGGCGCAGAGTTAGGAGGTCTATCGCTCTAAGCAGGTAAAAATCACAGTGAACAGCTAGAGGCTATTAACTTAGTTTATAATAATAATATTTTTAATTTTAGGAAATTATTATTCTATTAAGATATACTTTTTATACTAACTTAATTAATAGGTTTTATTTACTTTAAGTAATTAATAAGAATTACTATTAGAAGTAATTTATATAAGTATACTTTTTATTCTAATTAAATAAAGTTATAGTTATATTATTCCTTTTAGTTATATTAATATATAACTAATAACTATAAGGTTAATTATTTAGTTATTAAATATAGTTCTACTAGTTATACTAATATTAGTAGTTATAGCCTTATATCCTTTATATAGCGCTAGTTATATTTAGTTCTACTTAAATTCTCCTTTAGGGGTTACTTAGTTAAAACTTAGTAGTTTTAGACTATTATTATCTTCTTATTTAATTAAGCTAGCTAATACCTTTATAGCTATACTACTATTAGTAATACTCTCTCTATTCAGTATAAAAAGTACTTAAAGTCTAAAAGTAGAATATTTAATAATAAAATAGTAAAAGAAATAAACTTTTATAATAGAGTAAACTACTTAATTAATTTAGAAGAAAGTAAGAATCTACTATATAGACTAATCTAGCCTTTGCAGCTATGCTATTATTAGTAACGCTCTCTCTATTAGTTAGCATAAGCTATACTTACTAATATTTAAGCCTTAGAGGGCTGCCTCTACCTTAGTATTACAGAAGGCCTATTTAAAGAAGGGCTACTCTATAAGGTGCATAAATACCCTATCTACCTCTATAGCTAAGTTTACACACTTACTATTAATTAAGTTATATATCTTAAGGTCCCCTATAGGGGTATTAATAAAAGCTCTCTTAAGTATTATCCTAATTATACGCTCTTTATATATATTAAGCTATATAAAAAAAGAGAGGTTTTTATTAATTAGATTAATATTAAACTCTATAGTAAACTTTTATATATTATTTATATTAATAGATATATTAAGCTTAAGGTATTTATATATAGAGTTAAGTACTAATATTATAAAGGTTTCTTATAGGTTAATAAGGAAGAAGAAGAGGGATAAGTATAAAGCCTTACTTAGTAGTAGAGCTTTTTATACTTCTAGCTATAAGAACCTCTTATAATAACCTCTTTAGTTAAAGAGTTATTTCTATTTAGTAGTATTTATAGCACCTTATTAGAAGGTTTAGTAAAGCTATTATTAGCTAAGCTATAAGAGCCTTAATTACCCTTTTAGCTTTAATATAATTAGGCCTGCTATATATAGCACCGCTAGCCTTACGCTATATAGCTAGCGCTATTACTATTCCGCTAGTTTATTTAGCTAAGGTATGCGTTTAACTTTATATAGTGATATTTAGAGGGTTTACTTACTAATAGGAACGTATAAGGTTTCTATACTATTTTCTTTAATTAGTAAAAGGTATAAGTTAA
This sequence comes from Colletotrichum siamense, assembly GCF_013390195.1. Lineage (NCBI taxonomy): Eukaryota > Fungi > Ascomycota > Sordariomycetes > Glomerellales > Glomerellaceae > Colletotrichum > Colletotrichum siamense. The sequence goes on along the minus strand of NW_023501026.1, from coordinate 290,634 downwards.
AGTACCTATATAGTGTTTCTAGAATTATACCTATATATAAGGTGAATTTTACTATAGTCTTTTTATAGGGGGGCTGCGTTATAACTATAAACTTAATATAGACTAATCTATCTTTTTAATAAATAATACTTAAGAAAAGCTTTACTATTATATTATTAAGAATAAAGTAAATAAGAAGATCTAACTTTCTATAAGTAAAAGTAAAGTATAAATCCTCTTTATCTTTAAAAAAGATAGATTCTTAAAGCTTTATATAGATTATTATAGTTTTAATAAGATTATAATTAAGAATTAATATCTATTACTGCTTATTAATAAGTTCTTAAATAAGCTTTCTAAAGTAAAATAGATTTTAAAGATTAACTTATAAAATATATACTATTAGATTTAAATTAACTTAAAAAACTAATAGAAAACTATTCTTATATATAATATATCTACTTCTAATATATAGTTATACTATTTAAACTAACTAAATAATTAATAATATTCTAAGTATATATACTAAAAGGTAATAGTTAGAGAAGACTAAAGAGTTTATAAGAAGGTATATATTACTTAAGGGGAAGTTAAAGTTGCCTTCTCAAATAACCTTAAATTATAAGTTTATAAAGCTTATATTAGTTATATAACTTACTCCTTTAATAAGTTTTATTAATAAAGCTATATAAAGTAGAAGATATATTATAAAATAAGCTATTATATACTTCTTTAGTTATAAGAATAGCTAAAAGTGCTATATATATATATATATATATATATATAAACATTTATAAACTAAAAATATTTTAAAAGGATTAATTATATATTTAAAATTAGAAATAGTCTCTTAAAAAAAATAGCTTAAGAGCTTACTGCTTATAATATAATCAAAAGAACTTTAAGAAATGTTTTTAACTTATTAGCAGTTTAATTAACTTATATAAATAGGTATTATAATTTACTTTATACTTTTTTCTCTTATACTTTAAACTTAATAGCAGCTATTAAGTTTAAAGTATAAGGAAACCTTTTTAATATAGAATATATTTAGTAAGTTTTATAAATATATTAAATATAATAACTTATTTACTTTATATTTATATAGAAAGATAGTTAACTAAATAAATATAAATAAAGAAGAAAATCTCTCTAGAAGTAGATATAAAAATTTCTTTCTTTATATCTTCTTTTCCTTATTATTTATAATATCTATTTTAACTATTATTTTTTCTTTCTCTATAATAATATCTGAAATATATTTTATAAAGTTTTATACTACTTTTTAAAGATATCCCCTATATATTTTTTTCTTTTATATACTTTTTATAATTTCTATTATAAATAGTCTTAAAACACTTCTTAAAACTTCTAATAATAAGTTATTCTTAGTAATACTTAGTAAATATACTTCTTAAGAGTAATATAAAACCTTTTTATATATCTAAGAAGTTACTTAATAAAGGATTACTAAGTTTAAGAAAGATTATAGATGTTATAAGTATTTAAGTTGTTATTTTATAAGGAATTTACTAACTACTTATTGCTTTTTAAGAACTAGAGATTATTACAAGCTATTTTATAAACTTCTTCTTTTATAAAAGAGAAAGAAGATAAAAGCTTATAAAAGGTTTAATAGTAATTTCCTTAATAATATTTTTTAATATTAGCTTATTTTTAAAATTATTATCTAAAAAGACTTTATTATAAACTAAGATTCCTATAAGCTATTCCTTACTATCTAACTATACTCTTATTTTTATAAGAATATTATTATTATTAAGTCTATTAGAAAGCTTTTTCCTACTTATAATAATTAACTTATAAAATATAGTATTATATATTTTATAAGCTTTAGTAAAGTAATATATTATTATTATTTAATAAATAATAAATAATTAATATTATATTTAAATCTATATTTAAGGTTTTTATAAAACTCTAATTATACTAAAAATAGTATATTATTTATTTTTAATAATAATTAGAAATAAATAATAATCTATTTTTAGTATAATTACTATTAATAGTTATAGTTTAGCTTACTAACTAGCTTAGTAAAACGGATTAAAAGTGGGGAAATCCGCCTCTTAAAAAGTATTTAAGGAGCTAGAATTTCCCTTCTCTTTTTCCTAGAAATTAACACTTTTAATTCCTTTAAAATTTACCCCTTAAGATGCTATTTATTTAATATACTACTAAGAGAGTAACTTATTCAGAAGTTTATTACTACTTATATTAATACTTCTCAAAATATAAATATTAAATCTATTAGATTTAATATTAATAATAAAGAGAAGACTTATAATATTCTCTTTTACTTTCTTAGTAATACTCTTAAATTTTCCTTTATTTAGCTTAAAAAGTAGAATTAAATTTAAGAAGTTTTTTCTTCTTAAGGAATATAAGTTTTTCTTTTATTTATAAGAGATATAAAGCTAAATCTTAATGCTTTAGGAGTTAGTACTATAATTCTTTCTATTTACTATATATAATATAAATATAAAACTAAAAATAAGTGTTATAAAGTTATATTCTACTTAAAAGCTAACTTTCTTTTAGGAGTTTATAGCCTACTTTTTAATAATAATAATTATAATTTTAATATAAGTAACCTTTATAATTACTAATATATTATATATATTATTAGTAACTTATAAAGTAATTAATATTATTTTAAATTTAGTCCTCTTATTAACCCTATTATTACTACTATAAGTAGTTATTATATAGCTTTTATTATATTATTATATATATATTAAAACTTCAAAGAGATATAATTTATATTAAGGTTAACTATTTTATAGAACTATTAACTTCTTTAAAGTGAAATAGTATTTCTAAAGTAGGCTTTTTAGTATGTATTTCCTAACCTTAAAAGTAAGTTATTAAGGATATATACTCTATATAACGTCTTATTTATAAGTTATATAAGTTAAAATATAATAGTAAGACTATATTTATTAGTATAATTAAAGTTTATAAAGTATTTAAAGTTTATAAAAAGTTACTAAGAGCTAGCAGTTAGAGGAGACTAAAGAGTTTATAAAAAGGTGTGTATTACTTAAGAGGAAGTTATCCTCCTAAGTATCCTTAAATTATAAGCTTATAAGGCTTATACTAGTTATATAACCTGCTCCTTTAGTGAGGCTTACTAAGGGGGCTATATAAAGTAGAAGATATATTGTAAAATAAATTATTATATACCTCCTTAGCTATAAAAATAGCTAAAAGTGCTTTATATATATATAAAAACGCTTATAAACTAAAAATATTATATAAAGACTAATTATATATATAAAATCAGAAGCTTCTTATTAAGAAAGAATCGCTTAAGAGCTTACTCCCTATAATATTATTAAAAAGACCTTAATAAGTATCTTTAACTTATAATATATTTAGTTAGTTTTATAAATATATAAAATATACTAACTTATATACTTTATACTTATAAGTAAAAGTAGTTAACTAACTAAAAAGTAAATAAAGTAGAAGATTTTTCTTAAAGTGTATATAAAACTTTTCTTTTCTTTATATAACTTTTTATATTCTTATAAGATCCTACTTTCTATTTATAATACTATAATAACTTTTCTTAAGGATTATATATCCTCTCTAAATCTACTTAAGAGTTATTTTTTATTTTATAAACTATTACTATTATATTATCTTATAATACTATATATATATACTATCTCTAGATATAAGCTAAGTAAGCTATAATAGTAAGAGAGTAAGTTACTTAAGTTACTAGTAATACTTATAAGTTACCTAATAAGCTTAATAAGTACTCTATTTTTCTTTTTTATTATTATTACTAATAAGCCTCTTTATAGCCCTTAATATTTATAATAAGGTTTATAGAGATTTACTTTAAGAGGTTTATACCTATAATTATCTTTATAAATACCTTCTTAGAACTATTTTTAATAATCTTATTAATAGTTATATTTATATTACTAATAAGCTTATTTATTAGGAGCTTATTAATAAGAATCCTACTCTTAAGAATCTTATTCTTAAGGAGCTAGCTTTTAAGAAGTTTATTCTTAAGAGTTTTACTTTTAAAAAGCTTTTAACTAAAGATCTTATTCTTAAAGTTATTTCTATTATTAATAATAAGCTTAATTTTAATTAGATCTCTTATAAAGACTTATAAACTATCTTAGATCTTTAACGTTATAAGGGTTTAAATATTAGTTTCTCCCCCTCTTATAAGTATAAATATATTTTAAAACGCCTCCTTTTTAGTAAAGATAAAGTAGTTATTCTTTATAAGGATAATATTATTAAGGAGGAGCTTAAGTTTATAAAAAGTATATTTCTCTTTTTCTTCTTATAAGATTATTTACTAATTTATCTCTAAAGCTAGCTCTATATACTCCTTTTAAGCCTTAGAATTATTAAAATAGTAGTAGTAATATACCTCTTTTATCTTAAAAATAGAAAAATAAGTTTAACTTTCCTTTTTTATATACTTATAAGCTAATTATTCTTAAATATTATATTTACTTAAGAGGGAAAAAATAGCTATAACTATAAGATTAATAAGCTAAATAAAGTAAAATACCTTAAGTATATTATAAGTAATAATTATAATAATAATTATATATATTATTATTATTCTTTAAATTTTAGTTATTATAACTTATATCTTAAGAGCTATTATAGTAAGTATATAATTATCCCTCTTAAGATTACTATAGAGGCTAATAAGCTAAATACTACTATTTATAAAATAAAGGTTATTTATATTACTATTAAGGTTAAAAAAGCTTAAAATATAGGTTTTTATCTTATAAGTTTTTTATTTTACTTATAAGTATATAGTATCTTTCTAAAGCTTATAATACTTAGAAATCTATATAGAATAAATATAAAGATAGCTATCTTACTTCTTAGTACTATAAAACTCTTAAGGTTTATAATTAGCTTACTACTTAAGAGATAACTACTACTTAGAAGTATTATAAAGCTACTAAAGAGGAGAAAAAAAAGATTTCTTAAATAAAGAAGACTTAAAAAAAGCTTACCTCTTATAAAAGTATTTATTCTTAGAAGTCTTAAAATCTTACTCTATTTAAGATTAAATAAGAGCTTTTAAGTAAAGTATTTTCTAAGTTATTTACTTCTTTAGCTCTTTATTATACTACTCCTCCTCTTATAGCTATCTTTTATACTATTTAGTCTTATAAGTATTATAGTTCTTAGCTAAATTAAATCTATTAAATTAATTTTTTTAAGGATAATAATATTACTTTTAAGTTATTATCTTAAGTTTATTAATAAACTTATAAAAATAAGTATATTTTAAAGAGTAATAATTATCTTATAAGTATTTCTCTAGTTATTATTTTAACTTAGTAAGTTATTTCTACTAAATATCTTTAAGAGTAGCTTATTTCTTATAAGCTTATTATTAAGAAACTTTATATTAATTTATTTAATATAACTTTCTCTATTACTCTTTAGGAGATTTATACTTCTTATAAACTTACTTATACTTTAATTTCTATTATTACTAATAGTCCTCCTCTTAAATTATACTTTTTAACCTTAGCTATTTTATAAACTAAAACTATTTTACTTATTTCTTAAAATAGAGATTTTATTACTTCTATTTAAAGTACTACTTTAGTTTATATTTACTTAAGAGAAGTAGTTTATTACTAATTTATTTATATATTATAATCTATTTTTAATTATTATAATTATTCTAAAAAAGACCTCTTAGATATTTATAATAAGATTAAAGTACTATTAGGAGATAATAAGATTTCTATTTATAAGTAAGCTACTATAGTTAAAAACTTAGAGAATTTCTTTAATATTAGATAGTTCTCTAATATAGATTTTTCTTATATTATTTATAAACTTAATAACTTATATTAAGCTCTTAAGTATATTAGTCCTTATAATAGTTTTAACGTTTAATAGATAACCTATTTAGCTTAAGGTTCTATAGGGTTTTTAGTCTTATAAGAGACTTTTTAGGTTTTATAAGTAGTTTTCTTTTAGGTTTTATATATAATAAGAGAAACTTTATTTTACTTTATAATCCTTATAAGTATATTATAATTATATATATTATATTTATAAGATTTAAAAGTAAGTAAAAGTATTTAAATTTTACTTATAAGAGATTTTTTATAAGTCTATCTATAAGTATCTTATTTATTAATATATAGGTTACTTAGAAGCTCTCTTTCTAATACTCCTATTTTAACTATATATTATAGATATTAATATACTTTAAATAAGTATTTATTCTCTCTTTATTACTTATAATAAATTTAATTATTTATTAGTTATTATAATAAATATTCTATATATTACTAAGCTTAAGTTTAATATCTTTAAATAGCTTCTAGAGAGCTACTATCTTTTTTACTATCTTTATTAAGCTTAAAAGTTCTGCTTTAATAGTTAATATTATAACTATTATTTATCTAATTACTTTCTATTAAATTAATCCTCTAAATAGTATTATAAAGTATCTTTATAAAGATTAATATATTACTTTATTATTTATAAATAAAGTATCTATAGCTATAAGTAATATCTAAGTACCTATAAACTTACCTCCTAAGATACTAAAATAAATCATAAAGTATTAAGTCCTATATAAGTACTATATAGTATATCTTATAGTAGCTAGATATTTTTAAGATAGATTTATAAGAAATTAAAATAGGAGTATTACTATAAATATAATATCTACCTTAATAAGTATAGCTATATAAAATATTAATCTAACTATCTCTTAAAAAGTTTTAACTTCTTATAGTATTATTTATCTTTTATTTTTCTTAAGTTCTATTTAAAGTAAAGAGGTTAATAAGTAAGTAGTATTTTATAAGTTAAACTTCTAAGTAACCTTCTTAATATATAAGTTATAAACTAAAAAGATTTTTTAAGCTTTTTAATCCTTTATAACTCTTACTCTTAAATATTATTTAATATCTCTTTATTCCTTAATTTTATACTTTTTCTTAATCTTATTAATAACTTTATAAGTTTTATCCTTATTATTTTTATAAAATAGAATAAGAAAATTATTAATATAAAATATAACTATAACTTTTTAGTTAAAGTTTTAGAAGAGGTAGAGGTTCTCTTTTAAGCTTTATAGATTAAGTTTCTTAAAAATAAAGCTAAATTCTTTATACTATAAAAGTAATATATCTTAAAGCTTATATAAAGCTCTATTTAGCTTAATAATATATCTAATAAAGGAATCTAAATATCTTATAAATTCCTTAATACTTTAAGGTATCTTATAAATAACTAAATCTCTTCTTTTTAGTATTTTTATATTTAAAAATATATTAATAATATTATATTAGTATACTTTATAATTAAATTATATAGTAATTATTATTATAACTTAAAAAGTTTAAGAAATAAGAGTTATAATATAAATACTCTTAAGATTTCTTAGTTAGAGGTCTCTTCTTATAATAATCTAAGCTTTTATATTTATAAGATATCTATCTATATCTAGCTTATAAGTAAAAACCTATTTTAAGGGGAGAGGTTTTAAGTATACTCTTAAGTAGTTTAAAATCCTCTATATCCTAAAGTTAATAATCTTCTTAAGCTCCTTATAATATATAGTAATAAATAGCTTCTAAAGCTACTTAGAAAACTTCTTAATCTCTTTCTAAGTCCTTAAGAGTAATAATAGCTATATATAATATATTTTATTAAATTATAGTAGGAGATTAAGAAGAGGCTTTAGGATTAATCCCTTATAGATATTATCTCTTAGGGGTTTATTTAATCTAACTTTTACTATCTTATAAAATATATAGTAAAGTTCTTTATTTTCCTTAATAGCTTTTTATTTCTCTAATATATAAAATATAAAGAAGTTATTCTATTCCTATTTATTAGATATTAGGTTTTTATTTTCTATACTAATAGTATTATTAATATAAGTAGTAAAAATACTCTTAGGTTTACTCTAAAAACTACCCCCCTTATAAGAGTAAGTCTAAATATAAGTCTTCTTTATATATAAGCGCTTTTTCCTTAGCTTAGAGGTTCCTTCTTATATATCTCTAAAGTTAAGCTAATTCTTAAAAAGAAGTAAATTCTTATAAAAGCTATTTATATCTATTAGTCTAAAGTTTCCTATATTTTTTAATAAGGACTTTATTCTACTAATTAATTCTAAATTCTCTTAAAATTCTAAAGTGTTAATAATAATATTACTTCTAAAACCTTTATTACTTAAGAGCTCTAAAGTTTATCTAAGAAAATTACTTTTAAGTATTTAACTAATAAGTTCTAAGGATTACTTAAGAGTAAGAAAGCTATACTAAGCTATTTTAAATATAGTCTTCCTATTTTTTATACTTTATAATAACTATTATACTATAATTCCTTTATTAATTATAAGATTATTCTTATTTAGAATATTAAAGCTTATAAGTATATTAAAAGCTAAAAGTAATTCCTCTATCTCCTTAACTATAGCTTTTATAACTATTAGTTTTAATCCTTCCTTAATATCTTTTTTTAAGAAGAACTTACTCTTATTAAAAGTAATATTTTATAAGATAATTACTCTCTTAAGTATTAAAATCTAAATTCTATAGAGATTATATATATTAGGTATATATTTTATAAGATATCTAATATAGCTATATAAGACTATTTTAAACTCTTTTCTCTCTATCTCCCTTTCTCTTTCTCTCTTAAGGATATATACTTTATAACTATAAATATATATCCCTCCTTAATAAAGTTAAGTTTTAAGGTTCTATAGTATACTATAAGTTAGTATTTATATATTAAGATATCCTTTAAACTATTTCTCTTTAACTTTATTAAGAGACTTCTAGTTTATTAATATATAAAAACTTATATTATATAAGAAGATACCTATAAGTACTAATTTATTTTATAGTTTAAATAGAAGTCTTATTAAGTTTAATATCTATATACTTTATATAATTACTTCTTTTCTTACTTTTTCTCTCTTACTAATTAGTTCTTTTATATAAAGAGGGGGAAGTTTAATATTAATACTATTCTCTTAAGCTTATTATTAATATTTAGTTATTCTTTAGATTATAATAATAGATCTATTAATATTTTATTTTATTTTATATATAAGGAGTCCTTTCTATCTAAAAACTTAGTTCTTAAAGGTTTATAATACTTAGAAGACTTTATAATAAGTTTTATTTCTAAAGTAGAACCTAAAAAGCTTTTTTATATACTTATCCCTAATTATAAAAAGCTATAAAGCTCCTAAATAAGCTTCTAAGTAGTTAAATAGATCTTAAGAGATATACTAGTAAAGATATTTACTTTTAGATTTAGATAGTCTTTATAAAATAACTTATTATAAATAAGCTATAATATAATTTTTATATTCTAAATAAGTTAGCCTCTTAATCCTCACCCCCTAAATATTTTAAACTAAATATTTAAGAGCTTTCTATCTAAAGTATCTAGCTTATAAGTACTAAAAATAAATATTATTTTCTTTTATAAGCTTAAAGTTATAAGAAAATTACTCTTAAGAAGCTATAGCTATTAATTAAGTAGTATTTATAACTCTTAAGTAGCTTATATTAAAATAGATTTATAATAAAAATAAAATAAAGTAATTAGAAATAAGTTTATATTTAAAAAATAAGATATTATTAATATATATAAGTATCTAAAGTAGAGTTCTAACCTCTCTATAATAAATCTTATTAGTATATCTATTTAACTAGATATTAATACTCTTAAGAGAGAATTTTAAGATAATATTAGTTTTAAAACTTTTAATATAGAAAACATTCTTAAGAGTAAAATCCTCTATTTATTCTCTATTAAGCCTATAAAGAGCTTTATAGAAAACCTTTATACTTACTCTATAAACTATTAAAACTTAATTTCTTATAGTAACCTTTTTAGGTCTTTTAAGTAGTTTATAATTTTATAAGTAGCTTATATTATTAATAATATAGTTTAAAGCTATAGTATTATAAACTATAGAGAGCTATAGAGGGCTATTATTTTCTCTACTTATATTAAAGATAGATCTAAATCTCTCTTTAAGTATTTTAAGAGTAAATAAGTCTATATATAGTAATATAACTATAATAATAACTAAGTTATTAAGGTAAAATATATTTTTAGCTATATATCTTTTCGTTCTTATAATATTTTCTAGCTTAAGCTATCTCTTACTTATAAAGTTATTATAGATTAATTTCTATTTCTTTAAAAATACTTTAATCTTAATATTATTTTAGATTTCTATAGTAACTCTTAAAGCTAGCTAGTAAGTTATCTTATTAGTTAATATAAGTTTAATTCTTATATAATCCTTAAGAAACTAAATATATTATAAAGATTATTTTTTACTAATAAATTCCTAGTATAAATATTCTTTAACCTCCTTAAGAGTATCTCTAAACTCTTAAGACTTCTTATTTTTAAACTTTAGTCCTCTAGATTTAGATCCTCTTAAAATTAAACTTAATACTTATAAATTATTAGATCTATTATTAATTATTATAAATACTCTATTAATCTTAAGTTTCTTTTAATAAGAGTTTAATTAGATAATTTTAGTAAAAACTTTACTATAATCCTCTAGTTTAGGAAAAAGTTAAAATAATTCCTTATAAGTAATAAGATCTTAGATTATTTATTATACTTAATTAGAAGTAATTTAAACCTTAATAGTTTATAAGAAGTGCTTAACTATAAGAGCTCTTTAGATATCTAAAATCCTATAAGTTAATACTTAATAGTAATAATTAATCTATTAGTTAAAAAAGTCTCTTAAGCTAATATTTAAATAAATAGCTTTATAAAAGATATTAAAGTAGTTCTCTCTTATTATAATTTAAGTAGCTAAGTTACTCTTTATAAGCTTATTCTTAAGTAATTTAACTACTATTTAAAGAGAAAATAATTTACTATTTTTATTATCTAAAGTAGTTTAGTTTATAAATCTTTATAAGTATATAAATATTAAAATAAGATTTATATTATTACTTAACTTAAAAGTGTTTAAAGTATATAACTTAAATAGAAGTAGTACTTTATATCTTAGAATAAATCTAAGTAAAGTATAGTTCTTATTAAGCTTATTTAAGATCTAAAACTTAATAATACTTATAAGTTTTTTATTAATACTTATAAGAAGTTAGTTCTAAATATATCTTAGGAGCTAATCCTTAGTTTTCTAGTTATTTTAAGTATTAGCTTCTAAAATAAACTATTACTTAATAAATATTTTATATTTAACTTAAAAGAGGGAATCCTTAATTATAATAAGTAATAGCTTAGTTAGTTTAAGAAGAAGTTAAGAATATATAAATATAAGAGAATATAGAGGTATAAGAGAATATAGAAGTATAAAAGCTTATATAAATATAAAAGTAATAAAGACTTATAAGACTTCTTCTTTATTAGCCTCTTATTATTATTAAGAATTAGCTATTTTTATTTATTTTTCCTCTTAAGCTTTATTTACTTCTTATTTCTTAAGATCTTTATTATAAATATTTTATTTCTCTTTATTAAACTAAGTAATATAATCCTTAAGAAAAGAGATACTTACTTTATTAGTATTTCTAAAAATAAATATATTAAGCCTATTAAGATTAACTAAATCTTAAATACTATATATAATATATATAATTTTAAGATAGTTAAACTAAACTAACTAGTCCTTATAAGTCCTTAACTTAATTTAATTACTTTTAAAATAAAAGTTTATTTTAGAAGCTTTTTTAGATAAATAAGATATCTTATAAAATATAGTAAGTAGTTATATATAAGTAGAAGTATAGAAAAAAAAAAGAGAGTTTTATTTACTTTATAAAATATTTTAATAGTAATAAAGGAGTAAAATTAAAGTTCTAATAAGCTAAGTTTATAACTATTAAGAACTAATAGTTAGAGGAGACTAAAAAGTTTATAAAAAGGCGTATATTACTTAAGAAGAAGTTATCCTCTTAAGCGTCCTTAAATTATAAGCTTATAAAACCTATACTAGTTATATAACCTGCTCCCTTAGTGAAGCTTACTGAGGGGGCTGCGTAAAGCAGAAGACGTATCATAAGATAAATCGTCACAAAAGTATAGTAGTATTTCCTCTATTAAAGTAAGAACTAAAGTTATTAGTAATATGCTTTATAAAGCCTTATATCTCACTCTTATATCTATTAGTACTTATATAAAGTTAAAGATGATATAATAATAAGCTAAGAGTATTTTATATAAGAGTGAGATCTTAAATATCTCTATTTAGAAGTAGTTTACTTATTATATAATTCCTCCTCTATAGATACTTTTTAGTTTAACTCTTAAAACTATAAATATAAATACTTTTATAATATTTTTATAAAGATTACTACTTAGAAAGCTTATATAAAGAGAATAACTTTTTTAAACTAACCTTCTTATAAAAAGAAGTAAAGATAGCTATTTTATAAATTTCTATTTATTTCTTATTAAGAATATTATAAACTCTTTAATATCTTTTCTTCTTAAGAGCTTATTCTTAAGTTTTAGAAGTTTATATATTTAGTTTCCCTTAAATTCTATTATTAGTTTTATAAAGAAAGTAACGCTTAATATTTATTAAAAAGCCTACTAATTTATCTTTTTTAGAAGAATTATAAATACTTTCTACTTATTAAGATATATATCTCTTTTAAAAAGACTTTATTATTTTAAAAAGAATTACTATTTATAACTTTATATAAATATTATATACTAAGCTTAACGTTTATAATTTAAGTGCTACTAAAGCTAATTTTATAAGACTTATCCTTTTTATAAAATTTAATCTTCTTAAGAACTCTTTTATATATTCTATTTATATACTAATTAATAAGATTAATACTACTAATATTACTTTTAGAAAAGCTTAAGAAGATATTAATAATTCTATAGAATAGATTATTCTATAAAATAGTTTTAATTTAGTTTTAAGTTATTCTTTTTAGTTTTAAAACTTATTAAAATTAGATCTTATATAATTAGTTTAAGATTTTATACTTTTAATTAGGTTTTATATTAAATATAAGAAACTTATTTACTTTTTTTAATTATATATATTATATTAATAAGATTTAAAAATAAAAAGATATATTAAAACTTTACTTATAAGAGGTTCTTTATAAATCTATCTATAAGTATTTTACTTATTAATATATAAGTAACTTAGAATTTTTTTCTTAATCCCTTTATTTTAACTATATTATAAACATTAATATGCTTTAGATAAATATATATTCTCTCTCTTTTATTTATTATAAGTTTAATTATTTACTAATTATTATAAATGTTCTATATATTATTAGACTTAAGTTTAATATTTTTAAATAACGTTCAGAAAGGTATTATGTTTTTCCTATTTTTATGAGGTTTAAGAGTTCTACTTTAGTAATTAATATTATAACTATTATTTATCTAGTTACTTTCTATTAAATTAATCCTCTAAGTAGTATTATAAAATATCTTTATAAAGATTAGCATACTACTTTATTATTTATAGATTAAGTATTTATAGTTATAAATAAGATCTAAATACTTATAAACTTACCTCTTAAAATATTAAAATAATTTAGAAAATATTAAGTTTTATATAAATACTAAATAATATATTTTACTCTAACTAAATACTTTTAAAATAGATTTATATAAAACTAGAATTATAATATTATTATAAATATAATACTTATTTTTCTAAATATAGCTATATAAAATATCAATTTAATTATCTCTTAAAAAGCTTTAGTTCTTATAATATAAGATATTCTTTATTTTTCTTAAGTTCTACTTAAAAAAAAGGTATTAATAAATAAGTAATATTTTATAAGTTAAACTTCTAAGTAAATTTCTTAATATATAAGTTATAAATTAAGAAGATATTTTAACCTTTTATATCTCTTTATTCTTTAATCTTATATTCTTTTATAATTTATTAGTTACTTTATAAACTTTATTATATCTATATTTATAAAATAAATAAATAATTTATTTATATAGAATATAACTATAACTCTTTAACTAAGGTTTTTTAAAAGAAAATAAAAGTTCTCTTTAAAGTTCTATAGCTTAAGTCTCTTAATAATAAAGCTAAATTCTTTTTACTAGAAGAGAAATATATCTTAAACCTTATATAAAGTTCTATTTAGCTTAATAATATATTTAATAAGAGAATTTAAATATTGTATTATTTCTTTAATATTATATAGTATTTTATAAATAATTAGATCCCCACTTTTTAATATTTTAATATTTTAAAGTATATTAATATACCTTATAATTAGATTATATAGTAGTTATTATTATACTTTTAAAAGGTTATAAGATAAGAGTAATAATATGAAAATTCTTTACCTTCTGTTATAATTTTCTATTTCTCTAATATTAAAGTTATTAAGAAGTTATTTTAATCTTATTTATTAAATATTAAGTAGTTATCTCTTATACTAATAGTATTATTATTAATATAAATAGTAAAAGTATTCTTAGGTTTATTTTAAAAACTACTTCTCTTATTAAAGTAAGTTTAAATATAAATTCTTTTATATATAAGTATTTTATTTATATCTTAGAAGTTTCTTTTTATATTTTTAAAAAATTAAATTAATTTAAAAAAATAAGTAAATTCTTATAAAAGCTATTTATATCTTTTAATCTAAAATTTTCTATATTTTTTAATAAAGACTTTATTTTATTAATAAGGTTTAGCTCTTTTAAAGATTCTAAAGTAGTAATAGTAATATTACTCTTAAAGCCTTTATTATCTTAGGTTTCAAAGTTTATTTAAGAAGGTTATCTCTAAATATCTAACTATTAAGTTTAGTGGATTATTTTAGAGTAAGATAGTATGTACTTTAGAAAGTACTTAATATAGCGATATAGAACTACTCTAAACCCTATTCTCTCTAATTTCTTTTCTTTTTCTTTTTAAAGAATATATACTAAATAACTATAAGTATATATCTCTATTTAATAAAGTTAAGTCTTTAAATTCTATATACTATAAGCTAATAATTATTATATATTAAGATATTCTTTTAAGTATTCCTCTTAAACTTTATTAAGAGACTTTTTCTAATACTACTAAGTCCTAACTAAATATTTCTAAAAGAGAATTTAAGTAAAACTAAATATAACTAGCGCTATAAAACAGATATTAGGCTAAGATTACTAATACTAATATAGCTAGTAAAACTTTACTTTATAATTAAATAATTATCTTTATAACTAATAATTATATATTAATATAACTAAAAAGAAGAAAGTAACTAAAACTTTATCTAATTAAAATAATAAGTATAATTATATAAATTACTTATTATAATGATTCCTATAATTAGCTAGAATAATTAAAAACTATATCTTAAGTTAGTAACTATAAAAAGTAAATATAAATAAAATAATAATTCCTTAAACTTAATAATATAGTTCTTATTAACTAAGATTAATACTAAGTTAAGATTTAAAACTAAAATAATAGAAACTAAGAATCCATAATAAATCTATAAAGTATACCTATAATAATACTATAGATCTAAAATATCTAAATTAAATTATATATATCTAAATTAAAATAAATAAAGCTATTATAATGAACTATATAATAAGGTTTTTATAGTTAATTACTTATTATAGTAAATACTTAATTAGATAACTACTTAACTAAGTAAAAGTTTAGAAGGAAAAAATATATTATATATATAATAGATTTTAAGGAAGTAAGTAATTTAATAGTTTTATATATTTAATTACTACTGCTATCTATTATTACTACTTTTTACTTATTATTACTATTATTAATATTACTTCCTTTATATTAATAATAACTATTTATACTAGTTTTAAATAATTATTCTTAATTATTAAGAACTTTATTATAATAACTAATAAAACAAAAAGTTTCCCCCTTTTACTATATTATATAATATTTCTATCCTTAGTAAGACTACTTAAATTATATACTCTTTCGCCCTTTTAGTCTATTAATATATAAAGGCTTATATTATATAAGGAAATGCCTATAGGTATTAATTTAGTTTATAACTTTAATAGAAGTTTTATTAAGCTTAATATCTATATATTTTATATAATTACTTCTTTTCTTACTCTTTCTCTAGTATTACTTAGTCTTTCTATAAAGAGAGAGAAGCTTAATAATAATACTATCCTCTTAAATTTATTATAAGTATTTACTTATTCTCTAAATTATAGTAATAAATATCTTTCTTCCCTTCTAAGTTTTCTTCTTTGCAGTTTGCCGCCTAGAGGCGCACCTTATTAACTGCTATATAACTCTCACAGGGAAATAATTAAAGGCTAGGATAGCTTAAGCTAGAGAAACCTCTATAGCCACCTATAGGGGTATATAAAGAGAGCGTAAATCACTTTAATTATAGGGGGTAGGTATCTCCCTCTTCACACTATTATAACTTATTACTCCTTTAATATTAAGATATTATTACTATACTATATTAATACTATTTATTACTACCTTAAAAGTAGTAATAGCCTCCTTATAATCGCTTAAAAGAACTAAGATAAAGTGTGCAGATTTTTATATATATAACCTAGTTCCTTAGTATAAGGCTTAATAGTATATTAAATACACTACTACCTTCTACTAGTATACCTCAATGAAACGATATATTATTAAGCTGAGGTATAGAGATATTTTAAGCATATTAAAATAAACTTTAAGACGAATAAGCTATATAACATTAATTAAATTAAGCGTCTCACATTATCGAAGCATAGCACCCTATTAAAGGAACTTAAGGATATATATATAATCGCTATAGCGTAGTAATAGTTAATAGGGGTAGTTTACTAGATATATAGGGGGTGGTTAGAATAAGAGGGACCTCTTATATATCCCTAGTTATATAAGAATTCACAAAAGAATTCTTCACAAAATAATAGTAATAAATATATTAATATTTTACTTTATTTTATATATAAAAAAAGTTTCTTCTATTTAAGAATCTAATTCTTAGAAGTTTATAATACTAAGAAGACTTTATAATAAGTTTTATTTCTAAAGTTTCTAAAATAAAACCTAAAAAACTTTCCTATATATTTATCCTTAATTATAAGAAACTATAAAATTTATTATTAAGTTTTTTAATAGTTAAGTAAATTTAAAGAAATATATTAATATATATACTTACTTTTAGATCTAAAAAGTTCTTATAAAAGAGCTTATTATAAATAAGTAGTGAAATAATCTTTATATACTAAATAAGTTAGTCTCTTAATTTTTACTTTCTAAGTGTTTTAAACTAAGTATTTAAAAAAATTTTAATTAAGATATCTTACATATAAGTTATAAATACTCAAAATAAAATTATCTTTATAGATAAGTTTAAAGTTATAAAAAGGTACTTTTAAGAGGTTATAGCTACTAATTAAATAATATCTATAATCTCTAAGTAGTTTATATTAAAATAAGCTTATATTTAAAAATAAGATATTATTAATATATATAAGTATCTAAAGTAGAGTTCTAACCTCTTTATAGTAGACTTTATTAGTATATCTATTTAACTATATATTAATACTTTTAAGAGAGGATTCTATAATAATATTAGCAGTTTAGTTAATTTATATAAGTAGGTATTATAGTTTACTTTATACTTCTTTCCCCTATACTTTTAACCTAATAGTAATACTTTAACTTATATTTAATCTTAATAAAGTAGATAAATAAATCTTAGTATAATTATAAAAGTATTTATAATTAAAGTAGTATTATTAGGAGTAGGAATATTATATAATATAGCAAAAGAGGGAAACTATTCGTTTTATTAGTTATTATAATTATATTCTAAAACTTTAAGAATACCTATTTATAGCTAGTATAAATAGTTATTATTAATATATAAGAAAGAATACTTATATTAGTAATAATAGGTAAAACATAATAATAATAACTTATAAATAGTAAGTTATAGTAATTTCATTATTTTTAGTTATATTTATATATAATTATTAGTTATAAAGTATTTATAAAATAATTAGGTATAAGGTTATTAGTTATATTAATATTAATAGTTCTAAGCTAATATCTTTTTTATAGCACTAGTTATACTTAGTTTTACTTAGAGTCTTTTTTAGAAGTAATTAGTTAGAACTTAGTAGTTTTAAAGTAAAACTTCTATAAAAGTATTACTTAAGTATTATCTTAAGGTTTAAAAAGATTCTAAGGATAAGATCTAAAGAAGAGAGATTTAAAGAGTAAAAAACTATTTAAAAAAAAACTAGATAATCTATATAATAACGTATAAGAATTCTAATAAAACTTATTAAATAAGATTTAATAAAGTATAATAACTACTATAAAGAATAAGAGTTTAATTAAATATAATTAGTTTTACTCTTTATAAGAGATTTATATTTTAAAGCTAGGAAAAAGAAGCTATTCTTATATTTTATAAAAGTACTTTAAATATTAGATTAAATAGGAAAATAAGTATATTACTTAATTCTCTTAGAGGTATATATATAAATATATATAAATATATAATATCATCTTAGCTTTTTAAAACTATAAAAGAGTAACTAAAAGAGTAAACCTCTATTTATTTTAAACTTAGAAAATAAAGATATCTAATAAGAGTAAAAATATATAGTAAGCTATTAAGATATTTAAAAAAGATACTTCTATTTAATTAAATAGACTAAACAGCTATTAAAATATAGTTTTTAAGTTAGTAGGGATTATATAAGTAGTATTTAAGAGCTTTATAAGAGATAAGAAATAAAGAAAAAACTATTAAGTAGAATAAATAAAAAGCAGAGTAAAATTACTATTAATCTGAAGCTAAGCTTAGCTAAAATAATAATCAAAAATAATAAATTTACTACCTTCTTCTTATTAAAAGGTAAGAAGGATAAATAACCTTTTTAAGTAGACTAAAGTTATAATTTTCAGCTAAAAGATAAATTAAACTTAATTATAAATTAAAATAGGAAACTTAAAACTACTTAAACTAAAAGATTAACTTACTTAATAATTAAAGAGGTTTAGTAGTAAAAGTTTCAAATAAGTTTTAAATCCCTTTTAAAAAAGCTATTATATATTAATTTACTACTAAGTAAAAAGTGTATTAGTAAAGTATATAGTAGAAACTAATATAGACTACTTAATAATTAAGTAAGTACTATATAAGATAATTAATGTTTTTAAGTAAGAAAAAGATTTATCTAATATCTTTTAAAATTATATTAGTTAGAAAGTCTTAAAGATTATAATAAAACCTAAAGAAGTTATTAATACTTACTATCCCTTATAAGTTAATATAAAAATAAAGATCTTATATAGAAGTAAAGTAATAATAAGTAATATATATATCTATAGTTATTAAAATATAAAATATATTCTTATTAGAGTTACTATTTAATTATTAATAAATACTTTAAAGTTAGTAATATTAAGAAGCTATACTTTAATAATATTCTTAAAGTAAGAGAAAATAAAACTTCTAAAAGTATATAATATTAAGTAAATAAAATATATCTTAAACTTATTTAAGAAAGTTATATAATATTATATTAATAGCTTTAAGTTCTATTAAATAAAGGAAATAAAAGAGACTAATAGTAGTAAATAAGATATTTTAGTATTCTCTTAAAATACTTAAGATATATTATCATATTATATTCTATTAATAAAATTGTTTTTTTTAAAATACTTAAGGAAAATAAGATTGCTATAATATATGAAGTTTTATAACTATTGTATTAAGTATAGCATATCTTATTATTAGAAATAAATATATATTCTATAAGAAGTAGTTTATTTTAAAGAAGTATTACTTATTTATTAAAAGTATTTAGAATAAAGAATAAGTTTTATCTAAGTTAGAAGAGTTATTATTTAAAAATATATTATCAGCAAAACTAAATAAACTTAAATTAAGTAAGCTTAAAGTAATATTAATAAGGGTAATATTAATAAGGAGAGTAATATTTTAGAACTTAACTATAAGAGAAAAAATATTTATTTATAAAATCCTTTATAGTTTAGTTAATAATATTATTATTAATATTCTTTTAAATTTAATTAACTTAAGATTTAAAACTTAATAAAAGATAACTTATTAAGATTTTATATAAAAGCTGGTAAATATTTCTTAAGCTCTTCTCTATAGTTATACTTCAAACTAAGAGGTTAGATATAAAGATTAAAGAAATAATTAAAAGATTAATTACTAAGAAGTTTAAAAACTTTAAAGTAAAGAACTTTAGCTTAAAGTAACTAAACTTAAAGAGTAAGAAAAACAATATACTTATTACCCTCTTCTTATAAAAAAAAAACTATTTAAACTTTAGAAATAGTAAGCTTAAACTATTACTATTAAGTATAAAAAGATATTAAATTATTATACTTATCTAACCTAATACTTAATTAATTAGATTAATAATATTACTATTCTCTTAGTTAATATTTGTTTTGTTTTATTAGATAAAAGAAAGTTATTAGTAATATACTAACTATAATATAATATATAATCTATTTAAGTTAAAGCTATTAAAGTTTAAGAACTAATTATATAAAGAGAAATAAATTAATATAATAAAGAGGTATTTATATACTAGAAAACATTAGTAATAAATAAAGTTATTATTATAAAGTATTATTAGCTATTAATATACTTTATAAACTAATAGTATATAGGAATATTATTTATAAATTATAAAAGTAGGATACTTTAAATATAAATTAATAGCTAAATATTTCTAAAAAGAGATACTCTACTATTATAAAGTTACTAGCAGTAAATAAATATATATATATATAAAATTATACTGCTTTAATTTTTCTAATTAGATAATAAATAAAACTATAAAGTAGAGTAGTTACTTTTTTAATAAGCTACTACTAAATAGTTAAAGATTAGTTAATCTTTATTTTAAACTAAAAATAATTTTTTAAAAGAGGGCTTAGTTATTATAAAGTACTATAATCTTATAGTATTTTTCTAAAACTAATAAGTCCTAACTAAGTACCCCCTAAAGGAGAATTTAAGTAAAACTAAATATAACTAGCGCTAGAAATAAGATATAGAGCTAGGATTATTAATATTAGTATAACTAATAAGACTATACCTAATACTTAAATAATTATCCTTATAACTATTAACTATATATTAATATAACTAAAAGGAATAAAGTAACTATAACTTTAGCTAATTAGAACAAAAAGTATATTTATATAAATTACTTATTATAGTAATTCCTATAATCAGCTAAAACGAATAAAAACTATATATTAGGTTAGTTACTATAAAAAGTATATATTAATAGAACTATTAATAATCCCTAAAGTTAATAATATAGTTATTATTAACTAAAGTTAATATTAAGTTAAGATTTAAAACTAAAATAATAGAAACTAATAATCTATAATAAATCTATAAACTATAATTATAATAATATTATAGATCTAAAATACCTAAATTAGATTAAATAAAGCTATAATAATTAACTTTATAGTAAAGCTTTTATAGTTAATTACTTATTATAGTAATTACTTAATTAAGTAATTACCTAACTAAGTAAAGGTTTATGAGGAAAAAATATATTATATATATTATAGATTTTTCTACTTAGAATAGATTTTAAAGAAGTAAGTAATTTAACAGTTTTATCTATTTAACTACTATTACTACTTATTATTACTATTATTAGTATTATTTCTTTTATATTAATAATAACTATTTATACTAGCTATAATTAGTTATTCTTAATTATTAGGAATTTTATTATAATAACTAATAAAATAAAAACTTCTCCCCTTTTATAATATTATCTAATATTACTACCCCTAATAATATTACTTTAATTATATACTCTTTTATAATTTTAAACTTTTATAGGTTTTTATTAGCTATTTTAAAAAGAGAGGCCTACTTCTAGCTAATACTTAGCTATTAAAAAGCAAGGTAAGATATAGGCTTTATATAAGAGTTTTACTACCTAAGCAGTATTTATTAGCTACTTAAGTAATATCCCTACTTTTTTAACTAATTAAATTATAAGGATTAGTCCTCTTATTCTTTTCTACTCAATATATATAGCTTACTTACTTTAATATTAACTTTAAGTTTAATTTATATTACTATAATAAAACTAACTTTCTTTTATAACTATGTTCTCACTATTAGGCCTCTAGCTGTTTACTGTAATTTTTATCTGCTTAGAGTGACAGACCTCCTAACTCCACGCCTCCTAATAATATACACAGCCTTTAGTTATATAATTATAACTCTCCTAACCTCAGCTACATTTATATATATATATCAGTTAACAACTTCACTATTTTTAACTTCACTTTAGTAGTAATATAGTTTATAATTACTTAATTACTTAATTACTATAAATTATTAAACTATTAACTTATCCTCTCTTTTATATATTACCTATACTATTATTAAATACTATCTCTATTACTACTTTACTATCTACTATTCTTCTTATTTAATTAGGCTAGCTAACGCCTTTATAGTAGCTATACTATTATTAGTAATACTCTCTCTATTAGTTAGTATAAGGTATATTTATTAATATTCCCCTAGAGGGTTACTTCTACTTTAGTATTATAGAAAGCTTATTTAAAGAAAGGTTACTTTATAAAGTATATAAGTACTTTATTTATTTTTATAGCTAAGTTTATATACTTACTATTAATTAAGTTATATATCTTAAAGTCCCCTATAAAGGTATTAATAAGAGCTCTTTTAAGCGTTATTTTAACTATATACTCTCTATATATTTTAGATTATATAAGGAAAGAGTGGGTTTTATTAATCTAATTAATATTAAACTCTATAGTAAGCTTTTATATATTGTTTATATTAATAGGCATACTATAGGACTTAGGGTATCTATATATAGGGCTAGGTGCTAATATTATAAAGGATTTATTATAGGTTAAGAAGAGGGAAGGGTATAAGGCCTTATACGTAATAGTAAAGCTTTTTATACTTCTAGTTATAAGAACCTCTTATAATAACCTCTTTAGTTAAGGAGTTATCTCTATTTAGTAGTATTATTAAGCTATAAGAACTTTAATAACCTCTTTAGCTTCAATATAATTAGCCTCACTATATATAGTACTACTAGCTTTATACTATATAGCTAGTACTATTACTATTCTACTAGTCTATTTAGCTAAGGTATGTATTTAACTTTATATAGTGATATTTAGAGGGTTAACTTACTAGTAGGAATATATAAGGTTTCTATACTAGTTTCCTTAATTAGTAGAGAGTATAGGTTAAAGTGCTTATATAGTGTTTCTAGAATTATACCTATATATAAGGTGAATTTTACTATAGTCTTTTTATAGGGAGGGCTATATTATAACTATAAACTTAATATTCTTACTATTAATTTAATTATATGCGCGCACTTTATATAATAGAGGCTTCTTAGAACGCTTCTACTAATACTTCTATTAAAGATTTTACTCTTAAAAACCTTAAAAATAGTAGTATTAATAGCTATATAATTATTCACTATAATATACTAAACTACTACTTCTAGCTTAATAATACTTAAAAACCTACTTATTATAAGATTTTCTATAATTATAACACTTTATATATATTAGAAAGTTTTAATAACTTAAAGATTAATAGTATTAATAAGGATAATTACTTCTAATATAGTATTACTTCTACTTATAAGATAAATAATTAAAACTAAACCTTTAAAGTTAAGAGCTATTAGTATAACTACCCTCTTTTTCTTAATCTTTTTACTTATTAAACTTATTATAAGTTTAATAATACTTAGAAGAGCTTTATTATTAATATCTCTAAATATAAAGTTATTAAGTTATATAAAGTTACTACTATTATTTATAAAGTTATCCTTAGTTTATATATTAAGTAAAAGGATATTATTATTATATTAATAATACTTAGTAATATCTCTAACTTTAAGAGCTTAATAACTATATTACTATATAATAGTTTATTTATATTCTATAGTTTATAAAGTATAACTTAATACTTTAATATAGACTTATTTATAATATAAAAAGATATAGAAGTAGTTCCTTAAAGTTATTAGTTTTAATAATACTTATAAAGTTAATAACTTTAAGATACCTTTATTTTAAGTTATTAATACTATAGATTTTAGCTCTCTTTATAATTATATTTTTAGTTTTATCTTAACTAAAAGATATAAAAGATATAACTTTTTAATAGCTTCTATTAAGTTAATATAAAATAAGATTTAAACTTTAAAAATACTAAATATATATTTACTATTAATATCTAGTTTAATATATAGCTATAGCTATATATCTCCTATATTAATATTATTATTACTCTTAATATTTAAAAGAAATAGAAAAGCTTTTAGCTAGAGGAAGGTATTAATATTAATAAATATAAGCTTATTAAAGTAGTAGCTAATAAACCTATAACTAAGCTTTATTTTATTATAAATAATACTATTAAATATATACCTAATAACTTCTACTAACTATAGTAATATATAATTTAAGTTTATAGTTATAATGCAGCCCCCCTTATAAGAAGACTATAGTAAAATTCACCTTATATATAGGTATAATTCTAGAAACACTATATAGGTATTTTAACTTATACCCTCTACTAATTAAGGAAAATAGTATAGAAACCTTATATATTCCTATTAGTAGGTAAACCCTCTAAATATTATAAAGTTAAACGTACACTTTAGCTAAATAGACTAGTAGAATAGTAATAGCGCTAGCTATATAGCATAAGGCTAGTAGCGTTATATATAGTAGGGCTAATTATATTAAGGCTAAAGAGGTTACTAAAGCTCTTATAGCTTAGTAATAGCTTTATTAAACCTTTTAGTAAGGTGCTATAAATACTACTAAATAGAGATAACTTCTCAACTAAAGAGGTTATTATAAGAGGTTCTTATAGCTAAAAGCATAAAAAGCTCTATATATAAGGCCTTATACCCTTCCCTCTTCTTCTTTCTCACCTTTAAACCTATATTAATAACCTATCCTTATAACTTATAATAAATCCTTTATAATATTAGCACCTAACCTTATTATTATAAATAGTAGTTAGGATTAAGAGAATAATATAGTTAGGGTCTATATTTAATAAGGACTAAATCTTAGCCTGCCTTTTAGTAGCTAAGCAGTAGCTAAAAGTAGGCCCCTCTCCCTAAAATAGCTAATAATAACTTAGCGAAGGCTTAAGGTAGCTAGGCTTATAAGGCCCTATAATAACTAGGTCTCCCTCTAAGGAACTATCCTTAGTTTAGAATAAAGATTAGCTAATCCTAAGCTTTTTATAAAAGGTTTATTAAAAAGGTAGTTACTCTACTTTACCTCTTTGCTTATTAACTAATTAGAAAAATTAAAGCTATATAATTTTCTATTTATATATTTATTTACTTCTAGTAGCGTTTTTTATAATAGATTTCTTTTTCTTTAAAAATATTTATCTATTTATCTATATTTAGATTATACTATTTTTATAATTTACTAATAATACTACTATAAATTATTAGCTTAGAGAGTATATAAAGATCTAATAATACCTTAAGATAATAACTCTCCTTATTATTACTTTCTATAATATATTAGCACCTCTTTACTATATTAATCTACTTTACCTTATATAATTAGCCTTTATAGTTTTATCCTTTTTACTTATATAGATTAAGTTTTACGTTATATTTAGTAAGTTACTAATTATTTACTTTTTAGTAGTAATTAGTAGAAAAAGACTAACTAAGAGAGTAATATTATAGTTATTAATCTTATTAATTAAGCTTTAAGTTAGGTAAGTATAATAATTAGGTATCTTTTTAAGGTTTAATAGTAGTAGTTTAAGCTAGTTATTCTTAAGGTTTAAGTAGATATTACTACTAAGGATAAGGATTATAACTATATACTTTCTCTTAGTTTTAAAGTTCCTTAGATTATTAGTAATTATTTACTAGATTATTATCTTAACTTTATCTTATAATCCTTTAGTCTAAAGTATAACTATAAAAAAGAGCTTAAGGATATTTAATAGCTTTTATATAAAGCTTAAATAAGTTATATTTTTATATATTTTTAATATTAAATTAATTAGTTTTTAATAGGAAATTAATAATAATATAGTTATTAATTAAGCTATAGAGGATTTTAGAGATAAATAAGAGTTTTAAGAGTTTATAATATATAGCTATTCTTTTAAGTCTTATAATATTACTAATTTAGTTTTAAGAAGGAGTATTTAATAATAAGCTAGCGCCTATTATTAAGCTTTAAAATATAGCTTTTTTAGTTAATATAGCTTTAGCTAATATTAACTTTAGTTTACTTAGTATAAATTTATTTAGTTTTTCTAATAATACCTCTTTAGATAGTAACTCCTTAGATAATACTCCTTCTATTTATTCTTACTATTCTTATTACTTAAATAGTTTAAATAGAGGTTAGTTTAATTACTATAACTATTTACTACTTACTCTAAAGGGAGTTTTAAATAAGCTTAAATATAATAGCTTTTATAATATCTAGTTATACCTCTATTATATTTATACTACTATAAAAATATAAAAAGAAAGTAAAACCCCTTATAATTAGCTACCTCTTATAGAGTATATTTATACTCTTAATAGTAATATATACTATACTTAGTGTTATTCTTATAGAGCTCTCTATATTATAGTAATTCTACTTTTCTTATATTTTTTAGAAGGTTTTTATTAATAAATTCTAGTATAATATACTCTATCTATTTTAGATAAGTATTAAGATATCTTATTTATTACTAATAAGTTTTATTATTTCTTTCTTTTTATAGAATTTAAAGATATTATAGTAAAGTTATATAACTTTATTAAGTAGGTATAAAATACTTTTTATTTACTTAATATTATATACTACTAAGAGTTTTCCTTCCCTATTTTAAAGAAAATCCCTAAAGTATTACTTTATTTTAATATATATTCTAGAGATAATTACTAATAATTAAGTAGTATTTCTAATAGGAATATACTTCCTTTTTTAATAACTATTAATATACTACTTACTATTAGTTTATATCTATTTAAGGTTCCTACTTTTATACTAACTTAAGAGAGATAGTAAGTATACCTAATTCCTTTAGGTTTTACTATAAGTTTTAAGTTTTTATAACTAATTTAATTTTAAGGAATATTATATTAATCCCTTCTTTTTACCTAAAGATACTAGCTATATAGCTTAATAGATCTTTAAGTGTTATATAGTTTATATTAGTTTCTACTAAATATTTCACTAGTATACCTCTTAATTAGTTACTAATTTATATATTATAGCCTTCTCTTATAAGATTTTAAACTATATTAAGGCTTTTACTAATAAGCCTCTCTTACTTAATTTTACTTATTAAATAAGTAGTTCTTTAGGTTTTATTAGTTTTATTTTTTTATAGTTTTATCTTTTAGCTTAGTTTTATTTATTTTTTAGTTTAGAATTATAGCTTTAGTTTACTTAAAAAGGTTATCTATACTTTTTGCTTCTTAATAAGGGGAAAGTAATAAGTTTATAATACTTTAGTTATAATTTTAATTAAGTTTAGCCTTAGATTAATAGTAATTTTATTCTCTTTTTAGTCTTTTCCCTTAGTTATCTTTTATTTCTTTTATACTTTTTTATATTATTATAAAGCCTTTTAAGTATTACTTATATTATTTTTACTAACTTAGAAGTTATATTTTAATAGTTATTTAGTCTATTTAATTAAATAGAACTATCCTTTTTTAGTATCCTAATAACTTACTACTTAATCTAACTCCTATTAAATATCCTTATTCTCTAAGTTTAAGATAGGTAAGAGTTTACTTCTTTAATTACTCTTTTAAAGTTTAAATAAGTTAACTAAGAAGATATTATATAGATATATATATTTATTAAGGAGAGCTAAGTAATAAGCTTACTTTCTTATATAATCTAAAATTTAGAATAGTTCTATAAAGTATAAAAATAACTTCTTTTCTCTAGATTTAAAGTATAAGTTTCTTATAGAGAGTAAGACTAATTATCCTTAATAAAACTCTTACTCTTTATAGTAGTTATTATATCTTTTCTAATAGAATTCTATTAATTTTTACTAAGATTTCTATAAGTTATTATAAAGATTATTTAGTTTTTTTAAATAGGTTTTTACTCTTTATATCTCCCTTTTTAGGATCTTATCCTTAAGATCTCTTTAAAACTTAGGATAATACTTAAGTAATATTTTTACTAAAGCTTTATTAATAGTAAAGTTTCTTATATTATTATGTATAAATATTACTATAAGTAGTAGTTTAATTTAGTTTAATTAGGATTTATTTATAAAATAATATAATTATTATTTTAAAGTTTTATTTATTACCTCTATTTATTTATTAGTTTATAGATAAAATATAATAGAAAGTTTATATTTTATTTTATTATAATAGTAAAGATCTATTTAGATTTAGCTAGTAAATAGTAGCTTTCTATTACTAATAATTCTTTTAAGAGATCTATAGACTAACTCTATTTTTTTAAAAAAGAGTTTAGTTAGTTTTATTATAGTTATAACTATACTAATAGTAAAGAATAAATAGAATTTAGTAAATTAATTTATAATTACTAAGATAAAGTTATAAAGTTTTTAACTATTTTATAGTTATAGTAATTTAATAATTATATCTATAGAGATTTCTTTAAAAAGCTAGTTTAGTAATAGTAATAGCTATAATTTACTATAAAATTAATACTTTTTAGTTTTTATAATATTATAAACTTTATAGCTATTAATATATCCCCTATTATTTTAGTTAAGATTTATCTACTAAAACTTTCTTTAGATAAGTTTAATAGTTTTATCTTTACTAAAATATCTAGCTAGTAGATTATTATAGTAGAGGGATAAAATCTCTATTTAAATTAATATTTTATTAGAGATAAAAATATAATCTTTATATTTAAGAAGATTAGCTTCTAAACTTTAGTATTTTAGTAGATTTTCTTTATTAATTTAGAGAATTTACTTTTAATACTAGGAATCTTTAGACTATAGATCTTTAATAGATTCTTTTAAACTTAGAGTTATTTTAAAGTTATATACTTAGTTATCTTTAGTAATATATTAAGCTTTAGCTTAAGTTATTACTTAAATATTTTATACCTTTTTAACTTTAGTTTAGTTTAACTAAAATTTCTATAGTAGTTTAACTTTTTTAGAAATACTTAATAAAAAATTAAAATTAAGGACTTTTTTATTATAATAATTAAGGTATCTTAAAGGCTTATTAATAAAGTTACTCTTTTTTTAGTAATAATAAATAATAAAGTTATAAAATATAAAATAAATATACTAATAAGCTTATCTCCCTATAATATAAATCTAAGATATAAAAAAGCTTAAGTTCTAATAATTAATTAGAACTTCTATAAAATACTTTAATCTTTCTATATAATATTATTAGGTCTTAAAAGACTTAATAATAATATATATTTCTTAGTCTAATATATACTAATTTAGTTTAGCTCCTTTAAATTTTTAAGACTAAAACGCTATAAAATATTAATAGCTATCATTATATTTCTATAATAAAATACTTAAAACTATAAATTATAATATATCTATCTTAATTCTTATTAACTTCTTATTATTAAAATATTATAAAATTAAGGTATATTAGAAAACTAAATAGAGTAATTAAAATATAATCTACTCTATTTATTTAAACTTAACTATATTTAGTTTTTTATTATCTTTATTACTTTTTAGTAGTTCTATTAAAAGTCTTATAATATAAAAGTATCTTAAAATAAATTATTAATAGAAGTTATAAAATCTTAGAAAAACTTAAATATTATAATAAGTCTTAAGGATTAGCTATAAAGTAATAGCTTCTATATAGCTAGAAGCTATAGAAACTCCTTTAGGAGATAAAATAAACTTTAAGAAATCTATACTTTTTTAATAGAATAAGTATTTAGAAAAGTTAGTATATAGCTAAGCTTCTTTTATTTAGTTTAAAACCTAAAGAATATATTAAATATAAATCTCTTAATCTTTAGAGAAAATAAAGATATTATCTAAATAAATAATATAGAAAATATTAGTAATCCCTTTAAATATAAAGTTAATATAATTTTAAAACGTAATAAAAGTATTAGTTAGTTTAAAAAATATAATTAGATATTTATATAATTTATATTATATTTAAAAAGTAGTTTTCTATTTATACCTTTTTATAATATAAATCTAATAATATACCTCCTTTATATTAATCTTAGAAAACTATTATATACTTATAATATAATCTAAAATTTCTAAAATTAAGAGTAAAAAGTAATAATTTTTAACTATAACTTTATTAAAACTTTAATAATTAATATATAACTATAAACTTCTATCCTTTTTTAAAATAAAAATCACTAAAGAACTAATAAAGTTTTATAATATATAAATATAACTACTTCTTAAGTTCTTATTAATATAAGCTTTTAATATCTCTAATTTTTTAAGAAAAAGGGGGTAAATAAACTTTTAAAGTAATTCTTTTCTTTTTATAATCTTAATCTTATAATTATAAGATCTTTATAAAAGAAGGATAATAGCTTTTAATAATTCTAATATATTAGTAGTAGATAATAATTTTAGAGGAATAATAACTAAAAGGGGAGGTTTATTTTCCTTATAGTCCTTTTTATCTAGAAGGAGAATTAGTTCTAGAAAAATAATAATTATATATATATATATAGCTAATTAAGCTTTTTTAGTAAATTAAAACTTTTAAAATACCTTTTAGGTTTTCTAAGAGAGAGTTTAAAACTACTAATAGTATTTAACACCTCTTAGGTAGATATTTAGATCTTAAATTATAGTTATAGAGAGGAGTATTAAACTCTTTTTTAGTTAAAAGTTATAGTTAATTACTATATAAAGATATATAAATAAGTAAATTACTCCTTAAGAGTTAATAACTATAAAGGGAACTTAATATATTTTATATATAAAGATTTATAAGTAATTAGTTACTTCTAAAATAGAGGTATTAATCTTAGCTTAGTTTAATCTATATAATTTAGTAAATTTAAATAAAATTAAGTTATATTTAGTAGTAATATCTAAGTTAGTAAAAATATATAATTATCTTTAATATCTTTTTATTTAAACTAATATATAAAAATAATAAGTAGTCTTTAAAATAAGCTTAAGAGAAATATAGAGATCTATTCTAAGGTTTTAGCTTTTCTTAACTTTAAAGTAGAAAAGTTTATTATTAATTAAATAGTAAAAGATCTTTTATTTTTTCTTTCTAATTCCTTCCCCTTTTTTAGATATTTTAGAGATAAATAGTTAGAACTATTATAAATATAATATTTTAAAAGTTAGCTATTTTTACTTAAATAGTTTTTAGTTTAGAAAGAGGAAGTAGAAGTAAAAGATTTAAAGTAATTTTATAATTTATTAGAGGAGTAATAATATTTTAAAGAAGATTTATTATAATCTTAAAGATCTCCTTTATATTTATAATTTTTCCTTATAGTTTACTATATTTAATCTACTAAAGTAACTATTCTAATATAAATATATAAGAGAGTAATAGATATTTTATATTTATTATTCTAAAGTTTTTTAAGAAGTTTTATATAATAAGAATATATTTATTCCTTTTTAAGTTACTATATCAATTTATATTCTAAAAACTAAAGATAATTATTAAAATTAATAAAGTTTTAATTTTCTCTCTATTTAGTATTAATAAAGTTTTATATAATTTTTAGCTTTTAGAATATTATATTTTTTAAAAAAGTCTTAGTTTATTCTAAAAACTTAAAGTAATCTATAGCTTCTTTAATATATTTTAGTAGTAGATTAGAGATATATTAGTATTATTAAGTATAATATATAGACTCTATATATTCTAGTTTATTAAGAATTTTAAGCTAATCTTTTTTAAACTTCTTTAAAGTATTTAAATAAGTTTACTTAAGATTAGCTATTTAATTATCTTAGTAGTAAAATATATACTTATTAGTTAAAATCTTAATATTCTTAATTTTAAACTTTAAACTATTCTTAAATAAATTACTATAAAGAGATTAATATTCTTTTATTACTTTAGCTACTTTTTTATTAACTTATTACTTAATTTTAAGTTAATACTCTAATTCAAAAATCTTATGCTATAATATAAGATTTAGATTCTTTATTTTATTACTTAAGTTAGAAGAATTAGATATTTAAAAGATAGTCTTTTTAGAGCTCTAACTTAAAGTTTCTAGCCCTTCTTAAAGTAGACTTAAAAATAGAGGATTACTAGAAGATAATCTCTTATTTATAGCTATCTAATTATCTATATATTATATTATTATCTTAATAGTAACTTAAGAAAAAGATTTAGAATTATTATAAATAGTAGTTAGGATTAAGAGAATAGTATAGTTAAGGTCTATATTTAATAAGGACTAAATCTTAGCTTACTTTTTAGTAGCTAAGTAGTAGCTTAAAGTAGGCCCCTCTCCTTAAAACAGCTAATAATAACCTAGCGAAAGCTTAGAGTAGCTAGGCTTATAGAGCCTTATAACACCTATATATATATATCTTAAGCCTAGCGCGCCTATTAATATAAATAATATATAAAGGCTTACTATAGAGTTTAATATTAATTAGATTAATAAAACCTACTCTTTCTTTATATAATCTAAGATATATAGAGAGCATATAGTTAGAATAATACTTAAGAGAGCTCTTCTTAATACCTCTATAAAGGACTTTAAAATATATAACTTAATTAATAGTAAATATATAAACTTAGCTATAGAAGTAAATAGAGTATTTATATACTTTATAGAGTAGCTTTTTTTTAAATAAGCTTTCTATAATACTAAAGTAGAAGTAGCCCTCTAAGGGAATATTAGTAAGTATATTTTATACTAACTAATAGAGAGAGTATTACTAATAGTAATATAGCTACTATAAAAGTATTAACTAGTTTAATTAAATAAGAAGATAATAATAGTAATAACTTACTTTATATTAGATAGTAAAGTAGTAATAGAGATAGTATTAGTAGTATAAGTAATATATAAGAGAGAGGATAAGTTAATAGTTTAGTAGTCTATAGTAATTAAGTAATTAAGTAATTATAAACTATATTATTACTAAAGTGAAGTTAAAGATAGTGAAGTTATTAACTAACGTGTATATATAAGTATAGCTGAGGTTAGGAGAGGTAGTTAGAGACTTAAGAGGTTATTAGGGATTATATAACTAAAGGCTATATATATTATTAGGAGGCGTAGAGTTAGGAGGTCTATCGCTCTAAGTAGGTAAAAATTATAGTGAACAGCTAGAGGCTAGTAGTATATAATTTATATTAAGTATAAGCTTAATTTTAATTTTATTTAAGCTAAGTTTATAAAGGAGTTTAATAACTAAGAAGCTTTTTATACTTATATTACTATAATATATTTACTTTTATACTATTAGTAAGTAAGCTACTTTATTACTACTTATAAGAACTTTAGTATAAAGACTAACTTATATATAGACACTTCTTATTAAAATATTAACTTTTATATTATTAATAGTAACTTTAATTTATAGTATAGTATAGGTTATTAAAACTATATTAATAAATAAAGCTTATATATATACTAAAGATATTATAAAAATAGAGATATATATTAAGTTTAATTATATTAGTAAGTAATAGCTTAATATTATATTAAAAGAAGTAAGCTATAAAGTATTAGCTTTATTTATAATATACTACTAAATAGTACTACTTATTATACTTATAAATATTAACTTTTATTTATAGGATCTACTACTTTATATAAGTTATTTTACTTAGTAGTATTATCTTCTTTATAGCTATACTTTTCTTAAGTTTAAGAAAGCTAAGAAGTTTCTTATTAAGTTCTTTATTTATTTATATTAGTAGGTATATTAGTTTTTAGTTTATATTCTTATTTATTATATTAATATTTATATTAATACTTTATTAAAGATCTGAAATATTATAAATACTTTATTTAATATTAAGAACTTTATTAGCAGTTTAGTTAACCTATATAAGTAGGTATTATAGTTCACTCTATACTTTTTTTCATAATACTAAAACCTAATAATAGCACTTTAACCTATACTTAATCTTAATAAAGTAAGTAAATAAATCTTAATATAACTAGTTATTAACGCTTAGCTTAATATATCTCTAGCTATATAGAAGAATATAAGTAAGTAGGTAGTAGAGTAGTAAAACGTACTAATAAGAGTATTATTTATAATATTATAAGTATATTATTTATAATATTATAAAGGTATTATCTATAATATAGAATACTAATAGTACTTATAGTAGCTAGAACTTAGTAATAGCTTAAACCTATACTTAAAAGTATAAACTTAATAGTATAACTCTTTATATAGCTAAGAAGGTTCTTATAACTATAATATAAGAACTTAACTACTACTTAAAATAAAACTTTAAGCTTATTCTTTATATCCTCTTATATATATAATAACTATAATATCTTTCCCTTTTACTATAACTATATATAAACTAAGTAAAACTATACTAAATAACTTAATTTTAAAAACTAAAATTAATAAAAGTAAAAGCTTTAAGTATAATAACTTTATCTATATTAATAAAAAGACTTTATTTAAATTTATTTAGAAATACTTATTTAAAATAGCTAATAAATATAAGATATTAAAGTTATATAGTTTTAAAGTTAATATAGAGATAGTTAAAACTACTAATAATAATTCTAATACTTATAACTACTTTATAAACTTTCTTAAAATAGCTAAAGTAGCTTAAAAGCTTAATAAGTTAAGAAGGGTAAATCTAATAGCAAGAGTATTAAGTTTATAGTTATAACGCAGCCCCCCTACAAAAAGACTACAGCAAAATTCACCCTATACGCAGGCATAATTCTAGAAACACTATATAGATACCTTAACCTATACCCTTTACTAATTAAAGAAAATAATATAGAAACCCTATATATTCCTACTAGTAAGCAAACCCTCGCATAAAGTTAAACGTATACCTTAGCCGAATAGACTAGCAGAGCAGTAATAGCGCTAGCTGCGCAGCATAAGGCCAGCAGCGCCACATATAGTAGGGCTGATCATATTAAGGCTAAAAAGGTCACTAAGGCTCTTATAGTGACAGCTTCACTAAACCTTCCAGCAAGGTGCTATAAACGCTGCCACAAGAGAGATAACTCCTCAACTAAAGAGGTTATCTATAAACGCTACTAAATAGAGATAACTCCTCAACTAAAGAGGTTATTATAAGAGGTTCTTATAGCTAGAAGTATAAAAAGCTCTGCGCATAGGGCTTATACCCTTCCCTTTTCCTCTTCCTCACCTTATAACCTATAATAGATCCTTTATAATATCCACACTATATAAAGAATATAAGAATACTAACCCTACGCTAAGTATACCTTTCTTTAAGAAAATAGCTAGGACTATCGCTATATAGTATAATATCTATACGCTAAATAAAGCTTTTAAGTTTAGTAAGTACTCTAATTCTAATTAGGAGTAGTTTATTATAGTAGTATTAGATAAAGCTCTTAAGAATACCTCTAAAAAGGACCCTCTCTACGCTATAATTAAGGTAATAAACACCCCTAATAGCCTTAAAGTAGAGGCTATATATATCTCTAGCTATCCTGAGGAGTAGGCCTTCTTTGCGCAAACCCTCTATAATACTAAAGTAGATGTAGCCTAAGCCTAAGTATAAGCTTAATAGAGGAATATTAGTAAGTATACCTTATACTAATTATATAGAGAGAGCGTTACTAATAATAGTATAGCTATAAAGGCGTTAGCTAGCCTAATTAAATAAGAAGACTATAATAATAGTAATAACTTATTTCTAAAGAAGCTACTATAGTAGATAGCAAAGTAGTAATAGGGATAGTATTAGCAGTATAAGTAATACGTAAGAGAGAGGATAAGTTAATAGTTTAGTAGTTAGTAATTAAGTAATTAAGTAATTATAAACTATATTATTACTGAAGTGAAGTTAAAGATAGTGAAGTTGTTAACGTGCATATATAAGTGCAGCTAAGATTAAGAGAGGTGGTCAGAGATTATAATTATATAACTAAAGGCTGTATGTATTATTAGGAGGCGTAAAGTTAGGAGGTCTGTCGCTCTAAGCAGGTAAAAATCATAGTGAACAGCTAGAGGCTATAGCAAAAGTATAGCTAATAGTAATAAAGCTCTTCTTATATTAAGACTATATAGTAGGGCAGAAGACGTTATAATAGCGTAATAGTATAGAGGCCTTAAGGCCCCTATATTTAGTAGAGCAGTATAGACGTCTAAATAGTAGAAGAGACTTTAATAGAAAATAGGTATAGATTAAATATAGCGTGAGAGATAGAGGAGACTAATAGAGATAGAAGTAGCTAGAAGAAAATAGTTAACTTAGCTTATTATAATAGTTAAAGTTAGAGGAGCATAGAGGTAAAAATAATATCTAAGTCTAAACTACTTATAATTATATAACCTAAAGGTTATTAGTAGAGGGTGAGGCGACTAATCTAGCTTTTATAGTTAATACTAGTTAAATTTCATAATATAAGGCTAGTAGCCTATATTAAGAACTTTATAGTAATAAAAACTTTATATAATAAGCTTCTAAAGAATAAGTAGATCTATTATATTAAGTTTAGTAATAAGCCTTAATTAAGTATACCTCTAATACTAAAAGCTTTATAAGTTCTAAAAATATTATAGAAGCTTTTATTATTAAGTATACCTCTAATAGTACTAAAGTTAAAGTTTCTAAAAATATATAAGAAACTAGTACTAAAGCTAATTTAAGCTAGTATATACTAAAATCGCTTTATATTTAAATATTCCTCTAGTAATAAGTTATTATAAATATTAGTATAGCTTTAAAGTTAGATAGTAATAATACTAATAGTTAAGAAATTATAATATAGTAGATATATAATTAATAAGAGATTAAAGGTATTAGTATTAATAATACTTAAAAAGCTATAAGAATATTTAAAACGCTAAGATAATAAGAAATAATATTATAAAGTAATATATATATATAGGGTAGTATATCTAATAAATATAGTAGTTTTAATAGCTTTTTTCTTAAAAAGTTAAAAAGCTAAGTCTATTAAGATCTATTAATTACTATAATAGAAATCTAAATTCATAAAAAGTTAAATAATTATATAATATACTTTTTTTACTATCTCTAAGGTTTCTTTATAGCTTTAGTTCTATTAGTTATATTATAGTTAAAAAGTAGGGATACTACCTAAGTAGCTAGTAGATACTACCTAGCTAGTAAAACGCTTATTTAATATAGACCTTAACCTTATTATTTTCTTAATTATAACTACTATCTTATAATAGTTTTATAAAGGTATAAATAGTATTAATAAAGTAATATATACTTTAAGAAATAGTTTTAAAGCTTCTATTAATAAGAATATACTCTATTTTTATAAAAGAGTATATAATTAAAGTAATATTATTAGGGGTAGAAATATTATATAATATAGCAAAAGGGGGAAACTTTTCGTTTTGTTAGTTATTATGATAAAATTCCTAATAATTAAGAATAACCATTTATAACTAGTATAAATAGTTATTATTAATATAAAAGAAATAATACTAATAATAGTAATAATAAGTAAAAGGTAGTAATAAGTAGTAGTAGTTAAATAGATAAAACTGTTGAATTGCTTATTTCCTTAAAATCTGTTCTAAGTAGAAAAATCTATTATATATATAATACATTTTTTCCTCGTAAACTTTTACTTAGTTAGGTAATTACTTAATTAAGTAATTACTATAATAGGTAATTCACTATAAAAACCTTATTATAAAGTTAATTATTATAGCTTTATTTAATCTAATTCAGATATTCTAGATCTATAGTATTATTATAGTTATAGTTTATAGATTTGTTATGGATTATTAGTTTCTGTTATTTTAGTTTTAAATCTTAACTTAATATTAACTTTTATTAATAATAACTATATTATTAACTTTAGGGATTTATTAATTCCGTTAATATATACTTTTTATAGTAACTAACTTAATATATAGTTTTTATTCGTTTTAGCTAATTATAGGAATTACTATAATAGGTAATTTATATAATTATACTTTTTGTTCTAATTAGATAAAGTTATAGTTACTTTATTCCTTTTAGTTATATTAATATACAATTAATAGTTATAAGGATAGTTATTTAATTATTAGGTATAGTTTTACTAGTTATACTAGTATTAGTAATCTTAGCCCTATATCCTTTTTATAGCGCTAGTTATATTTAGTTTTACTTAAATTCTCCTTTAGGGGGTACTTAGTTAGGACTTAGTAGTTTTAGAATTTTATAGTTATATAGTAAAAGATTATATAAGCTAATTATATTATTTATAAAATAAGGTAGTTAATAGTAAAACTTAATATAGAGGAGCTAATAAGTATTTCTATAATATTATCTTTATTAAAACTAATAAGAGATATAAGTAAGTTATAACTAAGAAATAGTTAGTTATTATATTTATTAAATTTAATATACTCTTTTTATCTTTTAGATATTTAGTTTTTTTAATATTAATTAATATTTCTTCAGTTATTATAATTATTATTATTTAAATTACTTTATAATATTAATACTTATTT
Source organism: Colletotrichum siamense (assembly GCF_013390195.1). NCBI lineage: Eukaryota > Fungi > Ascomycota > Sordariomycetes > Glomerellales > Glomerellaceae > Colletotrichum > Colletotrichum siamense. The sequence continues at coordinate 251,959 of NW_023501026.1, read as the reverse complement.
TACTTCTTTTATAAAACTTTTTTAGATTTCTATCTTAAGTAAGCTATTTTCTTTTTATATTATAAATAATTCTACTTTTAATTCTTATTTAGTAAGATAAGATTAACTTTATCTATAAAAGCTTTAAATATTATTAGACTTAGATATATTTAATTAACTCTACTTTTAAATAAGTTTAAATATATATAAAGGTATAACTATAATTTAATTAAAAGTTTAAATTTCATAATATTAAGTATTCCTTAACTAGAAAGAGATTTAATAACAAACTAAGAAATCATTTAAATATTATTATTTAAAATCTACTTCTTATTTTTAAAATAAAAGAAATTACTAATAAATCTCAATTTTAAGGTAAAACATAAATTAAGAAATTAAGTTTTAAGCTTTTAACTTCTCTATATAGTTTATCTTAAAAGGCTTATAACTTCTTATTTTTCTATTCTTTTTAAAAAGCAAGGTAAGGTTTAATTATTTCCTAAATATATATATAATCTTAATATATTATTAGTAATAAAGAGTATATATATAATATTTCTACTTAACTTAATTAATAAATATTCTAAGATTATCTCTCTATATTTTTAAAACTCTTCTATATAGCTTTAAAATATATATATCTAAATTACTTAATTAAATCTACTTATTAAGTTTATAGTTATAACGCAGCCCCCCTATAAAAAGACTATAGTAAAATTCACCCTATACGTAGGCATAATTCTAGAAACACTATATAGGCACTTTAACCTATACCCTCTACTAATTAAGGAAAATAGTATAGAAACCCTATATATTCCTATTAATAAGTAAACCTTTATATAAAGTTAAACATATACCTTAGCTAAATAGATTAGTAGAATAGTAATAGCGTTAGCTATATAGCATAAAGCTAATAGCACTATATATAGTAAGGCTAATTATATTAAGGCTAAAAAGGTTATTAAAACTTTTATAGCTTAGTAATACTACTAAATAAAGATAACTCCTTAACTAAAGAGGTTATTATAAGAGGTTCTTATAGTTAGAAATATAAAAAGCTTTATATATAAAGCTTTATACCTTTCTTTCTTCTTCTATAACCTATAATAAATCCTAAAATATCTTTATAATATCTATACTATATAAAAAATATAAAAATACTAACCCTATATAAATTATACCTTTTTTTAAGAATATAGCTAAAGATATCACTATATAGAATAATATCTATATATTAAATAAAACCTTTAAGTTTAATATATACTCTATCCCTAATTAGAAGTACTTTATTAAGGTTATATTAAATAAAGCTTTTAGTAATACCCCTCTAAAGGACTTTATCTATTAAGCGATTATAGAGATAATAAGACTTAATAGCTTTAGTATAAAAACTATATATATCTCTAGTTATTTTAAGGAGTAGCCCTTCTTTATATAAACCCTCTATAATACTAAGGTAAATATAGCTTAAGCCTTAGTATAAGCTTAGTAAAGCTTATTAGTAAGTATGCTTTACGCTAAATAGAGAGAGCGTTACTAATAATAGTATAGCTATAAAGGTGTTAACTAGCTTAATTAAATAAGAAAACTATAATAATAGTAATAACTTAATAGTAGATAGTAAAGTAGTAATAGGGATAGTATTTAATAGTAGTATAAGTAATACGTAAGAGAGAGGATAAGTTAATAGTTTAGTAGTCTATAGTAATTAAGTAATTAAGTAATTATAAACTGTATTATTACTAAAGTGAAGTTAGAGATAGTGAAGTTATCTAGTAGTATATATATAAGTGCAGCTAAGGTTAGGAGAGATAATTAGAGACTTAAGAGGTTGTTAGGCTAGTGATTATATAACTAAAGGCTATGTGTATTATTAGGAGGTGTAGAGTTAAGAGGTCTGTCGCTCTAAGCAGGTAAAAATCATAGTGAACAGCTAGAGGCCTGATTAAATCTACTTATATTAATTACTAACTTAATTCTTATATCTTTCCTAACTTATTATAATAATTATAGCTTAAACTTTAAGTTTAAAGAGAAAATAGTCTATATTAATAAGTAATCTATAGAATTTCTTAAAGTAGTTTTTAAAAGCTACTTAAAACCTAATAATAGTTATATAGCTAGTAAGTTTATATAGTTTATATTTAAAGTTTAATTAAATCTTTAGATAAGTTAATATTAATTAAAGTATAATTAGAACGTCTTAAATATATTTTTTAGATATATATAATTAGAAGAAGATTTTAATAAAATAATACCTTTATTTATAGTCTATTAAATTAACTACTAAATAGAACTTATAACTTAAACTTAATAAAGTTATCTATATCTTTATCTTTTAGCATATTTATAATATTAATAGCTTTAAAGGCTTTTAATATATTTAATAAACTTTATATAACTATATCTTTCTTTATTAGAGCGCTTTTAACGCTAAAAATATATACTATCTTTACTATATATATATATTAAATAGTATTAAGAAGATGCTTAATAATTATAAAAAAGTATTAATTAATATAAAGACTTATACTTAAGGAATAGTTAGTAGCTCTTATACTCTATATAGTATTAACCTAATAAAGCTAAGTATAAGTAGTAAAATACTTATGTTGAGGAAGTTTTAAGCTTACCTAGTAGGGGTTTTCATAATAGGGGAAAAAGTAGTAAAAGCACCTTAGTTAGTGCCTAGTCTAATAGCTTCGCAGTATATATACTTAAGGGTCTAGAATAACTGCCTGCGCTAACTTTAACTCGCTATACTATTATAGCTATTAGCTTTATTAATAATAGCTTCATTACTAGTAAGGTTAATAGCTTCACCTATATAACTTACGTAGTAATAGCTTTATAAGGTCTTTAGCTATAAAAAAGCTTATCTTAGCTATATATTTAAAACGTTACTACTTGCTAAGCCTTAAGCCTATCCCTTATCTTATAAGTAAACTACTTAGATTCCTTTATAATATATTCTATCCTACTTAATCTATAGAGCTTTATACTATAGGGCTTTACTTAAAGTATACCTTAAGATATAATAATTAATACTAACTATAAGGCTAAGCTTACTATAATTAGTAAGTTAACACCTTTCTACTTATAGAGCTTTAAGGATAAGATAACTATAGCTAAGTTATACTTAATAGTCCTAAAAGCTAATATTAATAGTATAGCTATAGGAAGTACCTATATACCTTAGCTAAAGGATATAATTATATTCACTATTAATCCTAACTATTACGCCTACTTTAATAATATCCTTAGTAGGGTAGTATAGCTAGTAAGCTAACCTAGCTGAACTGCTTAATATTATAGATGTTACTAATAAATATAGAACAGTAAATAGAGTGCAAAAGCATTAATATTTAATAAGTTACTTACTAGTAACAATATAATAGCTTCTAAAGACGTTATAATAGATATTAGTATTAAAAAGCATAGGTAGGTAGTAGAGAAGAAAGCTAAGTAATAAAAAGTATATATAAGAGTTAGAAAATAGATCGAAAAGTTATAGAAAGTCTATAGTAATTAAGTTTAGTTAAAGTTATAAAATTATTATTAAAGTAACGTTAAAAGTAATAAGATTATAATAGCGTACTTTAGTATACGTAGGGGAAATAGGGCTGAAGAGATAGTGATCTGCAGGAGATTATATAACTAATAGGCTGTTAGCTAAAGGGGGAAGTCGGAGGTCGTTACAGTACAAGTTCTAGGTAAAAATCACAGTAGCTAGCTAGAGGCCCTAGTAAAATACTTATATATCTTAATAAATAGCTACTTAATACCTTTAGAGCAATCTTATTATTAACTAAAGGGTGTTAGTAGAGACTATAAAGCTAAGATTTAGGAGCAAAAGATTAGTAATTACACTAAGAATCATGAATTTATGCGATGCTTCTTCCTTTTTGCATTGCGGGCGAAACAGACTATCGCTGCCGCTCGAGTCACAGGAACACTCGCTGTAAGCAAAACGAAAGTGACAACGAACCTCGTTGTCCCCGGCAGCATTCACTGTGTGTTGGTTCACGACTGGGCTACGCGCTTCTGGTTCGGTCGTGGAGAATCGCGACGACAATCCTAGCCTTTAGGACTGTAGCGCCTCAATCTGCGTCTGCACCGGAGGTGTTGACCAGTTCTGGCCCCATACCTCCCTTCCGTGCGAGGTATTTCTGATTTGCCGTGCCGTAATCGGCCGGAGCCCAAATGCCGGTCATATGCATCAGGTATACGCTGGAGTGGTACATGCGCGGTTCTTGACGGCCGCGGGTGGCGTGGAGAGCCGCCGCAGCAGAACGCAATCGCGCAAGACACGTGGCCAGCGCGATCCCGAGATCAATGCAAACGGTGTGATGACCCATTCCTGCGGGCTCAGACGACGCCTGCTCGAGATAGAAAGTGGCCAGCCGCAGTGCTAAGCCGACTTCTGTTGCCGAGGAGCTGGCAGCAATGTAGACGCCTCGGAGGGAGGCGGGTCAGGATTGTGGGGGTGACTTTGTCGCATGTTGCTGGAGGTGGTCGTCGAGTTCCTACCTTGGGGATATATCCGCCAGCTCAAGATGGTCACAACTAGAGGGTAGTCTAGGTGATTGAACTCGCCACGCCAGCTTGAGTTTGAGCAGGCGGGTGGCACGGCTGTAGTGCGTAGTTAGGATAGACTAGAACGGAGTGTTACTACAGGGCGACGGTCGAAGGCAAGGGGACACGAAGCGACAAGACACGACGTCAAAATCCGTGGACATGGCATTTTGGGTCTGCGGGTTTATTTCGACCACACGTGGAGTCTGACAAAGAGAGGACTGTAATTGAATGAGGTTGCGATGTTATCGCTCTTGACTGGGTGATGTTGGTGTTCGCGTTCTTTTTGTCGAAGGCGGAACGTGAAGGTGGACGGGCAAGGAAGGTGAACGGTTGACAGCGTCCTCCGTACCTTTATGGGTCTCATGAGGATGGAAGGTAAGACCCGGAAGGTAAGACCCGGAAGGTAAGACCCGGAAGGCAGGACCCGGAAGGCAGGACCCGGAAGGCAGGACCCGGAAGGCACGTGAAAGACGTGAAGGAAGGTAGCAGGGGAGCGGGGAGCTTGTCACGCAATGAGTCTGTACACATCATTCGGTCTCCATGTGCGGTGTCAACATTTGAACGTTCGCTGCCCGGTGCAAAGTGGAAGATAGGAAGGAAGGTGGAAAGTCTAGCAGATCAAAAGGGCATGTTGCCCGCGAGGAACGGAAGGCTATTTTCGAACTGGTCCGTTCTCCTGAAGGAGCCAACACAAGGTGTGCTCAGTGGGCCGTTGAGATGGAGGGGGATGCTGAGGTACGGGTAGCCAACGTGGAGTGGCTGGCGATCCCGCTGTGGTATCTACGACCGGTCCGATCCCGGCCCCTTCTGCCAGACACAGGGCGACCCGACGCTGCCTGATCCTCTACACTGCAGACTCAAAGGTTTGGATCCACTTCACCCAATGACGCGCATGTATGCTGCTGCTCTCTGGCGAACAAGCACGAGTCCACGACTTTCCGCCTGCAATGCCTCCCGAGGAAGATTGATGGGCGCCGTTGCCACAAGTGGACCATGTCGGATGCTAGGCGCCGGTGATCTGTTGCATCCCAAGCAGGTGAATGTTTGGAAAGGAATAGCTGGAGACGATTAACCCGGCCATAACTCCAGACCTTTAGGGATGGGTCACAGGTTTGCTACCTAGGCATACCACCGCCGGACCGAGGATACAATGAGCTCTTAGCGCCAAGTCTGACGGGTTTGGTTGCGATGGCGTGGCCCTGGGATGCCCAGTAGCTGGTGGCAGCGCCGACTTGGCCTCAATTGCTGCGAATCGAGGTAGAAGACCACAATGTCTGGGAGACGGGCGCAAAACGGCACACAGGGCTTTTGGACGTTCCGCTGGATCGCTTCCCAATCATCGGAGCGGTTCGGCTCCCGGGCTGCGCCGTTCATGCAGTTGTCTCATGCCTCGAGTCTGGTGAGCTGAGCTGAAGACCAGAGACGGTCTCGTTTCAGAACACCATTTGTCTTTGGCCTTTTCCCCCCGTAATGTGGTGACAATCTCTTCCCTCTGGCCCATGCTCATCGCCATATACCGGGTTGTCGTATTTGCAACCGAGAATATGTTGCTTCCCGACCTGCTTCCCTTGCTGTTGACGCACAGGGCAGCAAGTGAGGTGATGCAAAGTAAAGAGGTTATTAGGCAGTCTAGGTCTTCTGTCAGATTGGGTCGCGCGCCGGTCAGCGGGGAGACGCCTTGCCAGGCATGGTGGCAATCGATTTGTTTGATGAGCACAGCCAGCAGGCTAGCAGCGGACTATTGCCTTGCAGCGTGGATCTTGAAGGCATGGCATGTGTGCATTGTCGGAAAAGAGGTTGCTAGCTACCGTCGGCCCAGCCGATCGAGCACGCGGAGGGCGGCGGACGGAGCCGCACTGTTCCTCAGATGAAAGCGCCTTGTCTGTACGTCGGCGCTGTCCCTCTGAGTGCGGCGACACATGCGAGAGCTGACCTCGGGCGATGATGTCTGCCGTTCCATCGCGTTTGGGTGCCGAGCTCAAGGGTCCTGCTCTGGGTGTGGGCATGGCGGCGGCGGGGCAAGCTTCGTGCCAGAGTTTATTGGATTTGACGGTCGGTCATGTGGCAACAGAAGACGACAAGCTAGATTGCCTTGTTAGCAAGTATCCAAAGGCTTTGGACCACAGGATACCTTACGCTATGGAGATGCAGATGCCTCTCGGTGCCTGAGACGACAGGTGGGCGACGCGTGTGGGATGTGAGATGCAGAAGTACTTGTACATCCGCAGCCGGGTGACGAGATTCGCAGACTTGCATGCCATTGCTCTTTGTTCCTTGTAGCCGTGTTGATGTCGCGCTCCTTCCTGGGGAGCAGTCCCGACGCAGGCCTACTGGTGCGATCGCGCGGGATCCGTGTCTGGAGCGATGCAAAAAGCCATCATGGCGCTCGGAGGCATGCTGCCGTGGGATCGAAGAGCTGGATTGGAGAGCCAGAGGTGTCTCGCCGTGGGACGTTGATGTGGGGTGTCGGATGTTGGAGCTGCGACGCTGTGATCGGCTGGCAGGCAATTCCATTGAAGGGGCGTGACGCGCGCTGGCCGATGTAGCTTTTGGGTAATGCCAGGAGTGGGGGCCTCCGCTCCGTTTAAGTGCATATCTGACCATGCGCCTTGTGCACTGGATTGTGTCGGAGCCGAAGGTGGTTTGCTGGTAGCCGGGCTGTGGTGAGATTGGCTGTGGCACATCTTGAATGTGACGGCCCACTGGTTGGTACATTGGCCACTTTGCTGGCTGTGGCACATTTTGAGAGTGGCGTAGGTGCCCAGTGGCAGAGGCTGTGGGCATCCGTCAGCCACAGGTGGCGGGTGTTAGGTAGAGACGTGGCGCCCGACCCACAAAATTACCAAATGGTAATTTTGTGGGTCGTGAACATGGGCGAGGCCGAACTGCATGCAACTTGCAGCGCAGTACGAGGCCCGGCGTGACACTCTCTTTGACAGGTACTTGAAGTTCGACCTTGACAGAGCCGCTGCCGTGGGCGTCGCGACAGCACGCGACAGCAGTATCATCATCGCTCGAGTGCTTCTCTACTGTCGACTTGGTATCTGCGAGGTCAAGTCGTCCGAAGGAAGGTCGAGTAGAAGTCCCACATCTGTGGTGCCCTTGGAAACATCACGCGCGCGTCATTCGTCGGCTTGGGCACGGCAAGGTTCGATACAGGAGCGTGACAGCATGGAAAAGTTCGGTGTGAGGACTGGTGGGGGACGCGTCACGAAGGGTCTGAAGATGTGCGCACCATGATGTTTGCAGGAGAAGAGAGCAGTTACCTTGGGAGGTAGGTCAGGTGCGGACATTGATGGTCCACTCAGACAAGACCTGGGGGCAGGCGCCAAAATAAAAGTGACGATTTTCCCACCAAAAACCGTCACCTTCGACCACCCCTGGCACCTTCCGCTTTGCTGCGAAAAATCCCAGCAAGATGCTAAGGCAGCCTCTACTGGCCTGGCCCTGCCACTCCAAGTCCTGTCAGCGGCTGGTAGTGGGTGGTCCGCTGAAGGTGCCGCCCAGTGGCCGCCCCTTCAAGCTTACAAGCCCGCAGCTGTCTGCCAATCCACCGCATCGGCCAACAACTTAACCAACCAAGTATGCCTCGAACTCTGTCCGATCGGTGCCGCAGAGCACTTCCAGGTCGCTCCGTGCCTACTCAACATTGATGGATATGTCACGGGCGTGTTGGATTTCCGGTCGGCACTACATCAGTACGACCACGCCAGGACGTCTCGACTTCGATGGGGCCGACAGCGTCCCCGGTCTTCCAAGCTTGCCCTTTGACATCAGAGACGGCGCCGCAAACTTGGCCCAAAGCTCCTCCGTCTGGATGCGCTGATCTTTTCGTTTTCTTCTGTATCTTCATCTCAATGTCCATGGCCGCCTTCGTTGTCCTCCTCTGCCTCTTTGCGGTCGGCAATTCCCACCGTCCGACCAGCGACAGACGAGAATACCTACTCACCGTTGTTGTTGCCGTGTCGGCCTGCCTAAAGTGACTCGCAAAATAATACCCGCCAGTGCAACCCATTTCCGACCGAGGCGGCGGAACGGATGCCACCTTGGAGGGGCGATTGTCCCGATGCTAACACGGTGACCTTGAGGATCGACGTCGACAATTGGCCGGAGTCCTGCCACACGCGCTGAATCGATTGTTGAAGCCCCCCACCGTGACCCAGAAGCGGGCGACTTGCTGACGGCCGAAAATGTTGGTCCCGGGAGCTTCGCCCGGTCCGCCGCCGGCCATGCGCGTCGGATAGACCTACAGCCATCCTCTCGCCGCCCCCGGTGTCCGTCTGGTCGAACTGGCATGATGCGCCTGCGGGAGCCACTAGACCAGAGAGAGATGGACCAGCGGATCTGGCTGGCCTTGTTCATTGCATTGCCAACATCATCGACCACCTGCCTGCCTGGATCCCGGCGCTCGATTGTCAGCAAGCGTCCAAGACGATGAATACCAGATCAAGGATATGGCGGTGTAGCGGCCTGGCGTCGAGTGTGTCGCCTCAGCAGCGCCAACCTGGCGAACTGCCTTGCGCAGCCAGAAGCCAAACCTGGCAGTGACTGCCTCAGCTTCTCACCGAACTGGGACCGAGGGATGCCGAGAGCCGACAGCAAAACAGTTTGAATGCCCCGGCCTTTGCAGCCTCCGAGTACTGCTCCAAACGGGACTCCCAGGGGCCAACGACCGAGATGGCAGGCGTTCCAGCAGAGTAGTCAAATGTTCCCATCGCAGCCCGGCGGAGAGCTGGCGCCTCGACCCGAGCTGCGCTTGCATCCGCCGGCAGCGGACACCACCGGCAGCGCGTTCTCAGCCAGCCGGTCTGTGGTCGTTCCTCACCCCGAAAGACGAAGCCGCACGACGGCCGCCCACATACAAAACAGACGGGTATAGATGGTTGAACAAAACGAACATTGATCCTCGATCAAGGAAAACTGCAAAAAACATACAACACCGGGCATTCGCCGGTCGTCACCGACCCGACTACTACTCCAGCCCTCATTGGCTTATCTATGGGAGAGCGGACGGGATCCCGAGTTTTCCAATGGGTATGGTCGTATGTGCTCGCAGAAGCTATTTGAGCCGTGTATGAAGGAATCACTCCGGTGATGCCTGGTCAGGGACCGGGCCGACTGAGAAGGGAAATGGATGAATCGCTTAGTGATGAGCGACGTCTGGCCATGGAGATGCGTTATGCTGAGCACACGGGAGTGTCACAGAAGTTCTCATCCCGCAGCACCAAGATTAGAGTCTCCTGCGATGTGTTGTGTGATTGAGCGTCATCAGCGGTTGGGCGCACGGGGCTCGGATACGTTGACGAAGTTCTTGCAAAGACCTCAACGATGAGACGAGTAGACTCCGCCGAATAACTCTGAGCGTCGGCACCAGGAAAGTCCTTCCAGAGATTGGCACAGTGAAGTCGGTTGGCCGGGAGTAAAGGATGCCCACGAGTCTCGATCCGTCTTCTGAGATTTGATGACCCTGTGCTTGGGAGGCACTGGTCCGAGCACATCCCACCCGTTGTTCAGTGTAGTTGTCGATTTGAAGTTTGCCTCACCTCGCTTGATGTCCATAATGGAACTGGTGTGATTTGCGGATACGATACCTGGCTGAACGACGACTTCTCATGAGGGAGCTTGATTGATGACCCAAGACGGCAAAGACGGCGATTGAACTTCTTGTGAAGAGTCTCGATCAACATGACGGTCTCTGCGAGAATTGCTGTCGCGTTGGATGGATGTGACCGCATGCCGACCTCGACACAAGGGCTGGTGAGTCTACCTACGTCTGGCGCGTTTCTCCTGTTTGCCAGGGACGAGGTGTGGAGGTGCTCTGCTTGTCTGATGTCAGGGGACATGGAGGTTCGTGTCTTTTGCCAGACGTGGAAGATTGAAGTAAGTCCCGAAGCCTCAAACCCGAGGAAAACAGTAGCTGAGACAGTGCCCGCAGACGTGTCATGCGACATCTGATGGCGACGGCGGAAGGCGGTTCGCCTGGGTCATATTGCTTTCCCAGCGATGAACAGCGTAATTGTGCCGTGCCGAGGTGCGACACGGCAGCTTCACGGCCCAAACGAGTGCAATCACAGCCCATCCGCCTCGGGCTTACGTCCCTGGCAAACGCAATCACGGCCGAGATCACGTCGTCGACAACGACCGCTCGGCGGCACCCGATGTAAGCTCTTCTCGTCACTTGAACCATTCGTCTAGCAGGTTGACATATCCGTCATCCTCTGATTTCCTGCCTCGTCTGCCGTGGCGCCAAGAAGAGTAGATCATAGCGGCATTTCTCCCTTCCTGTCCAGTGTCTTCCAAGCCATTCCCATTGAGGGCCTACTTCCACTTTGGCTCAAGCCCAAGCCCAAGACCGTCGAGGTGAAGTTCATTTTCCGCCATGGTATCGGCATACAAAAGGCTTTCCGGAGCCTGATGGGGTCATCGTGAACACCAAGTCGACAGTCCATGGGATGGCGCGCGATATCATCCAGCTGCGCGCAACAGAGACGCACCGGGATGTTGCTCGATCGATCTCCCTGGTGGGCCGCTGTTCAGACTGCCGCGGCGATGATGTCAGGCACATGTGAACGCAGTGGAACGTCACCGGCAGTATGGATGCATCATGGCGACGTGCTCATCGCGCTGAACAATCCGACAATGCTCACGGTCGACGCGGTCGATACGACAGGACCTTTGACGAGGACCACGACCTCGGGGACGCTCAATGGCGCGGTGGATCTCAAAGAGTGGCAGCTCGCGCCAGGGGTGTGCGCGTGAATACCTTCCCCTCGCAAAGACCGTGGAGGGCCAGCAACATTCTCAGGCGATAGCAGCATGGGCGATACAGAAGACCCCGACCGAATTGAGGGAGTCGAGTCGGGATGATGTTGGGAGGCGGGCCGGTCGCGGGTGCTTTTGCAGATGAGGCGGGTCGCGGCGGAGCAGGAAGTAAACCGGAAGGAGGGCATCGGCATGAGGCTCGCAGCCAGCGACGGCTCCGTGCGGGCGGGTAGGAGCTTCGCAAGCTTGTTAATCGCTCCAGCAGGGAATGAGAAAGCGCCAGGTCCACAAAGGACAAATGAGCTGATCACGCCCTGTGGTGCGAAACAACAATGGAGTATTGTAGCTGCGTTCGACGCCGCTGGGCCAGCACGGAAGAAATGCAGCGCGGCAAACCTTCGTCGTCTGAAAACCTTCGTCGTCTGCAAACCGAATCGCATCTTTCGGGGTGAGTGGACCGCTAACTCGGTGTTGTCGGGCGACCCAGAACCCAGGGAGGTTGTTCACAGGACGCCATACTGAAGCGAGTCTGTTTACTAATTGGACGTGGTATTGGCATCGACGGCAACGTTGGACGTAGGGCCGGACGTCACGCGGAGCTTGGTAGAATTGTGAGCAAGTCAGCCGGTCACTAATGTGTTTGTTGTCCATGTTGGCTGACCAACGTTACCATCACTATTATCCCTGCTCGCTCCTATGCGTTCGAGTGCCTCCTCGATAGGGCGCACACGCTTCCACAGCACACTACGAGGGCGCCTTTGCATCTGTCCACACGCTGGTTTTGGAACTGTCCGGACGATGGAGAGGGTTGTCGAGGTATCGGGTGGCGGCGTGGTCCAGTTGCTTCGTCCCGACCCAAGATCTCCACGATGGCGCTGGCCTAAAGATCGTTCGTGCCAAGGACGAGATGATGTTGAGGGTTGCTGCTGCTAAGAGCTTGCACACCATGACCACTCGGGCTGCTCTGTAAATGGGAGGCAGAGGTACGCGTGAGATTGGCTGAGCCTGCGGTAAGCTGTTAAATGCGAATGGGTGGTGGTTGCTGGGTCGTATCGAACCGTTATTGATATCGACGGGGTATCGAGCAGAAGGATGACGAGCCATGGGCTCCTGCCGAGAGCGTCGACGAGAAGTCGAGCACAGAGTTTTCATGATTGCCCGTCGGAGAAAATGGCGATGCATGCTAGCCAATCGGGGGCCAGAAGACCGTGTAGCACCAATGGCGATGAGATTCAATGCATACAGCAACAGCGGGATGAGACCGAGAACGGGCTGCTGAACAGGAAGAAAGGGCCCGTAGGGATCGATAAGGGGCGTTTGAGGAGCGTCGAGACGGAAACTGCACATGCTCGTTTGGGATGGGAGGAAGGTGACCAGAACTACCAGTGTAGTAGCATCACCGACAGAAAACAGCCGCAAGCGATGCCAGACATACGAGGATGCCGAGCGAGATGCCATCCGACGTAGCAGTGCCAAGGAGTATCTTCAATGATAAGGCTGGGTGAGGAGCGCAGAGGCATCGCATGTGTTGGGAATCAAGGGCGTGCGTTGGAGCGAGGGCACTCAGGATCGACGAAGTCAAGCAGATCGTGAAGCTTGTGAACGTCGCGCGAGGGAGTCGGACAGGTCAATGGCGTTTGCGTCGACAAAAACGAGTGGGAGAGGCGCAGAGAAGTCTGCAGTATCGGCGTCAGCACTGAAGCTTGATTGGCCACATTTCATGGGACTGCAGCCGAGGCTCAATATTGTTCTCATGATCATCTGGGGCGTGGAATGGAGAAGAGGCAACTGGCGGTTAAACCAAGCCATCTTAGACCCGCGCTGGATTGGAAGGCAACCCAGATAACTTGAATCAAGGCAGTGAACAGCCCAGACAGTGCAGGATATGAGGCGTCGGTAAAGAGAGAGCTTGCTAGCGACTCAGTTTCCGAACGTGGACACAGATACGCAGGACGGCCAAGGCATCGGATGGCTGTGGAGGCTGGACGCGGCGAGTGATGGCGAACGGTCGGGGAGAAAGTCGCAGTCAATATCCGAGACATGCTTCAATCCTGCCACACGACAAGCTTGGCAATGAGAGTAGCTTGCGGCCAAGAGAGGTATTCCTGCCCATCTTCAGTCGCCCAGGCGTCTCGTGTGTTTCGCGAAGCAACTGGCAACCCTTAGCACCACGGACGCCTCGTTCCCCACGTTACTTGCAAGGCCGGCAGAGACAGGGCCGTCTTAGCCGCTCGGCCGTGGCGATGCATGCCGAGATCGCCAGCAGATTTGTTGCGGGGTGAAAAAGCCAGGCGCACGCAGTTGTTCTTTGGGATGCGATGGCACTGACCCCGACGTGGCTAATGGGATCGGAAGTGGTTGGACGTCCCGGAAGGTAGAGGATGAAGGGATTGAAGTAAGAAACGGGGAAGCAGTCGAGAGCAACGAATTGCATGGGGAGTGTAGGATTCAGGCCTTCTCCTGACAGACTCAGCTGCGACTTTCGCCTGGCCCAGGCCGACTGTCTCGACATTCTTCTCGAATCGCGGCGGGAGCCATTCCTGCATCGCCTCGACAGCTGCCTGGTGGTTTCCTTGAACCGCGAACCGACTTGGCCCGGTGGCCGCGACATAAATTTTGCTAGCACTGTCCCACTTGGGGCAATGCTCCATGATGTCCGGCTCTTCTACCATCTCGTCAACGAGCAGCGCGTTGCGAGGATGCCGCGCTCGGACGGCAACAAGCAACACCGCGCTTGTGGTGAATGAGGGGGACTCTGGCGCCAATCTCTGCCAATTGCTGCGCGTAGACTACTACAACGCTCCATACATGGCAAGGCTGATGCCGTTGACGGTCTCGAAGGTGCAATAGGGCGTCCGACGAGAGCGTCTGGTCGCTATTGCCATGAAACTTGTGGACATAGCAATGGGCGCGATTGCCCTCGAGCTTGTCGTGATTCTTCCATTCTGACAGCCCACAGATAGACGAAGCCATAGCAGACCTTGTTGCTCGTCTCTTGGAAGTCGTCCGACTGTTCTTGCTCGTGGCAGGATCCGCAAAATGCCTTGCGGGTCGAGGAAGGTCGGTCGGAGGTAGAAGGAGCGCGTGAGGAAAGACGTCGTTCAAGGAGGCGGCGGACTAGAGCTCGAGGTGGTAATTGATTGACGATTCCACTAGGAATTCGCCCTGGAGGATGTGCGAATGGCAGTCCTGTAGGTAGCATGCGAGTTAGCAACGTCACGGCACCGCGGAGAGAAGGCAAGTGAGGTGCGGATTCGGGGGACAAACAGCACGATTGGTCGATTCGGTCGCGGTCGGAGTTCGGCTGTCGACGATCGAAGACGGAGAAGTAGGCTGGCGACATATGGAAGATGCGGAGCCGGCGATCCCTAGCTGTGAGATGGGGTGGTAAGCCGTATTTGAGACCATTCGCAGTCACCTCATGAGGTGCGGTCGGATGGTTCTTGACGTCCTGCAATGGCTTCCTGGATTCAGAACGCGTGCGACAGTGCGGGGTGCAAACAGGGCATCCGGTCAAGGTTCCAGTGGCCCGTGCCAGCGGCTCGTGCTGAAGCTCTCCACTTTTGAGCAGCTCCGTAGGTACGGAGCTGCTCAAAAGTGGGCCATTGTACACCTCTGGGTGCACACCGACCCACTTAAACTTCAGCGTCGCGTCGCCATTCGCCAGGCGTCATCTAATGCTACACAGTGTAGTGTCCTGTCGCTGTCAGACCGCGCCGGCTAGGACCTTCCATCAAGGTGTCTTGCAGCTGAAGCCAATCTCGGCCACTGCTAACACCATGTCTTGTTGTGTCTGCAAATCAATACTGAAATGAAGGTCTTCGCACTGCGCAGGCCGAGCCAATTATTCTCGATTTCATTGCCAAACCTCGACCTCGCTCGTCGACCTCTCACCCCCTCAACCCCTCGACCCCTCGACTCGACCGAGGACATCATGTTCGCACGACAAAATGACCCCACACTTACGTGCCCTCAGCGTAGACCAAGGCACTCAGGCGCTAGAAGCGGCCACAGCCACGCCACTAAGGCAACCAAGCATGAAAACACGAAGCCCAAAGGACTAGCAGATCCCCCCGCTTCGCGAAAGATGCCGATACCCACGCCACAGCTACCATGCAGGAGTGCATTGTTTTCCGTGGCCACGGGACCGTCTGTTTTGTTGCCGAGTTCTGGTTGGAGTAGACAGCTCGCGGACATTGGTCCGTCGCAGATTGCCATAGACATGAGCCGCAAGCCAGCTGTCGCCTATGTGGTGTACAGACCATCGCACCCATCCAAGTTATCATCTCTGCGTTCGTCATCGGCTATTCGCAACCTCGTTCTGCAGGCATCATCCTCGGTCTCGTCAACCCCTGTGTCGCCGGACACCGTCGCCTCCCCAAGCCTGTGCCGCAATTGCAAACATGCCTTCTGTTTCCATCCCCTCAGGCCTTCCTCAACCCTTCCTCAACTACCTCTCCTTTCCCAGGTCCCCCAGCTCGGCTATCTGTTAGCATCATCAAGGCTGAGTCCTCAATAGCAGTCTCATGCCCAATGCATCAAGTGATGGTCGCTGTCTTCGTCGGGGGAAGACAGAATCAATGGGCAAATACTTTGCTATATACTACGCGCGAATCATGGCAGTCGATTTGGCTGATATCGCCGGTAGAAGAGACTAGCAAGTGTTGGCTTTCTACTTCTTCAGCGTAAGCTTATCGCTCGAATTTCTCTTGACATGAAGACAAGCCATGTCAGTTGGTGCGTCAAAACACAATTGACCATAATGGATTGTCGAAGACGACGCCCAGTAGTCATTAATCTGTATCCTGCTATTAGTTGTAGATGGACTTCAGGAGCAGACATGGGAAGGAGACGGCCAGGATCTCAGCTGGCCATCAGCTTGACTTGTGAGCTGGGGATTGTTTCTCAGCATATCGGCCCCGTCTTTCCAGCAGTCCGAGGCAGATCGCGCACGCCCCCAGATGCTGTTCATCATGCATGAACGAAATGGCTCTTCATGCCTGTTTCCACCTTCGCTGCCCAGTATTCAAGGAGACGATTTAACCATTTGCGGACCGGATGGTTGAACGCCTTGCAAAGGCAAGATGCGCCGTTGCAGCAGTCTGTACAAATGTGTTATTCCATGACCAACCGTCTTATTGATTGAGTTCCAGGTTCAAGCCTCCTCACCGCTTCATCCACTCAAATCGCCGCCATGTTTAGAAGGCATCATGATGCCATTGCTCCTAAAGGTGATCAGTAACGCGTCTGGCATGCTTGATCTCCAGACCATTGCATTCTCTAGTTGTATGATGACTGGCGATTATTCGTGGGCTCATCATCTCCGTCATATCATACCGATGACTGGACTCGCCTCCCGTCTGTGACTAACTTTACGGTGACTATCAACATTGCTTTCCCTCCACAGGCCGCAGCAGCCGCGGTCCGCCGATCATGGGAAACCTTTGTGGCTAGCAATCTTAGCTTACTTTGGTGAGCGTTCGATATGACGCGGCGGCCCAATCGGCAATGTCATGACCCATGTTTCATGACTGTTCTAGTCCGAATTCCTGTTCAAATGCCTGAGGTCATCGTATCGCTTGCTATCGCTTGCTACTGTGAACGAACTGGAGCAGTATCTTCTCTGCATATGAGCAGGGTGATCTCTGTCGTTTTCCCTTGTCGTGCCCCCTGTGGGCCTGAAAGCGATGTAGCCGCGGTCCCGCTGTCGTCTTCAATCCTCCTGCTCATCCCGATGTGACACGCAGATATCCCTTCGCCGAACGGAAGGGGGGAAATGGGCTTTCGGCACTGGCAAATGTGCGTATTCTCCAGCACCGCCTCTGAGGTGTTGAAACTTGAATGCTGCACTCTGCGGTTGGTCCGCCCGGCGAGGCGGGCTTCCCAGGAGTCCAGAAACTCTGAAGCCGCATGGCTGGTGGAGGCATCGGCGGAGAGATGCGGCCGATTACCGAAGCCGACTGCCGTCGTAGTGACAGACATGAGGCCGAAGTCTGGGTTACAAGCATGCCCATGGCTGACATGCCGCTAGACGACGGCATGAACTCGATGTTCTCAGGTTCAGTGTGTCAAGGCTGGAGGGAAGATAGCCTGCCTTGCAGAACAAAGTCAACAACCGTTGCGGTGAAATTTGAAAGGAAACACTCTGAGGTTTGTGAGTGATCCAGGATCCATGGGAAGAGACACAAGAGTCGGTTTGGTTGTATCACATCGGAAATTTTGCTCGAGCCGTGCTTCATAGTTCCATTTCATGCTCTGAGAAGATAATATGACGCGGAAGAGGCGCTAGATGGAAGAACAGATTGTCTGTGTTCAAGAAAAAGACCGTGAGCCTTAAGGGACTCTGGATCTCCGTCAGCTTGTACATAGCTCCCTCCAATGGTGCTGGCGCAAGCTTGACCTCATCATCATCTGCGTCATTTGCATCCCGGATTCAGAGCAGAACGGTGACATCTCCGTAGCCTAAAAATGAATGCCTGTGTGTGACAATGCATGACCTGCATACTGCCGCACATCCCGCAAATCTCAGCATGCTCTCCTGCCATAGAACCCCCATCATCGCATACTTACTCGTCTGGCGATGGAAATGAATTCCAAGCAACTATAGCCAGGTGCGGAGTGACATTGCTTGTCACCATCGTGGAATTCGGGCTTTGAGGTTTGGTTGGGCCAGTCGCAATTCGCTTCTGACGTCTATAAGGAGAATCCAGTAGTGACCGCACACCAACTTGAAATCAACAGACAATCTTCTTAAGAAGCTGCTAAGTAGCGTCGGCCTCACCGGACTTAATAAGAACGAAGTCCATGCATGACTGGAACGGTAGGGCAAGGTAGAAGGTTATTGAGATGGTGCAGCAAATGGGTCCGTGTCTGAAGTCATCAAGCGACATCAGATCGTTCCCCCGAGGAATTGAGCATTGGTTGGCCGAGCGGAGGAGGAATCAAGAGGTTGATTCGGATTCGGGCAAGTCGGCCGTCATCGGGGCAGAACCAAAGGAAGGCTTTCATGCCGAGATTGTGGGACGACGAGACTTACTCGGGCTTCAGCGCGGACTCAGGCACTGATATTCGCCATTCCAACGTGTTCTCGAACCAAACCTTCGAAGACGTTTGGTCTTGGAAAGTCTGATTTTTGGGAAACTTTGAAATCAGCTGGTGATCATATCGCGATGATGAGCTGTGTCTCTGGTGGGTTTAGTCGCGTAATATGCATTCTTGTGAGCGCTACGAGAGGCGGGACCAGGGACTTTGTACCAGCTTGACAAGGAATTGCGGCTGGAAACAGGCGAGGAGGCTTTTACCAATCCCGAAGACATCTCTGGTTGTTGCACTCGCGCTCTTTGGCGATAATCTTGTGAGCTATCTGGGCGTGTCTTTTGATTTGGCCGCCGGTGGTCTTGTTCGTACCATTGTTGACATTTGTGGCTCAATGTGATGATGCATGGCGAGCCCGCCTGCGGTAGGAGGCCGAGTCGGAAAGAAGTCGGAAGGAAGTCGGATGCAGAGACGGCTTGATGGGGGTGGAAGTTCGACCAAGACGACCAGGGGGTGAAGAGGGATTGTCAAGTTTGTTTTGTCCCAGAAACCGGGTATTGTAGGTCGTTGGACAGAGAGACAGTCGCATGCTCATCATCGTATCGTCCTTGGTAGTCATGGAGTTGAAGCTCAGGCTTGATGTAGTTGGCAAGTGTGTAAGCGACAAGAAAGGCGAAATATTGACTGGGTTAGCTGGAGTGTGAGGTGGGAATCAAAAGAAAGAAAGAAAGCCGCGGACGTCAGCAAGACGGCCTGCTTTGCTCCCGGAATCAATGCATGAAGAACGGAAACAGATGATGATTTCGATTTTCAAACCAAGATAGAGACAGAGAAAGACACAGGCAGAGACTGCTCGCTGGTACTCTTCTCTTTGGACCCGGCCTTCGTTGTGTCGCCGCATACGTTGCGCGGGGGTGCCGGAGCACGACGAAAGCGACCAGAAGCCGGATTGACTAGCTTCAGCCAGACCAAGCAACCAAAAATGCCCCGAAGAGTCTGGCGCAGAAGGTCTTTTGACCTCAGTTTCCAAGCTCTTTGAGCAGCATCTCCGGCGAGCATTTGTCCTGTGTAAACGGAAATGCTGCAAGATAGAGTCTGAATTGTTGGAGTAAATCTGAGCGGAACAAATGAATTGACAGGAGATTCTCAGTAGCCCTGAATTCAAAACTTCTTGCTGATTGGTGATCGGAAGCGGAAGGACTGGGCCAATGCTGCGAAGCAGACATCAGCTGTTTGTATTTAGTGCTGGCGGCATTCAACTGTGATGTGTGCTGGCGCGGCCGATACTGCTGCCAGCGATGTAGCAGTTAATACTCGGAAATTCTTCCTGTCGTGCTTGACGACGGCGACCAGCAACTTGGCACGGAGATGCTGGCTTCAGTCGGTCTCGAAGGGATCGTCGGCCAGGGCCTGATTTGTCTCCTACACAACGGGGCTTCATGCTCTATGCCCAAACAGCTGGCAGAGGGCCAGCCGTGGTGTGGAAGTCGGGGACATCTTGGTTTCGAGATTTGGTCGGATGGTGCAATCCTCGAGGCTCCTTCGTCGTTGATTGCTGCCTCCGAAGACGAATCCTTGTCATTGTCGGCTCTTAGGCGCCGGGTGGCATCGAAAAGAGGACCGACTTTTCTTGAATCCGATTCATTCTCTCGAGTTCTGGGGCTGCGCTCTGGGTCGAGGCATTGCGGAACCCTGGCGGATTTTCGAGGTGATGTCGACTTTGCTTGGACCCCGACGACTTGCGTTTCGGCCAGACCATTCGCACGCAGCCCTCTCTCTAATGGCCAAGCTGTCTGTCAAAGAGACAGTGAAAGAAAGCAACCCTAGCCGGCGGCCCTAACGGGTTCGATACGAAGGTACTTCCTGGAGACGAGCTCGTCGTGGGGAATTCAGGAACTGGCGGTACAGACGTCGAGACAGCGGGTGGTGGAGAAAGCTCGGGAATGACAGCCTAGACGCAGGTGCCATGAAGATGGTAGGACTTGGACTTGGGAATCTCTTGGAGGGATTGGACTGTGTATTATGTGTTCGGTTCTTCGTGGAGGGTGGTCGAGGTAGTCGTGATGCTAGATCAGCGTCAGCTTGAGGTGTGGCAAATCTAAATGCAAAAGATGCGCAGAAAAGTGGCTAGCCAGCAAAGACGTTGAAGTCAGAGGGGAGCTAATCAGAAGCCGTCTGCTATATTTGCCGCGGGCCGGGACGGAAAGACGTGGTGACAGGGCGGATGGTGATGAACTTGTCGACGCGTGGAGGAGAAGCATTCGTGCGTGTCGGCGATGCAGCTGATGATGCCGTAAAAAGCAGGGATTATGACGACCTGCGTAGGTTATCATTAGAGATGCAAGGAGTTTGTGGTTTGGGCTGGGAAGCACCCATGGCCATGACGACGGGACTGGTGAGGCAGAGGCAGGTATGTACCTTACCTTACCTTAGGTAGGCAAGTACCAACCTGAGGCACCCTGTGCTGGGATTTTCCCCAGCGGGCAACCGCATTCACTGAGACCCTGCTGGAGCTGCACCTGCCGTCACACTCCGTTTCTCTTAGCGCACCGTTCGTCTGAACGTGCTGCCCGGTGGCGCTGTCAGGGGCCATTAGCTACTGATCCGCCTTTGGACCCTTCCACCGCAGCACTACACCTCAGACCTTACCTAGGTATTCTCTGCCAGCTCACACAAATAAATAAAGGAAAATAGAAACAAATTAAAAAACCAAAAATAAAAATAAAAAATAAAAATAAAACTAAAAATAAAACTAAAAACAAAACTAAAAAAAAAAAAAACTAAAAAAAAAAACTAAAAAGAAAACTAAAAAGAAAACTAAAAAGAAAACTAAGAAAAAGAAAAACCTTTTCTAGATAATAACCTATTACTGCAGATAAAATCGAAAAGCACCTCACAGTTATTACTGCTGCTTCGCATCTGAGTACAATTGCGACGTGCAAGTTGGTCACCTGGAACGCTCATCTCGTGCACTCTGCCTTCAACAACGACAAAGACTACTGCCCCCAATACCTATCCGGGCGCCTCTATCTGACCACTCCAGAACCGCTTGTTGCATTTGTTCATGATTACTTGCAAAGTGTGCTCTGGACTCCAAGATCGAGGCCAAGTATGCCCTCTTCCTTGACGCATCGCTCATTCGCTTGGAGTCAGGCATGGTGTTTTTCCCCGTCTCGCAGACCGCGCTCCAGCGACGGGGTTGGGGACGAGACGTTCCCCGTCCATTGCACGACCCACTAACAGCTCTGTTGAGGTGCAGCAGCCACTCATAGACGACTGTTGTGCCATTTGCGGCAGGTGCGCTTTCAGTTCGCTGTCTGTGCCACGGCCTGCCTCTGAACTGCGGGTGGGTCCGGGGCTTGGATGGCGCTACCGAGTTGCAGGCGGGAAACCGTCAACCAGACTCGTTCTCACTGAATTGCTGAGCGAGATACGCTCTGAAGTGGACATCGTTGTGTGCAGTTTCGTTTTTGTGCCCCTACCTAAATTCAGCCCGAGTGCAGCCCAAGTGCAACCTGACACCGCATTCAAGCATCATATCGACATGATACACATGGTGAGCATCAAGGCAGACCGGCTGGTGGTCAACCCTGTGCACCTTGCAAAGCGTTTTCGCGACCGCAAGAGTTGAAGAGATCACCGGACCTCGACCTGGCCTTGCGAGTGTCCTTTTGGAGCGCGCTCATCAAGAACGCATCTGGGTCTTCTCATGACTTGGGTTGGCTGTGTTGTGTGCGAAACTCGGGAGATCAATAAGATACTTTTTTGAAGACCCCCCACCACCCTTGGCTGGGGCCAAAGTAGATTGCTCATTTATTACACAGATTCCAATTTGTTCATCTGAGCTTTCCAAATTTCTTCCTACATTTCTGTACATGTTCCGGTATTTAGGCACATGCTCCGATACATTGGCACAGGCTTCGACGTATCGATTCATATTCTGTTGCTTTGCATAAAGAAATCTAACGAGAGAAAAGACAAGAAAACAACGTACGGAAGTCCTCATGCGCCGGCCGTGCTTCGGCTATATTGAATCAGACCTATACCTTGCGCACCGACTTCGTCTCATTCCTTCCGTTGGAAGGGTTATATGAATTTGGGATTCTTTCTTGATCCCGTTTGTCTGTACTTTAACGCAAAACAGTATGTTCTTATAAGACTTCGGACAACTGGCTTGCGTAGCCTGAAGATAGACAGCAGATGAATGAGGGATGCCTGAGACCGCCGGAACGCGACGGGCTGGAGACAAGTTATGAAGTAGACTTCTATACATCGGGGATGAGTGCGCACACACTTGAGCATCGGTTCCTGACTTAAACTCAAAGCAAGTGATGAGCTGTTTGCGATGTGCAAATACACGGTCTTGACTTTCTGCGTCGTTTAGTTTGTTTCACAAAATCAACTTGCGCTTATTTCGGAACGCTGAAAAAACTTCAAGTATGTGTCACTTGTCTGCTTGAAAGTCAGAATTACTTGATTCGTGACTCAAGTTTATCCACGGACATTCGATCTAGAACAGGTGGCATTCACCCATCACCATAAGCATCTTCATGCGTTGTAGAATACAAAACAAATCGAGCATTGTTTGATAAATGTCTGAGTCAGGCTCCTGTATCCTGCTCACAGATGGAACATTACTTATCATTTTCCAGCAAGAGGTATTCGGCCGGAGGCTCCTTTGCGTTACAAGCTAAATATCTGCATAAAAGACTGCGTGCCTAGTCAGCCGTTCCACTTCCGGCAAGATAATTGCGTCAGGCATACGGCACCCGTAGATGGAGGAGGTAATTGCATATATAGTAAAGCTATGTTTACTGGAGACTCTCCCACGAGGGGACTGAAGAAAAAAAGAATGTCAATCCCAGTCCAACGGACTTTCATCCCTCTCGGCTAATCAAATTGGGACCCCCCAGAGTTGAAGATGCTATCCTGAATGCCATGCCTGTGTTCACGCATGTACCTAGATAAAGCACGTACGCAATGAATGTCGTAGACTGTTGAAAGGTAAGAACCTGATACCATTGGGCGTCGGTAATGCAAAGAAATCCCTCCAGTCCCAAAACTTACCATGTTCGACATTGCATTTTCAGCAGTTGACATCATTTATCGCAGACGGCTCGTGGCCCAAGTATCTGCCACGCTACCAAAGGACAACTTGCGATATAATTAGGAGGCAACAATGAGCAAGTTCATGAGGGTGCCAAAGCCAAATCACCAAACTCCACATGACGCGAGCTCTCACCAATGGATATAAGAGCCGTAATGTGGGATGCGACTGGCTATGGGATAATTGCGAAAAAGAAATCTACTTTCCATATAGACTTCAAGGTTCCAGAACAGAATCAAGCTTGGGGCCGTGGAAACGTGACTGGACATATCTCAAGGATGGATTTGCGAACATGAACGCTTAACAAGAGCATTTATGTGGCTGGAATATAATATTGCATGCATTAAGACCGCCATCAAGCCCAAAGATTCGCTGCCGGTCTAACGTTGGATCCGTTACGAGATGAATTGGAGACACAAAGAATGAGAAGCTACCGACTGAGATCCGGAACGCTCTCCGTATGGGAAAAACATGGTTTTGGAATGGAGCGGAATAAAGTGATCAGGGCATGGCCAGATGCGCTTCTTCAAACAAACCGATTTACTAGTCGACCTTCGTTTCAGGCCTTAAGAGAGAGAATCATTAAAAGGGAATAGACTTTGTGGTGCCTTGAGATTAGTTCGAATGAACCCTGGCGCAGAGATAATATGTAGAAGTCTGTAAGAAGGCCGATGCCCGCCCAGTCTGTTGTAAATGAACAGCCTCGGTCCTCGGAACCCTGGTGCCTTTGACCTGGGTGGACGTCTTTATTGACGTAGATGATGTTAGACATGGTACGGAGGGCGTCCGTACGATACATAACGACAGATGTGATGGCCATGATTGGCATGAGACTTACTCGATCACTTGTGATAGGGTTTCCCTTGGTAAACGTACGTACCATGTATGAGCAGACAAAGCCTGCGGTCATGGCTGCTGTTTGTCGGGGGGCTTTCTTTGGGGTGAACGGCGCAGCGGCCTAGAACAGCTGCCAGACCTCTGAGACAACTGTGTCCTGTCATGAATGGCTGTATGGAAGATTACCCAAGCGGTAAAATTATTGCTACGGAAGATGTATCATCCGAGACCTGCGGTGGCTAGAACGACAGTGCAATGGGTATTGAGAACAACTGCAAAGAGTGTATCAATGTGAGAACCCAGCGATTGAGAAGCAACGCATATCTCCGGGTTGGACTTCGAGATAATAGTCTGCAATGATCTGTGTGGAATGAGCCCATGAAGCACCAAGGTGGTCAACCGGGGGCCGTTCGACGTGCCGGCTCTCGTAGACTTCAACCTAGAAGCTTATAAACAAGCTTCAATGTCAAAAGAGATGGAGCGTTACTAGTGTTGAAACCCATACACTCTGTCAGAAGACTTGATCAAAAACCGCTCTGTGGCTCGGACTCTTATGATAGTTGATCACGAGCCGAGCAGCAGCACAGGACCATTCATAAAAACTGCACGTTGAAATATGGCGGCGAGTTCGCTTTGATTATGATAGCGAAGAAAGACTCTGCTTGCCTTTAGAACGAACGCGAGGCAGCGAGATAACCTAAAACATAGACTGGCCGTTGGATGAAATGTTTTGACTCACAGCTTTCTCAAAACTTCACCCACCGTTGTCCTCCACTTTCGAAGAGTTGGCTTTCACTACAGTGACGTCCCACGCCACCGTTGCCTGTATCCGGAATTTGCTGCAGAAGTGCGTACACACCTTAACTTTCCCCCCGCCCACCTTTCTTTCGCTCTTCCCCCTGCTTGCCTGAAGGTATCATATGATCTCGATTGCCTTGAACATGATCTGATTCTTCTCTAACCTGAAGTTTTAGCAGCCTATCAGTTCGGCTTTTGAATCCGTCCAAAGCTTCTGAAAGTCTATTTAGAGAGCTACAAAGACCCAAAGTCATCTAAAAGACGAATGACAACTGCCATACTCGCTGTAGTATCCGTATCCAGCAGGTACTGTAGTCCTAACAGACATGTTCAGAGCTTCTAAAGACTGGAATCAGGATCTGAGTGCAACTCAAGCGAGGGTCTCGAAGAGCTCTCAAGTAACGCTAGAGGGCCCCTTTTAAAGACTGCCTGGACCTCGATGCAGCATTCGAAGTATTTGAATCTAATTATGGCGTAAGATTGTTTTTGCCGGGATTTTGATGTTCTTATCCTTCTCACTGGAGTTTCGGACTTGTCGTGGTCATCCCAGTCTCCAGCTATCTATTAAATGTGAGCTACAAAGCTTAGGATCAGGTAAGGCTGGCCCAGTCGTCGTCCGCTTAGGCTTCTTTTTCGAGGTGCTAAAATAAAAGAGGTCGCAGAGTCGGAGGCGCGAATTGGCGAGAGAGCACTCCGTGCGGAGCAGAAAGGAAACTGATGTGGCGCGATAAGGTGTGCTTCAAGTTGAGGATGAGTGGATAATTGGAGCAAAGCTCTCGAATCTAGGGAGCAACCACATGGGGACTTCACCGGGATGGTTTTGCCCGAATCATTGTCGGGGATACTAGTGCAATTAGGACCGACGAAGTTTTAATAAGGGAGCGGCGAGAGAAGAACGGCAAATCACGCTGAAAGATCAAACTGGTGGGTCCCACGGGCCACTTTCTGCACAGAAAAATACGCGGACTGGAAGACTGTGTGGTTGGGGTGGAGGACGACCAGCCTGGAGCTTGGGAGTGGGCACTAGCTGTCAGGAAGATGGATGCAAGTGACCAGTCTATCATGTCCCGGGAACTGCTGAGACCACAACAGAAGCAAATTGCGAAAGAGAGTCTATTGGGTGTTTTGTGCGGCTTTGTCTATGACTGGTGGGCGGAATCTTCCTGGCGTTCATATCGACGCGGTCGGAATAGCCTAGGTGCGGAGGATTGCGTACGTTCAAGCGATCTTCGGCCGCTAGCTTAGCTTCAGTATTGAAGCGTGCGGCTAATAGAATTTGGAACAGGCATAGTGCTGACATTGCACAGAAGGTTTGAGACCGCAACGGGAAGAAACGACGCAACGTGCGGCATGCGGCGACGTGGGCGGGGCAAAAGGAAGAAAGACAAAAACCCGCAAGATGGCAATGAAGAACGGTTGAACGCTGAGTTACATTTGGGCCGACTGAAAACATTTTTGAGCAGCAGTAGTTAGATTGCAACGTTTCAAAAGTTAAAGAGAGCTGTTTCAAGTGAGTCATACAAGTTTCTGATAATGTTCATCTTTCATGGTATCTGAAATGTATCCAAAGCAATTACCCTGTGACCCCTTACATATTTACACGGCGGCAAAATGGTGCGTCACGGGCGGCAAGCTGTAAAAGAAAAGTGAGAAGGGAAGAAGGGATGTGTTTAAAGCAAGGGACCGGAAATGTAGACAAGCTTTCACCCCAAACGCAACGACACAGCGAGCCTCACGAGCCTCACGAGCCGTTGAGCGTGCCACAGCTAGAGAAAATGAAGGTGGCCCTTTCCAGAGCCTCCGTCCACCAAAAGACATATAAAAACAGTGAAGGATGAGTTAGAAAGCATGAAAACTCATAGTTCATGAGATGATGGCACTCGTGGGTCGGGGGTTAATTCCAAGGTGAAGGTATGGATGGTAAAGGAGCCTTGACTCTGAGTGGAGTATTCGTTACACACTGAACCGTTGATTATTCTACGTCGAGTAAGCAGCCGCCGACTTTCCTGCTCTCGTGAAAACTAAAGAACAGAACCCTATGAAGATAGGTAACTGTGCATCCATTGCGATGAGATTCTAGTGATGCAGCTCGGGCAACCTAACATCATGTGTATCAACGTTGTTGTGCAAAGTTCAAACCATGTTTTCACTCATCCTGTGGCCCTCTCCTCATTCGATTCTGTTTTGATTGTCCCGTAACTTGTTCCTCGAATGTCTCATAACAGCTTAGAAGGACTTCGTTCCAATGAATCACGATAGAAAGCACCCATTTCTTCAGATCGATAGAGAAACGATTTCAATCCCTAATCATTGCACATATTGGATGTGAACTTGGTAGGACTATTGATAAGCTCTACTGAAATTTAACGATAAGTCTTAACATGAAGGATATAATACATAACACTCGATCATCCGTGTCCTTGAAAACTTTTACATCTGCGCTGACCTTTTGTTTTTGTTTTTCATCCTAGTCAATTCACATGCTTAAATATTGTGTTCTTTAGTGGACCCGAAATTTACAGGCTGTCTCATACAATCGACTGTGACTGTGGCCACTCAGACTCACTTCACTCAAATTTACTCTCAAACGAAGATTTTGAAAAAATGCATCCTGGGTAGATGCAACTCGGTACGACTATTCGGAGTACATTGACTTGTAAATTCTGCAGCGTGAGAAGCGATCGCAAGATGGGCCGACGCAGCTGTAGCCGACGTTTCGGTGGTATTGGCCGACCATGTCGAGAACCGCTAAAGCCAGCAGGCGCCATGAATAAGATCAGGTGCTGGCTGACACTCTTGCCTTCTATCGTGCATCAAACAACCTGGAAGGCAGTTCCAATGCTGGCCACAAGGTAGGACACGGCCCGGTTTCACCGACCGGTCGTAGCTGCATCTTCAACGCCCCGCCTGCCTCTTGTCATTGCAGCCGTGTCAGTGTGATGTCATTCCCCGGGGAAGGTCATTGGCTGGCGTCGGGGAAGTCTGTAGCAGCTGTCTACTTTTGGGTTCCTCTCTTTGTGCGCATGTAAGGATCCAGAGCCCGCCCGTCCTAATACTGCCCGCGTCGTCATTCCTTGTCGTTCTGTCGTTCATTCCAGTCCGTTCATTTTCTCGTCGTTTTCTTGAAATGTCCCCGGACCTCGCCCGCCTCTCTCTCGTGATGGCTTCTTCTCCGTCTCCTTCTACGGGTGGTGATCTCAACGCATGCAATGGCAGCAGCAGTAACAACGACCCCCCCTCCGAGGGCGGTTTAAGTGTAAGCGATTGCTTCACCGCCCAATGTTGGAATATACAGCTGACTGTTTTTGTTTCTATAGAACCTCATCAACGAGTACCCGTTGTTGTCCTTTCCGACAACGACAGCCATCGGCTCCTGGACAGAGTCCTCGGTTGCGGCTGGCCCTTCCCTCGGGGCTGCCGCTCTGCAACACCATACCGCAAATCATGCCCGCGTGCTACGGGAGACGCTTGCCACCCAGGGCGAAGGACCATCGGCCCTGCAACTTCTGAAGCTTCAGAACATTGACCGACTGAGGGAGGCATGGCCTGCGGTCCGTCAGTACCCTGACGCGCATGCTCCTCGACTGCCTCTGTCTGAACGAGTGGTCACCAGCCTGTGGTCATTGACCAAGCGGGTTATCCAAGGCCTCGCCGACAGCGCCAGCAAAACCGACGCCCTCGATGCTCTGTGGGAGGACAAGGAGGAAGTTCACAAATGAGGCGTCATTATGAAGGCCATGAGACTATGCAGGGCTTCCAGGCTCAACAACGCTGTGTCAGCCGAGACACTGAGGCTACACAAGAGTCTTGAGGAGCCCCCAGCTGCGCCCAATTCCTCTCTCGCTCTTGCTCCAGCCCCTGCTGCGCCCCAGGCCAAGAACAAGCAGAAGACAGACGAGGTCTGGCTCCCCGCAGAGCAGCAGCAACAGCCGTCGCAGTCGCAGGTGCGGGAGAAGCCGGACGATTCTCGGCGCGCCCGAACGCCGATGCGACCATCGCCCAAGCTCCGCTATGTGTTGTGGACTTCCGCCACCTCCTCTCCTCAGGCCCCCTTCTCCCCCCTTCCTATTCTCTGCCAGTTTTCGAGAATTTATCCTCCTCTCCCACTTCTCGCATGTCTACTGCCATTCCGCCTCGCCCGCCCGCTACTCCGTCCGATTCTTCAACCGCTTCCCTCCTTTCGACCCCTTCTTCTGCTGACGACAAGCCAAATTGCAAGACCAAGGCTCAGAGCACCAACGTTATCCCGCCTGGCCTTCCCCGACACTCATTCAGATTCGGAGGGGCTGCAAAGAAGGCGAAGTAGGAGGATGACGACTGGGAGGAGGAGGAGAGGAAGAGGAGGAGGACTGGCAGTACTTCGAGGAGGCCGATACATCGAAGCTCACACCAGACCGAAAGAAGTCGAAGAAGTCCAAGGCGACAATGGGAAAGAAGCAGGCCAAACAGTCCGTCCCTGTAGTCAGATCCAAAGCTCAAAAGGCCGAGGAAGAGATGCTTGCTGTGATCAAGCAGCAACTGCCAACTTCTGTCGACCAGCTCTCGGAGGCCCGCATCCGCGATGCACACAGAGCTTCTTCAGCCAAGCGGAGCGCCAAAGTGCGTCAATCTCACGAGGCCATTTTGGCACGATTTGGTATTTGATTTGTGTATCTGGGCGTTTTTGGTCCTTTTGCTTCACTCCCCCCAGCGCCCTTGCTCGTAGCATTACTTCTGCTTCAGCGGCTTTTGGACTTTTTTGACCTTCTTCTTTTTGTTATAGTTTTGATAATGAGAGCATGACGACGCCACGAAGTTTCAGCAGCCACTTCGGTCGCAGACCTCGCTGAAAGAGAATACGTGCAAGTCGAGTTCCTCAGTGAAGTCTATATGCAATGTACGATACTTGGATCATTGTAGATGTCTTCCGCATTTTGCCAAGGAGGGAGAGGGGGAGACACAGAACGACGGCTTTCTGAGGCCTTTCCGCGGTTCTTCGGTTTTGGACCCGCAACAGACTGATATGATATCTGTCACTCTAGCGAGAGCTAGCTTGCCAGTAATCCGGCTGACAATTCAAAACTCGTTCTAGGTCCCATGTCGGTTGTCGTCGTGCAGCAAAAGTCTTGGCGGACTGTAGGGGTTGACCATGTCTGGCTTATCAAATCAATGGCGAACGCGGTGAAGGCGTCAAGCGGTGCGAGCAGGCCCTCGGACTCATCAGAGCCCTTGGGAATTTTGAGATACGGATTCAAGGAGATTTGCTTGGTTACGATTAGAGGAGGAGCCGGTCGTCGAATGTGGTTGAAGATGACTCAAGACATATGCTGCGAGTCTGGATGAGGGGAGATTGGCCAGCATTCGGCTCGCGGAAGTATGGTAACGGGAAGAGGCGAGAGCTCGCATGGATGCCCCAGGGGGCCCCAGGGGGTAGGGGCGAGTTTGGGTCTGCGGGATTCGCTGAAGCGGCACGCTGCGCAGGAAGTAGACGGTACGATGACGGAAGAGCATATCAAGCGCCGTGTAATCTATGAAACTGAAGGGGCTTGAAATGTCAGAGGGCAGCGTTGTGTATGCATGGGAGGTGTGGTGGTTGGCGGAGGTCGGCGGAGGTTGAGGCACCCTGCTGGGGGTTGCACGGTGCATGTGTTCAGTGGGGGGGGGGTCCCCTGGAGTGAAGTGAACATGACGACTTCCAGTGGACTACACTAATCGTCACATTTGATTTTGTGGGGCCTGCTGTCCGTGGCGCCCAAGGCAGGTCCACGTGCACGTGCCTGACTGAAGCCAAGCTCCGGGCGCGGCATCCAGTCCTTGGGATAGAAATTTGAGATGCACCGCTGCAGAACAAGCGCAGGAGCTTTCATTCAACCAGCAAACGTGCGGCCCGCTCTAGGGAGCAACTGATTCGTAACTAGACGGGATCAAGCTCACTTTGACTGACCCAATCCCCGGCTCGTACGTACGGGTCGCGATTCGAAGATCGGGCCAGGAAACCGCCCAGCATCGGGAGGCTCCGTGGTCCAGCGGATGCACGCAGGGGCGAGCGGTAGGATGCAATCGAATCGCGTGGTTGAAGGGTCGAGAGGTGAGATGCTCGACGGATGTTTGTCCTCCCAATGCGATCCAATTTGTTAGCGAGCCCTATCCACACGAGTCGACACGACACGTGACTGCGCGCTGGATTTGAACGCGTCGCGACGCGACTTGACGCGTCATCACTGCGCCAGTCCTCCACACGCACCGTTCGTCGCTGTGCACCGTTCACCGCAACAGCGACGAACGTCAGCCTGCCGTCACCAAGGACACAATCCATGAAAGGCTGTGCTGTCAAACGCCAAAGGAGGTGGATCGGAAGTGATCTGAAATTCGCCAAGCAACGAAGCCACTTCCTTCAAGCCGAAGATGGTCCCATCGCCTCCCTTCCGCCGCCATCCCCTTCACCCACGACCTGAGAGTCAGAATAGAACAGAGCCATTATCAATGCTGTTCATCGTCGAATGACCCCTGACTCTAATGACGACGATGAGCGTGGCACCCTGCGCTGGCCGGGGCTGAGGTGGGTGGCCGGTTTGGTCCAGGCTTACCGATGTGGAAGAATTACCACATCATAATTCTTTATGCAAGCGGACAAGTGAACGGATCGACTGTCATTTTTTCGACCTGTTCATTTGTCGACCTGCTGATTTTCTCGACCATCTGTTCATTTTCTCGACCACCTGCTGATTTCTCGACCATCTGTTCATTTTCTCGACCATCTGTTCATTTTCTCGACCACCTGCTGATTTCTTAACCACCTGCTGATTTCTTAACTACCTGCTGATTTCTTAACCACCTGCTGATTTCTCGACTACCTGTTCATCTTTCGACCTACTGATTTTCTCGACCACCTGCTGATTTCTCGACCGCCTGTTAACTTTTGAACTAACTACTGATTTCGCCAGTTGGTGCTCTGTGTGTCAATTTGAGTCTTTCCTTGGCGTAGTAATGCAGGCCTAGGTCCCTGGCGTCCACTGGCGTGCATCTTCTTGCAAACGGCCGAATGTGAGAATGATCTCGCCGTCCATCTTCGGCTTTGTCTCCGTCCGTCTATGTTTGCTCCCGACAACTCACTTCAGGGAAGATGCCGCCCCTGCCTGCCGTGCTATCCCGGCCGACGAACAGACAGACGTTCGCGTCATGAGGCCCGCTACCGTCAGTCTAAGATCAAACCTTCAAATCACGCACACCAAATCCGCCCTCTTCCACCGACATCCCTGTTACACCTGTGTGCAAATTCTTGCCATGTCCCATCAATTGTCCCTCTTCTCCAGCCCCCGGCATGCGCCGCGATCGTGTGGGTCATTGGCGCCCGTCTAGTCGTCAGGAATTCTCGACACGTCGAGGCGACGACACTTAGGACTTGTGCTGAATGAACCTGCTTCGACGCTCTGTGTACCGTGCCGAAGCATTAGAATTATAACTAAGCAAGCACCAAATCGCACAGAATTAATGATGGAAGCCGCCAAGGGCCGAAGCCCCACGATGAGACCTCGATCAATGAAGGCAACAGAACAGACACAAGACCGACTTTTGCAACAGGTACAGTCAGACAGACGACTGCACAACCAGAAAAAACCAATGGATGACGGACAAGGATTCCTTGGCAGAGCAACCCGAGGACCCCTGCAAGCTACTTCGCTCCTGGACGAAACCCAGTCTGAGATCAAAAGAACACGCAAGGAATTGGAGGACCCCATTTAACGCGGTTACGATACCATCAATCCCTCCAATACCTCTTCCTCTATAAGGACGACAACCCATGATACTTAAGGTCCGCTCAAGGCTCCTGTTCAGCCGCGGCCGAGAGTGGGGAGCCACTTGCAATCCAAATCGGCCAAAGAACCGACAGAGACCCGCAAGCTGCAATCAATGACAACCTCCTCCAACGGCCTCTTGCGTCATCATCGAACCCAATAGATACAGGACCTGACATCTCCACAAGAGAAGAAAAGATGGTCGAAAATATACAAACATGCCCGTCGCCCCGTCCGAAGACGGCAAAAAAGACTACAGCCGCAAGTTGGGAAGCGTTCAGAATATTGCGCACGACATTTTGGCAGTGGAATGTTTGTCTTTGCGCTGATGGACGTTGCGGGTATGACGGAGCGTGTTAGCCGGGGGCCTTTTCGGATTTCTCCCATGAAACAGCTCAGCACAAAGTCTCTTTTACGTCATAAGCCTTTTGGGCAAGATCACCGAGATCACAGATACTCGAGACCTCCAGGTCTTCCTGGAGAGGCTTCGCAAAGCACAAGCTCACCTCAACAACCGCCCTCAAGGAGCAAATATAAAATGAGATTCCGATCCCGATCTGGTCAATGACCTCGTCGACACCATGTCGGCGCAGGATCCCGGCCCCTGAGGAGATAAGATGCGTAGGAAAGTGAACAACCTGCTGCAACAAGGGCGTTCTCTCCATCTTTGGCGGCGAGAAGCATGCCTCCCACCAAGGCTCCAATTACTGCTCAATAAGACGCCTGAAAGCGGGCTCAACTACTGCGATTGGATGAGAGCAACCGCGTCACGACGTCCTTACAAGAGTACGCTGCAGTTGTGTTACATTTAACCCAGGAATTAATTCTTGGATTCCACCGAAAGGGCCTTGAGGAGCCATCGATCCTCAAACCTGGTGCCTCATTGCCGCCCAGCTATGAAAAGTTCCTTGAGGCAATCGCGATTGTGCGAATTATTCTGCCAATTCATAACACTCAACGCATTGATAAAGCCCTGCTAGATGTAAAACGCAGGATGGGAATGGATTATACCGCCCACGACGAGCTGTTGAAGGGGCCTCGCAAGGAGATCCGGCGAGTAAACAGTATATCAGGACCAGAATCCCTACTAGAGGCACGCGCGGTCGACATCGATTCGGTTCAAAATATGACCGAAGACTGTCTGCTGATTCGAGACGGCGAGTGCGTGATGCAGGTATTCAGGAAGACCATCGAGGCCGTGGAGTAGGACTCCGACAAATGACGATACAAGTTGGGCCGAACCATCTACTTGTTCTAAGCAAAGAAGATGACCTTAATCAACCCATGCTGCCAGAATACACAATCGATCCCTGCCTTGGATTACGTTTACGCGTTATTCCGGGCTTCTCGCGGCTCATCTTGGTCGCACCTGGCGGCATTTATCATGGAGAACTTCAAACGATCTGAACAAGGTTGAGAGATTTTTTTCTAAAAAAAAAAAGAAAAACAAAACCAGAAACGTGGACAGAGAACAATGTATGTGGCTCACAAGTTATCGATAGGTGGCACCATTGCGACTTGAATCAGGGTGAAAAGGCCCAGAAATGGGGGTTGAGATTTGGAGGTTGGTCTCGGGTTCTGTAATAATAGTTTTTGTTGCTTGCGGATGTGTAATTGTGCAGCTTGATGGGAGAGTTTTGCTACCCAAGATCACATGTCTTCAAAGATTTAGGGGGTGCTGCTGCTCAGGTGGAGAACATCAACCGCGTCCGACTCGGAAAGGTCGCTTCTGGCCGCGGCAAAGCCTCAGCTGACATACTGTATGTGCGAGAAACGGTTGATCACCTTGGTGCACGCCTGTCCAGCCTCGAAATGGCGGAAATGGGCATTGGCGCTTCATTGGAAGGAGGGGATGACGCTTAGGAACCAACAAGACAGTTGTCGTTGATGAATCAAACACGTTTCTCAAATCCTCTCCTCAAAGCTCGAAAAAATTGAGCAGGCCGCCAGTTCTATCATATCCACCAGAATCCTCCTTCAAAAACCCAGGCGTACTCAACGGCACGTCCGCCTTAACTACCACTTCAAAGCCGCCCTTGCACAACGAACCTTGACTAAAGCTTGTGTAAGCGATTAGGGTTTTCCTTCATAAACACACCGAGCACCATCGCGACGGGTCTCTTGAGCAGTTGAATGGCAAGACACATTCGGCTCAAAGCAGTCAGTCCCAAGGGTTCCCGAGTAGTACCCATCCGATTCAAACAGAAACTTAGGCATGCAACCTGCCTTTCACTTCGCCCTAGCTCTGGACGGTCTATTCGTTATTCCATACAGTCGCTAAAGCACCTGATTGCAGCTCCAAGCCGGACAACTGCTGAGAACACAGCCAGTTCTCTTTATGAAAACCTCTTGTCATTTTTCAAGCTAATTAGTAGCAAAGATTGACTGCACACATAGGTAGAAGCTAGCTGCCAATCAGACTAGCAGTCAAATGGTTACCGCTTCAGATATAGCTACTCTAGTTTATTGTTCCCGTTTGTTTCGTCTCAGGTGGGCCTCGAGTGCCCAAAAATACTTGATCATTGACGCTGCTAGACAAAAGCTTTTTGTATGTTCACAGACGCCGATGTCTGCAACGATATATGGATTTCTCATGTGCGGGTTCTTGTGCAGCTCGCCCGCCGGCATGCTGACGCTGTCAGAAAGAAGTGCCGTTGTCTTTCTGGATCCTTACGCCATCTTGAACATCTATGCCAACTTAAACATGTTAATGAAGGCTCCAATTCACTGGAGAACCGTTCTATTTCCGCTCCAAACGCACTCATCGCTGATGAGTTCTCGACAGCACGACATACTGGAGGCCGTTGCATTGATGAATGCCAGATCAGTGAAGATGTAAAGCATCCGGAAGAGACCGTATCAAGCAGATGCAACATATGCGATTTCAACCCAAGCGTGGTGAATAAATTGCGATTTCCCCATTTATACTCTGCTTAAAGAGAGGCGTTAAACTTAAAAGTCGCAGTGAACTGATTAAAACGTTATAAGAGGTCTCTAAGTTAATTTATATCTTCTCTGCTATGTCTTTAGGGGCTAGATATTATAACCTATAAGCAAGGATAACAGTTAGTTAACCCACCCTAAGTATTAGGTAGCTAGGACAGGATATTTATACTACAGAATTATAGGAATAGTAGGGACTTACTTAACATAGAAGAACTATAGTATAAGTTATATAATAATAAAATAAAACTAAGTAAATAGTATAAATTACTAAGTATTTAGTAAAAACTACTAAGTACTTACTAATAATTACTAAGTATTTACTAATATCTAATTAGGAATTAATAGCTAAATAAAAAAACTATTTAAAACTTATATATAGTATAACTTAAGCTTAGTTTAAAGTTAAATTCCTATAGTTTTTTAGTAATTAACTTAGTATTTATCTTTAAAATACTCTTAGCTTACTTTTACTATAAATTACTTATTAAATTTAAAACTAATTACTTTAATCTCTAAAAACTTAATTTACTTTAGTTTATAACTTTTAACCTAAACTATAACTTAATATACTATTAAAATATATTAATCCTTAGCTTTTATTAGTAAATCTTACTATTAGATAGCTAACTATAATACTTTAATTACTCTTATTTAATAAGTTAATTATTAATTCTTATTAATAATAATAAATAATAATATTTTCTTATACTTCTATTAAATTACTTACTCTTAAACCCTTATTTACTTTTAGAAAATAAGCTACCTAAAACCTAACTTAAGAACTAAGAGATTAGAAAATAAAAGATAACTTAGATAATAAGAATAATATTAAAGAACTTAAATATTAGCTTAATAAAATTAATAATAACTTTAAAGTAATATATAAAATATTTAACTAAAATATTATAACTTTTAGTAAACTCTAAGAATAAGCTTATAAAAACTAAAACTTAAAAAAAGAAGTTACTACTTTCTAAACTATTACTAATATTATTTTAGTTTTAATTAAAAAATAAGAATAACTTAAGCTTAACTCCCTTATTACTTTTAATAGAATTTTAAGATAACTTAAAAAATACTTAGTTTAAATATAAACTTATTAAGCTTTTTATATAAGTATTTTTTAGAATAAAACTAAATAAGTAGTATATATAGTTACTTTTTTTAAAAAATAAGCTTTAACTTAATTTAAACCCCTCTAATAGGAATAGCTTAATAACTTTATTAAGAAGTATAGCTAAAAAGTTAAAGATATTTTTTTTAGCTTTATAAGATATATTAAAGCTTTTTAGTTATTTTTCTTAGAACTAAATAAAAAAAAATTAACTAAGTATAACTTAGCTTATTTTAAATAAACTAAGTTTACTTCTCTCTATATAGCTAAGTTCTAAAAAATCACCTCTTAACTTAATATAACTAATAAAAGTAAAATCTTTACTTTCTATTAAAAACTTAAGGATAATATTAAAAATAAAATAGCTAAAGTTAATAAACTTTTTAGTTTTAAGAATTATATTAAATATACTATTAAGATTAATAACTAATTTTTTAAATATTATAAGAAAAAAAGAGAAAGAAAACTAAACTTTAATATAAAATATAAATACTAATAGTAACCTTAATATAAATTTAATAACTAATAGAATAATAATAAACTATATAACTACTAAAATAATACTTATTAAAATACTACTTATAAATAATATAATAAACCTATAAACCTTAATATAATAACTAAACTTAATAATAAAAAACTTTAAAACCCTAAGTATTATAACTATAATAGATAAAGATATATTACTAGAGATTATAAATAATTTAAGAAGCTCCCTTAGAGACTAATAATAGAGCAACTTTAATAAGTTAATATAATTATAAAAGCTATATATATATCCTAATTATAAACTAAATACTATAATAATAAATATTAAATCTACTTTAAAAATAAAGAAATATTAAGATACTATCTAAAAAATAGTAACCTTAAATAATCTAAATATAATATAACTATCCCTAATACTTACCTTAAAACCCTAGCTATAATATATTCTAATAATAATAGAATTATTAAGAAATTAGCTAAATAACTTAATAAAATACTAAAAGTATAATAGTTTAAACTTATTAATACTTTAGTAGTATAAACCTAAAACTAAAAACTAAAAAATAATAATAAATAAAAACTAATACACTTCTAGCTAATAAAACTTATATACTTAGAATATATCTAAGAAGAACTTTATAATCCTATATAAAAAAGATAACTAAAAGCTATACTTTTATATATAAAATAATATAAATATATATATAAAAACCCTACTAAAATTAAATAAATTAACTAAGAAATAAAAAAATAAGTTAAAGAGAAATCTAAAGAAAAACTAAAATATTAATATAATTTACTAATAGAATAATAACTTCTTAATATAACTAATAACTAAACTTTTAGAAAAAGTAAAAGTTTACTTTATAACTTAGATAAACTTTATAATATTACTTAATAATATACTTAAGTAGAGATTACTTATAGTTTCATTTTTAATATAAATAACTCTAGTTTTAGAGAAGAATTTAATAACTAAAAAGATAAAATTAAGTAACTCTTAAAGTACTAAGAAATTAATATATTCTAAGATAAATAATAGTACTATTTCTATAATACTTTAGTAGATTAATAAAACTAAAACTATACCCTCTAGCTATATATAGAAAATTATCCTACTCTATAGAGTAACTATTAATAATACTAAACTTTTTTCTAGCCTTAATACTTCTATAATAAATATAAAAAATATATAAGAAATAAGTATAACTATTAATTCTACTCTAAAAGACTTAATAATAAACTTATTAAGAATATCTATACTATATATATTATAATTAAATAAACTATAATAGCTTTTAATAAAAAGATTACTACTTTTTAACTAAGTTTATAATTCCTTATAAGATATTAATATAATAATAGTATAAAATAAAATAAATATTAGTATAATAAATACTAAATTTACTATTAAGATAAAACTTATATATAAAGAATTATAAAAAATAAACTAAAACCCCTATAAGTTAGAATCTATAAAAACAGCTTCACTAAAGTAATATAAAAAGAAAAATAAATCACTTATTTAAAATAATTAGAATAGTTAAAAAACTAAACTTACTTACTAATAATAAATTATAATAAATAATAGAGAAAAAATCTATTTACTAAATATTATAAAGATATAAAAAGAACCTAAAACTTAAAATTACTATTAATAAATAAATAATACTTATATTAGTTAATAGTAAAGCTAAAATAAATTTTATTACCTCTTAAGCTATTAATAAGCTAAAAATATAATAAAGAGGAAAAAAACAACTATACCTCTTATATATAATAAAAAGAGAAGAATTTAAATATAAAAGAGGTATTATTTATAATAAGACTATACTCCTTAAGATAAATTACTTAGATTAAAAAGAAAGAATCTAATTTAATATTATTAATATAAAAATATATAATATAATATTAAGATTATTTTAGCTATAAATAAATAATTTATAAATAGACTAAAATAAAAGCTAATTCTAATAGGACTATAATAGTTTAGTTACTAAGTAGCTTTATAAAAAGTAAGCTTTAAATAAACTAATATAGTAAAAAATAATAAAATAGTATATTTATTATTTTAAAGTAAAAAAAGCTATATTATAATAATTAATAATAGAAAATCTTAAAAATAATCTACTTCTATCTATCCTAGAAAAATATAAAGTTTATAAAAAACTCTTTATAGCTAAGTTAGAAACTAAACTACCTAAATATATAAACTTTAACTATAAAATCCTTCTTAAAAAAGAAAAAGAACTATAATTTAATAAAATCTATAGCTTTAATCTAATAGAAATAGAAGTTTTAAATAAATACTTTAAAGAAAATCTTAAAAAAAGATATATTAAACTTTTAATATTACTAATAAAAAGCTTAATCTTATTTATATTAAAAAAAATAGAAAATTATAACTATATATTAACTATTATATACTTAATAAAATAATAGTTAAGAATTACTACTTATTACTACTTATTAATAAAATAAAAAAACTCCTCTATAAAGCTAATTAGTTTATAGCTTTTAATTTTAAAAAAACTTATAATCTAATTAGAATAAAATAAAGAAAAGAATAAAAAATAGTTTTTAAAACTTAAAAAGGATATTTTAAATACCTTATTATACTTTTTAGTCTTATTAATACCCCTATAATATTCTAAAATATAATTAATTCAGTCTTATATAAATATATTAATATTTATATAGTTATCTATCTAAATAATATCTTTATATTCTTATTAATATTAAAAAAATATAAAGAGGATATTTATTATATTTTATAAACTTTTTAGGAAACTAAGCTCTTAATAAAACCTAAGAAAAGTAAATTCTATACTTAGAAAGTAGAATATCTTAAATTTACTATTACTCTTAGAAAAGTTTAAATATTAGAGAATAAGATTAAAGCTATTAAAAAATAGCTAAAACTTAAGAACTTTAAAGAAGTCTAAAGATTTTTAAGTTTTATTAATTTTTACTAAAAATTTATTAAAACTTATAGTAAAATTAATATAACTCTTATTAACTTTAGCTATAAAAATACCTCTTTTATATAAGAGGAACTTTAATAAATAGCTTTTTAGAAAATTAAAGATTTTATTAGTAGTAAATTAATCTTAATAATATTAAACTTTATTAAGTAGTTTAAAGTAGAATTAAACTCTTTAAATTATACTTTTAGAATATAGTTATTATAATAGAACTTAGAAAAAAAGCTATACTTATATAATTTTTTCTCTTAGAAACTCTATAAACTTAAGCTTAACTATTAAATCTATAATAAAAAACTTATAGTAATAATTAAAGTTTTTAAAAAATAAAAACTTAAACTTTTAGGAATAGTTTATAAAATATTTATATATTTAAACTATAAAAAACTTCTTATACTTTACTACTTCTAAAATATTAAATAAATAATAAATTAGATAGTTAGAATTCCTTTTTAAGTTTAATTTCTAAATTATCTATTAAAAAGGATTAAATAATAGTAAAGCTAATACTCTTAGTTAATAACTAAACTATAATATCTTAATACTTAAAGAAACCTAAGTAATTCTTAAAAATAATAATAATAGAGACCTAATACTAATAACTAAACTCTTAATAATAGCTAAATAATTTAAAACTAGCTTACTTAATAAACTAAATAATAAAGTAATTATAAAGTTCTATACTTAATTTATATATAATTACTAAGGAATTATAAAAACCTAAAAATAACTATAATAGTAATATAGAGAAAAGATTACTAGAGAATATATAGTAAAAATAATTAAAAACTATAAAGTTTATTTTAAAAATAAACCTATTTAATATTAACTTTATAATATATTATAACTTTTATTTATACTATAAACTACTTAGTAATCTA
Source organism: Colletotrichum siamense (assembly GCF_013390195.1). Lineage (NCBI taxonomy): Eukaryota > Fungi > Ascomycota > Sordariomycetes > Glomerellales > Glomerellaceae > Colletotrichum > Colletotrichum siamense. Next base: position 210,674 of record NW_023501026.1, on the reverse strand, counting down.
TATCACTTAACTTTATTATTAAGTTACTAAAATCTTAAGAACCTCTTATAAAAGCATATTATTATAGTATTCTTATTATTATAGATTAATTTATAAAATATACTTACTTTATTTTATATAAAGAAGTAAGTAATACTAAAAAATATATTTATATATTTCTTAAATATATTATTACTAACTATAAAATACTTAAGGAAATTATATTAAATAGAAATAAAATCTTTACTTCTAACTTTTAGAAATTAATTATATTATACTTTAATATTAAATAATTAATATCTATTATATTCTACTTATAAACTAATAAATAAATAGAATAAATTAACTAAATCCTTAAAACTTACTTCTATACCTATATTAACTATAACTAAGATAATTAAGTTATATTACTACTAATAGCTTAATTTATTTATAATAATATAATAAGAGAAAATACTAAAGAATCCTCTTTCTATCTTAACTATAGATTTAAACTTACTACTTATAGAGAACCCTAAGTAGGACTAACTATAATAAAAGCTATTACCTTAATATAATAAATTAAAGATATCTAAAAAAATATATATAAAAAACTTAAATTTATATAATAATAAATAACTTAATTTAGTAATAAATAAAAGATTAAAGGATTAACTTTAAAAAAGAGAGATAACACCTATTTTATATAGTAAAATATTAAAATAAAATAACTAAATAATAAACTTAACTTTAAAAAACTTAAACTTTTTAAAATCTTATAAGTTATTTTACTAGTTAACTATAAACTTAAACTTCTAAATATTATAAAATATTACTTAATATTTTATATCTTACTATTTAAACTAGTTTTATAAAGATTATAAATAAGTAATATTATTATTATAGAGAATAATAAGCTAAAATATAAAGTTAAATATATTATTAACTACTTAAAAAAGCCTAAAAAATACTAATATTTTATTAAGTAGAAAGGATATAAATATAAAGATAATACTTAAGAACTTATTAAGAACTTTATTAATATAACTAATAAACTCACTATTTATTAGTAATAATATTAAAAATAGGAAACTATATTAATACTAATAATACTTCTTAATTAAATAAATAATAATAGCTACTTATAAATTAGATACTTATATAAATATATTAAACTACTAATAGAAGTAAATAAACTATAATAAAGAAAACTATTTATTTAACTAAAAACACTAAAATATAACTAAAACTCCTTTAATAAGAAAATTAAAATACTAAGATTCTAATTAAAAATTAAATCTAAGTCTAATACTTTAAAGCTACTTATAAACTAAACTTCTAATATAAAAAACTCTATAAAAAAAACCTTAAATACTTTATCTTCTTTTATAACTACTAATATTATTTTATAACCGTTTTTAAAAACTATTCTCTTTACTTTATAAATATAATCTAACTTTATAAGTACTTTATTTACTTTAGCTTATACTTTTTATAATACCTCTATTCTCTTTTAAAATAACTCCTTAGTTTCCTCTTCTTTATTATTTAGATAATAAAACTCTATTATTAACTACTCTACTATAACTAGTTAGCTAAAAAAGAAAAAAACCTAAAATAGATACTACTTTATACTAATAAATTATATTATTAAAAATATTATAAGAATAATAAATACTACTAATAATAATACACTCTTTATAAACTAATAACCTTAGTAGTATTTTATAATAAAGCCCTTTTAAATAATAGTAATAATAAAGTATAACTTTAAAACTATTCTTAATAATATTAAGAGAATAATAATAATAATAAAGTATAAAAATTATAAGATTTTTAATAATATAACCTAATATAATATTAATATTATAAGTAAAAATAAGAAGTATAATTAATAGATCCCTAACCTAAAACTAATAACTTACTTATATTAAGTTTTAAAGATAAAACCTTTAGAGAGGAGATTTAATATTATAACTTATAAGTAAGAATAATAGTTAGTTAACCTACTTTAAGCGTTAAGTAGCTAGGATAGAATATTTATACTATAAGATTATAAGAATAATAGAGACTTATTTAATATAAAAGAACTATAATATAAGTTATATAATAATAAAATAAAACTAAGTAAATAGTATAGATTACTAAGTACTTAATAAAGATTACTAAGTATTTATTAATAATTACTAAACGTTTACTAATACTTAATTAAGAATTAGTAACTAGATAAAAAAACTATTTAAAACTTATATATAGTATAACTTAAGCTTAGTTTAAAATTAAACTCTTATAACTCTTTAGTAATTAACTTAATATTTATTTTTAAAATACTTTTAGTTTACTTTTACTATAAATTACTTATTAAGTTTAAAACTAATTACTTTAATCTCTAAAGACCTAATTTACTCTAGCCTATAACCTTTAACCTAAACTATAACTTAATATACTATTAAAACATATTAATCCCTAGCTTCTATTAGCAGACCCTACTATTAGATAGCTAACTATAACACTAGAATCTAACTTATTTTAGAGGTAGGAAGAGCTAGTTATAGAAACTAAGATGAATACTGCTAATAGCTTTAACATTTTTCAATTCCTAAACTGCTTATTAGAAGTTTTATCTATCAGCATCTGCCGTCTGAGGTGTATATATTGCTATATATCGTCGTCTAAAGCTACATATACCACTTCATGTTTAACGTTCTGATGTCTTTCGCTATGGATTTTTAAAAGAAATGTATATGTAATTCAGGGAATGTTCAATTAATGTCGTGTTTCCTGTTTTTTTGTGAAGTGCTAAGCTCAAGAAACAGGCGAGATGTGTCTTCAAACGCTTGCTTTTGTTTGCGGAGGTCTTTCTTGATGTATTGAGGTCCGTCTGTCTATGTGTGGATCAATTCTTTCAAAGCAACCTCAAAGATTTCCGCTCTTGTTCTACTTGACTAATGTCTCCGCCGAATGACATATGTCATATTCGCCTCAACGAGTGCTGGCTCTTCCTTACGGCATTATGCTGCAGCGTGTCTCCACATACCATTTGAGTTTGCGTTGAGGGCTGCTGGTAATGCCGCAAGAGACGCCGACGCGATTTGTCGCTCTCGAGTTGTGTGCGGTGGCCATTTTCAGTGCAATTCTGCGACTGCTTAACAAGTACGCAAAGATAAAACTGCGCATCAAGCCAGGATTGAAACCTCATAGCACCTCTGAGGCGGTGTCTTCAACGAGCACCCAAACGAACACTCCGACGAGGTATGAAATGCCCCCTGGGTGTCTATTGAAGTCTCCGAGTTATTACTTATAATACAGACGGACCGTGCAGGACCTGACTGCTACCATCAGAAATTCAATGCCGCCCGAAGGTTTAAGCATTTCAGTTATATTTGTTTCAACGTTTAAATCAAACCATACTATCCCCGAAACGATACCCAAAAGCACTATATATCGACATGTCGCTTAATCCTACCATTTATTTCAGAAATTTGCCTTCTGTCCCAACGGAATCAATCACAGCTAGGATTGCCGGTTTTATCTTGGAGACAGACATCATACAACCCAGGACTTCCCCAGCTCTGTAATCCCGGCAGAAGATGCTTTCGAATTCACAACGTCCGGGGCGATCAACAAAGACATAACGGTACCTAAAATCCCAAGGACGCAGACTTCTCCGACCATGCCACCTGAGCTGAAAACCTAGGCTGTACTAAGGAGCGCCGGATTATGAGCAACTCTTTGCGCTACAATTGCGCTTCTAATGACGACTACTCCTGTAATATATGTGCTTCGGCTATCGGTCAAGTCTGCCTGAAAATTGATGACGGACTGGGCATATTCGGGTCATCTTGAACGTCATGCAACCGACTGAGGTCGTTATGAAGGACACGTCGCAATGATAACAATGGGTTTGCACATCATGTAGAAGTACTTAAGCCAGGACTGTGCTGCTACTTTCGAAAGGAGAAACCCACCTTTGCGGCTACTGTATTCGTGAGCTCTCGTTGATGATGCAGATGCTGTTGAATACCCCAGTCCGCCCAGTGCAGATCTTTGCTTCTCACTAATTAAGTCACAGATCTGACATATCGCGTGACTTGAAAAGGCACATCTTTAGCAATGTATACGTGTGTCGATGTCGTGGAATATGAAGTCCCAGTCAGTCGCTTGAGGAAACCAGACTTCCCTGAAAAAGCCCAGAGATAGACCAATATTTCCCAGATCGGAGCCGAAAAAGCCTCAAAATACACCGAAAGCAAGTTTTAAGGGGTTGTCAGGATCTGAACTTTTCAGTCAGGGCTGGGTTATGTCAGCGCATTGATGGTCTCTGGTCCTGAGTTTAGTCCATTCTGACGAGGCTGTTCAACAAGAGTGAATTGACGATAACTAACTGAGCTTTTTGTGAAGCTGACAGAAGGAAAGCTATTGCGACTCTTCATATCTTTACGAATGTGGATATGAACCGTCATCTTGACATGATAGAGCGACGGCTTTCAAAGGCCGCCCTGCTTCCGCTCCATTCCCCGCTCCATCGGATGAAACAAGTAGTGAATGCAGGCGCTACACTCAAATTCGGTTAGCAATCTATACGGGTCTGTAGGTCTACGTAATTATGTGGCGGGTGCTTGAGATGTCTGCGAATAAGGTGAATGCGGCGACGACTGTCTTGGTGTCTGCATTCAACACCCGAGATTGGTTTTATGAAACTGGGCCACTATCTACGGTCGAAGACAACTCAGCTAAGTGAGAACATTTCTGATCCATAAGCGCTCCCACACAGTTTCACTTTTCTTAGAAAGACCTGGTCTGGCTCAGGGAGGCTCGAGCCTTGTCCCACTTAGCATGCGTAACCTGATGACGCACCGCATCTGTGACATGTAGCGTAAGACGGGGTCGATTGAGACAAATACTATGTTGTTTTAAGGGGAAAGAACGTGTTGGACTCGAAACTGCGACGGCGCAGAGGGGTGGACCAATTTGATGAAGGATATGGTAAGTTCAAAGAGAGTTGAGGGCGCGAAGATACGATACGGCAGTTGACAAGATGCGCCTCCAGGCGGCAAACTGCGCAGGAAAAGTTAGAAGGGAAGAAAGAGGGCGCGAAAATGTTGGGACCTTGATAACTAAAATTTTCATTAATCACTTGGCACTGGGCCGGAAGGGCAAAATCCATTCTTTCCTCGAACGAGGAGCCGATTAACTTCTATTTTCTCATGTCGTCGTTCACTCTCCTAACTCAATTCTTAGTCTGGTGGAGACTGCAGTGAGTTTTCTGCATCAGCCCTTTCTTTCAATGACTGACGCTTGAGTCTTCACTCTGACCATCCACACCGCCACTGCATCTCAAATCCTTTGCATGAGGTATACGAAGCTGATTCTGCGGAATTTGATAAATCATACCTATAAGCCCTTCTATCGTCAACGAGGCTGACGGCCACAATGGGCGAGTCGAGGTCGGCGCGGGCAGTTATTCCGGACCCTTAGGTACGTACAATGCGAAGCTACTGGACTGGGCACTGACTGAGGTGCTTTTACTGCTATTTCCCCTACTGTGAAAACCCCTACTAGGTAGGCTCGAAACTTCCTCAACATACCTATAAGCCCTGTTGTCCACAGGCTCTGCTAAGACCAGCAAATCCGCACCTAGTATGGCAGCCTCTCCCATTACGTGAAGGCATTGTTACTTCTATGAGAATTCATGTCTTTGTTTTACAGCGCTTGTGTCCCTCAAGTATTGAAACACCGCGCTCATTCGGCTAGCTATAAAGTAAGCCTTTGGCAACTGTGCCATGAATGTGGTATTCAGGCTATAAGCGTCAATCGTTATCTATATTTACGTTGTACGTTGAATGGTGTCATATATTATAATGGGTTAATTATAGAAGAGAAGCTGGGCTGTCTCTTCTATCTGTTCTGATTCTTGAAAGCTGTGGTGTAGTCTCTTTGTGGTTTGCTTATATGTAGGGTTAATCAATGTGGAATTAATAGAGGAGCATGCTGTTGAAATGGCGAAGGTGAACTTAAAGGCCTTAGTGCGGCTTTGTCATCCGTTAAGGTGATGCATGTAGTTTATAAACCCCTAGCAGAGGATGCGGTCTCTGCTGAGGATGTTAGCTATGCAAAGTTGTGCGAGAAAATATGTGACATCATCCTCCGGCATGTTGGTCATTGCCGCTGCGCTTGTGCGTCCAGGGCCCGAATAATTGCCTCGTGGGCCTCTGGAGCCGCCTTGGTCTAGGGAGCTGATCACAGTATCATTCGCTAATGATCTGATCGCATGCGTGGGAGCTGAAGCACGACAGAAACATACCCTGAAAGGTGGCGTGGCTTCCATTGGGGTGATCTCAAAGTGCTTGCTATCTACTGTCTCTGAAGGCCTTCAATGGGTCTTAGAGTTGGGACAAGAACGCTCTTCATACCGAGGGCTCTGCAAATTTCCTTACTTGGATGCGCTTGAGACGAAATGATGCCTGTGTCTAGGAGAGGTGCTCATGGAAAAAGGCTGCCAGTCGAATCTTTGATGCCGCAACTTTAAATAATGCCATGATATCGTAATCTGTTGAGCTCGTAAGAGCTGTCTTGTGGCTTTGTGATAGGCAGGATGCTCGCTTGTTAGGCTACGGACACTTCCATAAACAGGTCAACAAGCACTTGCTATCTCGGTGGAATGATTCTCTTGGCCATCAAGAACTGTTCCACACCGTCCGATTTCCGCCTGTTCACGAGTTTCTCCCTGAGTCTCAAGGTTAGGCCAGGCTACAGCATCAAGCAGATCTACCAAGATCCAGACCGGACTCATCATTCGAACGGAGTCGGGTGTACACGTGGCAGCAGTAGACATAGTTTTGAGGCGTACCAAGATCTGCTATAGAGACTGTGGAAGGCGCCTTGTCACGCATAGCCCCTGAGAAGAAACCTCAAAGCTGGACTTAATGATGAACAAGCAACCTCAAAAGCACGTTTGGATGTGAGATTACAACAGCAGACCAAATGAATTAGTCAAAAATCTCCCGGAACCCGTAACGCCTCTTGAATAAGAGGACACACGCATGAAAAGCAAGGCTGGTTCCAGTAATTCGCCGCAATGTTGAACCAGAAGGGTTTCGAAGTCAACGAACAGTTTAAGGGGCGTCAACGTCAATAGTGATGACATGTGGCTAAATCATTGTCTCGGTCCGCTAAGTGACGACACACAGTTGGACGGGGGTCAAGGAGCAAAGACTGCCCGTGGCAGTCTCATGGTAACATCAAACCTATCCAGAAAATATTCATTTTTATTATGATTGGTGATCTGAATATTTGAGAGACCGGAGAAGATTGTAAGATATCCTTTCCAGCGACTATTTTGGCATCGCCTAAATGAAAATCCTTATTATATCGTCAAGCGAACTTTCTTTGCTAAAGGTGACAGCAACCGATCTCTCAGACACCCCGCAAGAGGCTAGAGCGAATCTTCTAGAAGCGAGAATAGACCCAAGACCTGAGATCCAGACGGAAACTGCGGAAACCTGTATCATTTCCAGCAGCATCGTATGCGTCGTTCATTACAGCGTATCAAGCCTGACTTGGCGTTGACTTATCGCTCCGCGATGCTCTATCGCGAGGCCGAGTAATATGAAGGGAGAAAAGTCTGAGATAGAATTCGAACTTTTTTTTTAATGAGTTCCAAACAGATTGAGAAAGAGAGAACACACTTACGAAACGTGTGAGGAGCAGTCTGAAGATCAAAAGAAACGAAGAACTTTCTGAAGACTCAAATAATGGCCGGGGGGAATCAAGTCAGAGCAAGGGGTATGCAAGCATAGTTTGGTGCGGCACGGGACTCATTAGAATCTTGTGACGAATGGCCAGGCTGTGCGAAACGATGTGATGTCGGACCTTTTGCCGTTGTCGTCCCTGTTGAGAGGTGTTGGATGGAAGAAAATTGAAGCTGATTTCTTTCTGTGAGCAAGGTGCTGTGACGCCGAAGTCGTGTCTTTGAGATTATAGCAGAGCACGACCTCAGAAGTTGAGGGAAGGATACGGTATAGACTTCGTGCTGAAGGATGTTCGGGAATCTTAGATTAGAGGCTAAACGGTTGCTACACATGAGGGGGCTACGAAGAAGGACCATTTGCAACATCTTATGTATGCAACATGAGTGAAGCCAGAGATGGGCGTCGAGCCAGAATGTCCTCGAGCGCGCTGGAAAATGTCGGACAATAGTAATACGGCCTCCAACATGGTGCAAAGTGCTGAATCCTGCGGCATACGAAACTAACTTGGTGCGATAGGACTGGGGACTGGCCCCAGATTCTGCACGCCAGAGCCAGTCGCTCCCTAAACCGTTTCCGGTCTGTCTTGGGCAGAGATTGACGACCGACAGTAGTGGAACATTTCTCAGCACCAGACCCAAAGATCACTAAAAAATGGCACTGTAAATCGATTGGTGGACAATCCTCAACCAGATTTTCGGGTGAAAGCGACAGGCATACTCAGCCTGGAGTCTGATCGCAGCTTGCGCCTTTGACATGTTGAAACAGTCGCCAGTCTTCTCCATTAACACTGCTAGTGGCAATCATGATTCCTTTGACGATGCTGCTTGGCCTTGAAACCTTTTTAACATACCTGAATGGCATGGACGCTTCGAATTCGGACAGTCTTACAGTTCATGTCATTACCGGCCACAGCGAAGTGCTAAAGTCACAAAAGAAAGAAAAGAAAGTCGCAGCCGGCGACCATTAAAATGATGTCGCCGTTGCTGAAGCGGAAGCTCCACCTACATGCCTGCGGAACTTTCAACTCACCTTTGTGCCTGTCAAAGACCTTCATTGACTCACTTGTCGCGATCACCTGTCATCCCGTCACCCGGAGCCCGGTTCTAAAATTGCTATCCCTTTTCCTTCCCCCCTTCTCTTTTTTTCTTTTCTTTTTTTCTTTTTCTTTTAGGATCGTATGGGGATCCGTACAGCATGGAGCATCGTGTGACAAGTCCAGCCGGTGTTTCCCCATCTTCAACATCCCCAAGCTAATGTTTGGGATTGCCTATAATTTTCTGCCAGCGTTATTCACCTCTTCCATTCTAGACACGGGGAATTTCGATTGGCGTGTAGCCACGGAGGAACGATGCAACCTGTCGTGGAAATTTACCTAAATCCTGCGATAATGACATAAGTTGTCAGAAAGGAGCAAGTCCAGGAATACACAGCGTCGCTCTTACAAGTCATGAAACTGGGCATGTTACTGCCATCGATCCGTAGTCAATAAGCCCCAAAGGGTCTCTCAACGAGACCCGTGACTAGAGGCCTGGTGGTCAGTTTTGCAATCAACATTCGTAAGGCCCGTGACTTCGATTGGCAATGCTTCTTCCGCATTGGACATCCCGAGTCGCTGGAGTTCTCATTCTGCGACGTCTGGGCGGAGGACCTATCAATAGCCAAATGCTCAGACCATGTGCCGGTCCATTCCAAAAAGCGACGACAACTCAGCTATCCGGGTGGCTATATACGTGTTTCATGGTTTTGGAAATGTATCGCTGCTTCATTACCTTCTCGCACCTCCTCAAGCTGGCTATTTAGTCATCTGGGCTATCGCTACTACCGCCGTCTTCGAGAGCCAAGCACGACATTCGGCAGCAATCTTTGCGAGTCAGAGTAGCCAGCTTCTCCGACTCGGTTGAAACAGATTTGACAGGACGTCCAATCTTGTATCTGGGCTCTGGATCCCATCGCATGGAGCCAGCATTAAGATGCTACAAACTGAGAGAGGAATCTTTAGAGATAATTGAGGTAATTTACAGATTATGTTCAAAATCACAGCCTTCTCTTCCGGCGGGACTCCATGACTGCTGTTCACAAAAACATCATAAAAATAGACATCTAAACCATCAATTTGATCTTTTCACAGCTGACTCCTATCCCAAACCCAAATCCACTTAAGTCAGCCATTTCTAACTCAAAAACAGCCGATTGCAGCAGAAAACACAATGCACATGCTGTCCATTCTGCACGTCAAGTTTCCATAATTTCAATTCCGCTTGGTGGCCTCATCTGGCCAGCTAGAACTCCCTTCAAAAACATTCGCTCACCTTATCGACGCTCCGCAAGAGGAAATTCGCCTGCCTCGCTTGGTTCATGAAGCCGATCATGCGACCAATTGTGGAGGACGCCTTGGAAGCCCAAGTTGCTGCCAGAATCGGCGGTTTGCTTCATTTCAATAAGAGAGAACTTCTTTTCCAATCACACACGTCCGAGATCTTCTGCACGTAATGAGACTTTCAGTCCATGAAAGCTTTCATTCATCGCTTAAAGCCTCATCTCGCGACATGATTGACAACCCCTTTGAACAAATACCTCAGTTCTAACTCAGTAGTTGGCTTATTCCGGCAAGATCTGCTGTTGTGATCGGTGCTGGGTGAACAGCAACGTAGCCTGCTCCCGAATAGCCTCAAGTTGGTACGTCTGCGTGAAGCCTGGACGCTCTCGGAGGCCACAACCAAGTATGTGGTTCATCGACAGCCTGCGAGGTTAGTCCAGAAATTGTTCGAGCTTCTCCATCGCTCCCAAGCAGTGGCGTGCTTTTTTTGCGCATCAACAAAACGGCCTACTCCTTCCTCCATTCCGTATTCAAGCCGGAGTGCGAGCTCCACTCTAGTCGTCTCAATATCGCCAATATCATTCATGATCTGAGTCGTGTGGGAATGTAGAATGCGTTACATATCACATGCGAGTGGAGAGAGCGTCGGCGCAACGGGAAGTGCTCGGTACTTGGTGTGGTCACATGTACATTTTTTCTTGATCTGTGTGCTGAGGACTCTTAGAATTGAACATCACGTTTCGATCTCTTTCTTCCCCCGTTCCCGGTTCAGCCCAGTGAGGAGTGACTTTTGCCACGGGGATTGATGAGGTAAAGCTGAAAGCAACGGGACGGTCGGGACCATAGCTCGGGTGAGATGACGGTCTCTCATTCGTCATCTCAACTACAATTGTCGACCGCTAGCAGTCACATCAACACACTGTGTGAGATCAACAAAGTTCACTTCTAGGGCTTTGTTGAATATCTATCGCGCTCTAAAAGATGAAAACAGCTTCTTGATAAGGCTTGTATTCCACAAATTAGCACCAGTCTTCTCATTTAGCTTGCCCTAAGAAGCAAGCTGCGGCGTACATGAGGCCTGCGCTACATTGACATAATAATCGGATAGATCACCTGCTATCAGCGCCATATTTCACGGCGTACATGCTAGCTTTGGAGGACCAAATTCACATTGAATATGATCGATCAGGAAAGAATGGGGCATACAACCCCTGACTGCTCATTGTTTCGGTGCCCATGCTGCGACTCTGACAGAGCCATCAACCCTGACTTTCGCACCAACTAGGGGCAGGCGACCATTCAGCCAACTGAAGTGCCTTAACACCAGCCAATGGGGACGAGCCAGCTCTCTTTTCAAACGGCATGACACCAGAAGTGTGCAGTTCAGGGCGTTGGATCTTGGAGATGAGAACCAGGGCACGGCATTTAAAAGCGATACCAAGTAAATGGCTTAAGAACGAACTCCGCACTGCCTGACCACCTTCAGACTGTGACTAAACCGCCTCTAATGCCAGCTAGCATTCATGGAGCAGCTGAAAACGGGGTTTCCGACATATAACCAGCGACAATTTGGACAACCCTCACGGGTGCGCCCGACCAAAAGAAGTAGCAGAACCTGAAGATAACTCGAGCCACAACACGTAGACATGCGTCGAATGCTCGCCCATGTCCTACTCTTCCGTCTTCTCATAGTCTTTCCTCCCTTGGCATGTCGGTTTCGAGTGCATTTCGGAAAACGGCGAGCAAGCTTCTCGATCTCAGAGTGACGCGAGTTTAAAAGTTAGACGGAGGTAAGTTGAGCTCGAAAGAGGCAGGATCAATTGGGGCCCTTAGGCTAAGAGGAACTGGAGAATTCTTGGGATTCTCGTCGTTCTCGTCAAAATAGTAAAAAGCTCTTCGCTATGACTGTTTATGGACTAGTACCGTTCGCAAAACGAGCATTGACTCCAGAGCCAATAGCTTCACAGCTGAAGTGATTCAACTTACTAGAGAAATTCTCACTGCCACCTTATAACTGGTCAACTCTAGCACTCGCATTTTACCACTCTCCATACGCAACGTATTGACGTCCACTGTTAAAGACTTGAGTGCGCCGGATGTGATTTTATATATGATAGAATGGTAAGATATGATTCACAAGTATTGCTGCGTGATATGTGACACTTGTACAGCTCCCGCGAGACCCAAATTCTACCGGCAAGGCTAAGAGAGTTCTGAGTTTCAGCCCCGAAAACAGCGTTTCGTGAACTCAGTCACGCAGCTTAAAAGTTTTCAATGTGACTACTACTACCCCACTCCCTCATTTAGTTGGAATTGATCCGTCTAGTAACCTGTGCTCTTTTCGATTTAAGTAATTAGCGAAGTGCGGGACACTATGGGCACAGAGACAGCCCTGTTCTTTAAAGTCGTCTCAGACCAGCTGGCTAAGCTAGTAGAACTTGTAGGTAGGGGCTGCTTTTATGCCTTATCTTGATAGCTGACCCTAGTGGTTGCTATATTTGAAAATTGAGAAAGTCTGACGTTGTTTCTCCTGATATGGGCGCTATAGAACTGTTGTTGTCTTGGTAGGGTATTGTGAAATGCTGTATTATGTATGGAAATCCTTCTGGAATACAGGAATGTAGGAAGTAGTTTGTAGTCCCTTGAATGCTTTGCTGGCGAAGTTGAGAGAATTGATTAAAGTTGAATGTCCATTTTATTCAGAAGAGCTGCTTGTCTGGGACCCGGCGATGTGTTTTTGTTTAGTTGCTGTTTGGTGACTGGGCATCGTGGTTGTTTTGTTGCGAACGGCTTCAAAGTGGTATGGGTGAAGGACGCAAAACAAATCTGATCGAGAAAGCTAAGCTGAAACACTGAGAAGACGAGATGGGAAGGGAAAGAGCGACCTTCAGCTGAAGGCGAAGATATGAAACGAAACAAGCGAGCCCGATACAACACGAACAAGCAACGCCGAAAGTACAAAACTCACCAAACAGACAGACATGACTCGCTGAAGCACAAGTCACAGCTTCCAAATGCAAATATTTCCGGGAGGAGGGGGCATACCCTGTGAGGCGACTCACCATGGCTCGCGACTGGAACTTCAAGACCGACGTCCCACAAAAGAACATCGTCGTGAGCCCAGGCCCAAGGAGATTCTGGTTCATCGCTCTTGTTCGTTCCCGTTCCTGTCAAGCACGTTGACGATGCCATCTGAAAGCACTCCAGACATTTCTACCAGTAGACGACGGCTTCCGTCGTCTACTGCAAGTTGCGCTCACGTCAAGTAGTATATTGATAATTGCTCTGCTTCTCTTCGGCAATACATTTCTGTCGAGCATTTACCAACACGAAAACAATCAGACAGCGTCAATATACGTCGAATTTGAAACCTCGCGGCTCACAAGCTCACGGCCTTTTCGACAGCCCTCAAATGGCATAGATCTAAAATCATGTCCAGGCCCAATGCTCATAATTCATAAGTGCGGCAGTCCAACATCCCCAGCTCGGAAGCATTACTCACGTGATGCAATTGAGAACGAAGAAGCTCCGGTTCTTTTTTGGCCACCCATAACATCAAGATAGGCATATCATTTGGCTGAACACTAGACGCCTGGACAAGCATCGCCAATAGTGCCACACCTGAATTATGCCCAGAGCGGAGAGAGATGACAGTGTCTGGCCGGTTTTTGCCCGGACTCCATTCATCACACTTTCTCGGTGGCGGTTGAGCATCTCAACATCAGCCAAATTACTCTGAGATGTGTGCTGGATGTTGGGCAATCGAAGTGCGGCCTAGTGCATACTACATAGTACTAATGAGGGTCTCCTTAGGCGTTCCCAGCAAGACTTGGTTTCCAATAGGAAACATCACAATGATTCTTATCTACCGTCTCACTGCTCAGATCAAGGTTTCGGCATGAGCTGCTGAATTCTGTCAATGGGTCTCAATGGCGCAGATGCAATCCAGGCTCATCCGCAGAATCAACTTGTTCTTCAGGCGCTAAGGACAACCAGGCGTGCGGCGCCGATGTCCGAAAGCAGAAATCCCCAATATTTTGCTTCCATAATTTGTCAATCACCAGCGCGAAATATGCGAACAAGTCCGTCTTCCCAGAAATGAAATGTGTTTCCGCCGTTCTCTCAGGCGTCAGTCTAGTACAGCTAAGTCTACAACTACCGCTTTCTATCTCTTCGCACCACCTCGAATATTTCCCCGTGTGTCATACGGCAGTCAACAAGGTGCGCCTTCAGGCGGCAAACTGCGAAGAAAAAGTTAGAAGGGAAGAAAGATTCAATCTCTTCGCACCACTTCCTAAACCAAAACTAGACCGGTCTCGACTCCTGCGACGCCTGAGAGTTTCCGGATAATTCTTCTGATAGTGTTCTCATTATCCCGTAGGTTCGAACTTCTCAAGTCGTATTCGTGATCCAGTTCACTTTCATCTGAGCAATATTTCGGCAACATAGACCAAATGAGACAGGCGGGGAGACATTTAGGGCGGATTGCTGGGGTCACTGTGAGTGGTACACTGCTAATGATGACAACTGAAGCTTTCCAGCACTATGAGCGCTGTAAATCTAGCGCACCTTCAGCGCGTACTGTGAAAACCACGGTAAGCTCCTGGAGCTACAGGGGGCCGCCGAGCCCACGACCCAGTCGTTCTATTTTGCCCAGAACTATAGCTTAGGTGTTAGCTCTAACAACTGATCGAGATGTTCCCTTGAATCTTCCATTGACTAAAACTCTATCAGGCTTCTCTAAGACTCCCTGAGAATCGTTCATGTTACGCACTTGAGCCGAATCGATGGGCTTCCTGGGCCCCTCGCTGAAAGAAGCCCCGCTTTCTGTCTTTTAAAAACAGGTGGTTTGAGACCATTACTGACAAAGTCCATGGCTCACGTCAGCCGCTATCTCGGTCACACGACTCTGAAATGGCCTCCTCTGTAGCGGTATCTCGTCCCGATAGCAAGGCCATGACAACGAGCTGCCAACAGACTTGGGCCGTACTTCGTACTTACCAGCATCTTTGGTGCTCCTTGTTGGGGTCTTCTCGTGTCTCTGTGCGCATTTGACGCAGATATAGCTCGTTAGACTTTCCGTAGATGCTGTTGTAAACGGAGATGATGGCTAGTTACTAATCAAGTTAATAGCGAAAAGTTGTGCTGCTATTTCTGTACTATTGTAGCTCATAGCCTACTGTTGTTATGAAACCCTTATTTTGTCGAGCATGGATGGGGTATCGAGACTGTCTTTGCAGTTCGTTGACGATAGAACAAGACGGCGGATGCATACTTCTGACTGACATTATGTCTTCTACTGATTGAATTTAACGTAAACGGCAGATATGAAACATGAAACGATAGCAACTTGTGATGAAGTGATAGTCGTACTGCTCTAGACAGGTTCACGTCAAATGTGACTGTTTAAAACTGCATTATAGGTTGATCAAATCTGCCAGAAACCCCCCAAATCAAAAGCCACTGTCTCCAAACGCATTTAGCAGTACGCTATCGCAACGAGTTTTGATGGACATTATTCTGCGCAGTGGGTAATTAAAAACTACGACTACGATATTGATGGAACGGTGATGGAGACCAATTGCCGAAAACCCGAAGACACAATGGTGCGGTGATTTGATTGAAAAAAATTGCTTGCGCAGCAGACGCCTCCGAATACTAAAACAGTCAAGCTCTTCTTCCATGTGAATAGAGTAAAGCAGAAAACCACCCTCTGCCATATTCAGAGCATGAATGTTTAGTACGATGTACCTTAATGAGCATAGCATGGCGCCGCGACCAACATTGCCACTGCAGATGAGATTTACACATAATGCAAAAATTCTTTCTCATTCAACAAGATACACTAAGCCTTGGTGACGATAGGTACTTTCATCTCCCTTTGTAGTGAAGACATTTAGTGATGAATCCATAACCTTACCTGTGCCTATGCAGTGTTCCGCTTCGCCAAATCATGGAATTCATGACCCCGCGTTGGACTTCTAACTAATCGTCCAAGACCCATACCCGGAAGTAGCATGCTTGTGTTGTCCCTCCACCTGCGCGTCAAAAGATTGATTCCAGAACGATGTCTTCAGTCCTGGGCGTCACATTGGATCATTGGAGTAGTTTTCGTTGTTATCACGGTTTAAGAGCCCCCTTGCTGAAATTATGGGAGAGTCTTCGATAGACGTATTCATTGCCCTCATTATTCGAGCCTGGTTATTATTAGTGTGATGTGGGTTTACTTTGCAAGCCTACATTCTTCTGTGTCGCTAGAGAATCTGGGGCGCGTCTGATGAAGTGGAAGCGGCATTCTCGATCTTGTTGAAAGTCGGATTCCTCGCATCCGCAGATCAGTGATAGTGTCATAGCATTTGGAGCTGGGGATAAGGGAGTGTTTGCGGGTACTTCAGTTATGACTGGTGGAAGGATGTGTACCTGGACCCACCCATTTCTACGCCCGTGACAGATATGCACTAGAAAAATAAGATGGAGATTCAAATAGTGATCTAAGAAAGGCTCAGCGACTTCTGTGTAGGTATGACGACGCTTTTCTGGTGTTGCACCTGTTGGTGGAAATTCGTAACGTAGCAGGGGTCAATTGATGTCGCGGAATGATATTGACTCCTATCACTATCGTCAGCAAGGGTTGCTTTAAGAAACCCACATTTTGGATCAGTCGTATGACGCGGGATACCATCTAGTTTTCGTATCCTCCTTCTTTGTTGACCTTTCTTCCTTTAACGGCCCCGGTGCAGCCGTCATTCACAGAGAGCCGCGGTGTGGCGAGATAGACAGGGAGGTTGACTGAGGGTTTGGAAGGGGTTTGGAAAGGTTTCCTTAATAGAGCTAAACGCAGAGAAATCTCAAAGCGGGCAGTTGAATGCTCTATCGTGATAACGCTGACGAAATCTGTGGCAATCCTTCTTCCTTTCTTATCTTTTCTTTCAAAGTTTGTCGCTTGGGGCAGCACCTTTTTGACTGCCGTATGACTCTGACGGGGAAATATCGAGGGCTAGGATGGCCTAGGCTAGAGAAACGTCTATAGCTACCTAAGGGGTATACAGAAGGCGCGAGTTTCCAGGGGCAAAGGGCATCTCCCTCTTCACACTACCAGAAATAACTATCACTCCTTCAACATCAAGATGTCGTCGCCATACTTTGTCGAAAACATCCATGACCGCTGCAAAATTTGTGGCAATACTAGGTGTTGATTTCGTCTGGCTACATTCGTCGCTGTTTGGTGAGGATGATGTACTGAGGCCGGTTTGGCTCATGCCGTGATAAGAACGCTGAGGAGCGACTCAATGGGTAAAAGATGTCGCAGTCACACGAGACATTGGAGGCGGCTTGTGTGCAGAATCTGAGTGCAGCATGCCACCCTCCAGTCTCATGCCTCGGGGGTTTTCTACCCTGTCCTGTATCCCTGCCGATGGCCCCGACGACTCCCCCAGAGTGCACCACTTTCCTGGCTCGGCACTTTAACACACTCTCCTATGTTCCGGCTAGCATGACACATGCCCTTTTGATTGGCTAAGGTCGATAAAGCCAGGCGCAAGCGTTAGCAATAACTGTGCCGGCCGGAAGTCGCTGAGATATTAGGGAAGGGCACGCAAATGTATCGAATGACTTTTTGGATGTGCTCATTTCGGTTCTCCAACATAAACTTCCTCATAATCAGGCTCTTCTCCTTAGAGAACGACAGTTTGCATTATGCGAAGCCCTAAGCTTTAGGCTTGGGCAACCTGGGATATCATCGACATGCTCGAGCTTGACTCATTGGCGTGGAAAAAAGCAGTCGAAAATAATTGAAAATCGAGCAGCTATCGCAAATTTGCTCTTAGAATCCAACGAATTTCCGAAATTCCCGTGTGTTTGTAAGGGAATACCTGTCCGCTGGCCCGACTCGGACACATCTAGTTTCTACGCAGACCACAATGGGCCCATGGAATCATCGAGAAGAAGCCGATTGCTGTCTTCTGAGCACGTGTCTAAAACGCAGAATCTGGAGCAAGAGTACACCAGGAATCTTCCGGCGACGTCTGACGATTGTGGCTCCGACTTGAGATTGCCTTCTTTGACGTCTCTCGGTCTTCCGACCACATTGACCAGACGGGGTCTACTCTGCGTCTTGATACGAGTAAATTTACCATGATGAAATAATGATATCATCTTTCGGAGAATCACAACATAAGGTACACTTCGCAATGCAGTGGTCTGAATGAGACAGCCACCGTCATGAGATACACCGGATTCTCATATCGCACGGTTTTATAGCTCATCATTGGGAGATTGACTTTGAATGTACGCCTTGGTGCTACCGTGCCTCATCCAAGTGACCTTTCAAGGCTCACCCACTCTTACTTGGCCAGTCGCACTATAGCTCATGATTTCGTTCATTTCTCCCAATTCTCCAGCATCGAGGCGTGAGAAGGCATTAAGTATTTGTCCATGTCGTGAAGGCGTGTAGGCGGGCCAGCCCATTCCCGAACAGGCATCACCTTGTAGCGCAGCAAGAATATCAATAGGAACTTGGCGAAATCTACAAATGTCTGCTTTCGACCGCCCGCCACATTTACTATGTACTATGGGCCTCAAGTTTGAGATTCCAGCAACATCTATAACCTGTCGGATTGCCTCTAGGTTTACCCTGAGTAACGGCGGTTAGGCAAAGCCTGGACTTCATTGGATCCAGGCAAGCGATTGTGTCTCGCCTGCAAATAGATGGGTTCGAGTCAATATGGTAATAGGATAGATTGGGCAGTTACAAGTTTCTGAAAAACAACTCTCGTGGTGTCCAGTAAGACACATAGAGCTTGCAGAACAGCCAGACGTTTCGAGAATATTCAAGCCATGCATATAACTTGCGCTGCACGTAAGAATCTCGCAAGGTATTTGGCACAGCTGCAGCTGAAAGCGAAGTCTTGCGGTTTTAGTTTCGTGCACAGGCATCGTGACCAAGGTATTCAACCTGAGAGGCATCAGTACTAAGAGTTTCGGACACGGGGATGTAGCTAGGGTGATGATCGATGGGTTGAGGGTGGAGAGTGGGAACGTTGAAGAGGACGGATGAACTCCCGCATCTGGCCCAGGCCAGTTCAAGAGAGCAATAGCCTTTGTTTGACTCGATTGGGTATTGGGATTCTGGTTCTACCGTCAAAGTGCTATTGATTTGACTTATTATTGGAGATCTATCCCAGCTCGCTCTTCCAGCATCATCAGCTCATCTCGTGGACTTCTGTGCTTAAGCTTCAAGAGCCTGACTTCCCTGCTGTTTGGGGCCCGGCCTTATTGGAAGCTGTGGTGAAGTGGCTTTCAACATGTCTTTGGCATTTTGGTTTTGATTCTAGTTCTGCTCCCATGCCGGGCCAACATGAGCTACATGTGCCTGACACGAACCGGACATGAAGAACTCCCGGACTACACATGCACAGTATCTAGACATCCCGAAATTGCCCTCCGTATTTCTTCCTCTTTCCATATACACCAGGTCCGTGTGAACAGTTCCACAACCAAACCTGATAACGTCCGAGGTACCGCATGCAAAACATCATGGTCTTCGACGAGCGTAATATCTCTAACCCTCATTTAGGTCGGAGGACACAAATGACTTGGCTCATAGAATATCCGAGAGAGCATGCAACAGCGTTCCACAGACAAAACACCGCAGCAAGACATGCAAAACCACTCGATCCATTTGTCGTCTGCTCGGGTGTGTGTTGTGTGATTCGAACGGTGAAACTGTCCCCATCGGTCAACTCGCGTCCACAATTGACACTCATGGACACCGAGAGTCTGTAGCAGGATCCAGTATAAGGTTCGTCGCGGGGTTTGTCTTCGGCTTCTTTATTGTAAGTGCGATACTGACGAACTTGCGGGAAAGATCGCGTGTGATGGTAGACACTAATGTCCACTCGCCCCTGCTCCTGGGCACGGTCTCTTCGGAACATCAAAAGATGGGAAAGCTCCTGGTATGCTGTCACTTGTAATTTCAAAGATGTCATGGTCAGGTTGTTCTCGCTTTGGATAAAGTATCCGGAATTGGATTTCCATGCTAAGTAACCCAACTCGCGTGACGCCTCTGCTTGGCAGTGCTTGGGACGGCATCACGACCGACGTATCATCATATTTTGTTTTCTTTCCGACCACAGATGGACTTGGAAATGGTGCAATAGCATGGACGAATAGATTTAAACGCGGCCGGATCTGAGAGTTGACGAGAGGGTTGAAGTCTCGGCCGCCTGTCTTCAGGCTCGAAAAGCGGAATAAGCCGCAATCCGTATTGGAGTGGCCATCGGCATCGTCTTGGTAATGGTTGGAGCGGGGGGGATTTCTGCGTCATGCATCATCAGCTCCTCAGTGGGTGTGTTCTTGGGTGTGTTGAGCGCGCCATCGTCCGCCACCGTTCCTGAGGTTTTGCGTTGAGAGCCAAGAAAAAACAGTGGATTACCTTAGTGAACGGATACCTCCAATGATGGTGTTCGATGTGGCCGTGCTCGATATGGCTGTGCTTGAAGTGGCGCGGGCGATGTGGCGTTGCTCTCCTCAGGGGCCTGCTACTTACTACTAGGTGCCTTACCTAACGCGACGTGATGTCACTGATCGCAGGGAACACCGAGAATCTGAGTAAGCAGCTGGTGTGGCCCGTGCATAGGTGGCCTTGTAGGTACTCGCAGGAACTGGTCGATGGGCTGCCATTGGCTCTGGGGATTTCCCGCATTGCAAGTGTTCCATTAGGTAAGCTGGCACAGGACACCCATGGAACCCTGACACTGACACTGAGTGAGGTCACCCAGCCAACCCCCAAGCTCCAGTACGCTGCTGTGGCCCCGCGACCGTGGTCCGAAATCAAATCCCCGAACCCGCACCACAATGTCGTTGACCCATCCACAAGACAAGCCCGGCATCCACGCGTTGTCAAACCGTCGACCATTTGATACGCTTCGCTGTTGCCCATCCAGTCCTGATGCAGTCGCAAGATAGCGTTCTCGCCTGGATATCCTCTCTGCCCAGGTATCCTGCCGAATATCTCAACCACCACGAAAGCGACAGCAACAGCCGCAAGCGCAAGCGGGCACCAACATCGACATCGCCATCGCACCGTCTGCCCTCGCCCCCAAAAAGTCCCAACATGGACACGACTATGCAAGAATACTACGGTGACGAGCCCGCCGAGGATGACGCCAACGCCCAGAACACAAACTCATCACAGCCGTCGGCACCCCTCCCGGACCCCAATTCCACCCCGAGGGCGCCAAAACAACAGAGGACGATGGGGACGATGGCTTCGGAGGCCGCTGTGTCGGACGCAGACTCGAGAAGCGTCACCACGACCTCCTCCATCAACAGCTCAGCACATTCCCTTGGGACATCAGCTTCCAGGGGGAAGAAGCGCCCGCGCCAACCGAGTCCACGGAAACAAAAAGCCGTCATGAGCCTGGAGGATGCCATCGAATCTGTCAGCTTCGGGAGTGGCATGGACCGACCTATTCTGTTAGATGAACTCGAGAGCCGCATAGAGACTCTCGCAGAGGGCAGTGGAATTGTGTCCCCCACACACAAGGTCGGTTCTATTCCCCGCCTCATCTGTCTGACTTGGTCGCCTCAGTCACCTAACCACTATCTTTTCCACAGAACTCCCTAGTTTCCCAGGCGCAGCGCAGTCGACAGTTTAGCTGGGTCAAGAATAAATCTTTCGCCCGTATTTCGCCGCGTCGTGCTCCTCAGGATTCAACACCCCTGTCTAGCCGTGATCAACTGGGACCTACGCCAACTGTCGAGTGGGTCAAAGAGATATGGCGACAAGCCGATGATGCCGAGAAGATGGGCCATCACGAGGGCCACTGGAACTGTGCTGTCCATTATCCTTTGCTCTATGCCGCCCTCCGCCACTTCCAACAGATGGGCGTCTGTAGCTGGTGCGCCTACCTCCCAACCCCCCCACCCTCCCTCTTGGATTCTCGTTTCTAACTGCAACTACCTTAGTACCACGGCCCAGATTCACGCAGACTACGCACGGTTCGATAAAATAGCCCATCATAACAAGAGGGTCGACTTCTGCGTTTATGTCAAAGACGACTCCCCCGAGCTGATTGCTGCGACTCTCGCTTCCCCATTCCAGTCCATCAATCACACTGACACCGCTGGGCTCCTCCAGCGGCCCATCGCACTCTCAGTGGAAACCAAGCTCACAGGGCATGACTGGACACAGGCACAGAACCAGATGGCCGCCTGGCTTCTCGCGCACTGGGATATGCTGGATGACCTCGTCACGCGGGTCAGGGGTGGTGTAGTGGTTCCCCGGACTGGAGACGACGCTCGAAGGCCCCGGCCTTCGCCAGCGGCAGCCGCCGGGCTGACGCTTTTGCCCGGGATCATTGTGCAGGGACACGAGTGGTACTTCGTTGCGGCGACACGTGCCGCGAATGGGAAAACCAACCTCTGGCACAAGATGCCAATCGGATCTACGCAGACAATCGAGGGGATCTACAAGGTGTTTGCAGTGTTGCAACTGCTTGGGAATTGGATACAAGAGACGTACTGGCCGTGGTTTCAACGTGTCATCCTTCGCCTTGAATGAGGAGACAGACATGTTAATAACGATAATGATAATCAACGACGTTACGAATCGCAGCCTCTAGGCGCACTGTTCCTCCCCAGTTAGGACATGAATGATGGAGTACGTGCATGATCTGAGGGAATATGGATTGCTGACTGCGAAGCTCATCAGCGTTGACGGTAGTACAGCGCCAGTCTCAGCGAGTGTCGGCGTTTCCATCATAATATCTGCATCGGCAGGCCAATTCGATCCTGTACCCCTCGTTGAACAGCTTGAAAGCGAGAGGAGAGTCTTTCAGACAAGATCAGGTGTTCGGATGGAGGCAGAACAAGGGATGGCACGGCTTCCCGTCGTGGAGTGCCCTCTTTTTCAATAGACTGCGTCCAGCCCTGCTCTATTAACTTGTAGCAGTTCCACGTCTTGCTAAGTCCCCCTGTCTCGGAGACAGCAGCCGAGCCTACATCCGTGACAAGCCGAACCGCATTCTTATTTTCATTTAGAGAGACAGCAACGAATAGCTTCAGGAATTCCACTCAAAAGTCCCCACTGAGAAACCCAGAGTCTCCCACGTCACCATGTCCAACTTCCGGGGACAAGACACCCCGCACACAGACAACCGTGCTGCTTCTACCGGTGATGTCTTTGCGATTTCAAACCTGCACCGGTGTGTCACAGCACGGGACTCAAGTCTTATACGTGGCCTTTTTTGGATGAAATCTTACCGCCGTGTGACCTGACCTGAATGTCGCAAATGCTCGCAAATATCTATCCCTGCGACAAGACGCCAGTTTCTCCAGCCACCGCCCACTTCGCTGCGGCAGAGAGCGATCGCCAGCCGGATATTTGCGAGATATTGAACCGGGGCTCACCACTTTCCTGTCGCCCCGAACAGGACCAAGGGAATTGCCCGTTCTACCGCGCTGCTGTCCTTCTTCAGCCAAGAAATCAAATGCGCCGTACTGATACGTTTGCTGGTTTATGACTCGAGCCAGAGACACCGAATCGCCCCGAGAAAGATGACGTGAGTTCACCGAACAGTTTCATAAACGCTTCACTCAGCCCTAGCCGCCGAGACAAGGCATCTCAGCACTTAGGCAGGCACATCGCTATCCCCAAGATAGATGGCACACTGACATGTGGAATTCCAGCATTGTTGGTGCCAGCATGACCATCAAGTGGCCACATGAAGAAAAAGGCGCAGGGACCCCTAAAATGGGAGCTATGCATAGGTGGCCATAGAGGTTTCTCTGTGAGCCATCCTGGCCCTCGAATATTTCCCGGTGAGAGTCATACGGCAGTCAACAAGGTGCGCCTCTAGGCGGCAAACTGCGAAGAGAAAAAAATTAGAAGGGAAGAAAGGTGGGAGTTATGCCCACAAGGACTTTTTGAATCCTCGCAACCGCAAAATGAACAAGCTACCAATCAACTTTTGCTGTGTTTTATGCAGACCAGCATGGATGAGTTTGAAGTTACGAAAATTTCGGAAGCAGCTGCAGTTTCTAGTACAGTAGGGGGGCTTCGCACTAGTATGCATTAACATATCGCAAGTGTCTTCCTCTTATGGGTGTACGTTACTTTTGTGAAAGCATTTGGTGGTGTGCCTTTCCGCCTTGAACTTCAAGCGGCCAGGTTGGAGGTGCAACTTGCTTGAGACGCCAATCGCGCATGCTGTTGCGCATACTTCGGCCGTAAAGGGATCCACCACCAGACTCAAGTGAGCATATTTGTTGTTTTCCACGAGGGGAGTTCATGGCCAATATATCCTGACGACCTCCATGGTAGGGGGTGTCTTTCAACACAACGGGTGTTTTGGTCAGTGTCTTTGACTTACGACCCTGAGTCTGACTGATGCGGCAGGATATTTTATAGGCGAAGAGCCTACGAAGGATCTGGCCCCTTTCCACCGAATGTTCTTGTTGCCCCTTTTTCCAGCGAGTTGGTGTGGCTTACCGAGCCGCTTCGTGCGATCAGGAAGGACAAGGCAAGGCCGATCACGTAGAGATATGAATCACATGCTTGGTTCAGTCAGTACGCACGCTAGTTCAGCGACGTATTCTCAGCAATATTGCAACCCTGATTCATGGCGCTTTTGTCAATTTCGCTGCATTGTCCAAGCTTGTAGCATGGCGATTGACGATATGGGACGTGAGATAATATCCTTTTACCGAATGGAATAAAAGGCAAAGAACGAACCGTCGTTCAACATGCGGGTTGGGGGGGCTACAACTCCAATGACAATGGGCTACTCTCAGTCTGATGAGGCTTGCTTCCTCATGAAGACTATGGTTGGGTGTGAAGGATATATGATTCCATAGCTGACGATTGGTATTCAGACTTTTGTTTGTTGAACTGTGGCAGAAAGAGGTGCTACTTCTTGCTCCACGCTGAGGTACATTTGGGTGACAGTGGCTCACCATAGAGTGATAGAGTTGTATGGATGAAAAGCTGCTGAAAGAATGTTGTCAAGAACAAAGCTTGCGACAGTTGCACTTGAAAATACGTCGCTGAAGATGTGACTGAATCCAAAATAGCATAATCTTGACAATCGCAAGCTAGCCGGATGTTCCTAGCATAAGATATAGGGAGGTGGCAGTCAGTAGACAAGGCTTCTTGGTTACATCTAGCCAGGCAAAGCCGAGGAACGAGGATTTCGAACGTCTCTCCACATCCTTCACGCTATTTGATCATAGTGGTAGAATTGAAGCAATCAATCATCTTTACAATGGCGGCCGGTCACAGGAATAGAAACTCATGACAGGACCGAGTAGTTCGAAGTGTTACATGAGTCGCGAGAGCCAAGAAGCCTCTATAAGCTAGTGGATACACTGTCCAAGTGCTTTTCACTCACTTTGGGGCTCACCTAAAAGTGGTCGCTTTTAACGGTATAAAGTAATGCTTAAGATAAGTAAAGTGATAAAAGTAAGTAGATTCGGACGTATTACTCTAATAGTTGTTCTATTTAGTTCTGCACACGGCTACTAATTTAGTTAAATAATTCTAATAGTCTGTGTCATCCCTTGGCATTTCCTCTTCCTCGTTTCTGACTTGCGTGATCTGAGGTTATCCGAAGGCAGTGGCACGCCGGATCTGGCGAGCACTGAATGCGAAAGGCTAGATTTGATGCCCCGATCCCTAACGGGTCCATTATCTGAAAACCACGAGAAGCCAAAGGCTTCGGCGAACCATGGATGGTTTGCCTGAGAGCTCTTGGCGCCTGTATTCACCCCGTCTCCGTCGAAAGCTAGGGGAGCTTCGGCGATGACCGACTGTGATGTGTCGAAAGACTCGTCTGGATGCGGGGAGTCGGGGTCACACCTCTCGTCTTCGCAAAGATCAGGGTCGTTTACGCATAAAGGTCTGGACGAAACAGCAATGACCAAGACACCGATTCTCCGAAACACCAGCTCTGAATTTTCGGGGGCCAAGACTAAACAGTAGATGGCCTGGTGAATCCTCGAAGCGCCTTCCCAAAAGATTGGCAGTACGGGGACCTTTGAAGCGATCTTCCACGGACCCATCTCGAGATAACGTCGCATATCTGGCCAGTTCCTCGTCCAGCGGTTGTCCATTGACAGCTTGCATCCCTCACGGGACAAATGATTCCGCTCCACATAAGCAAGCGGACCTCGAAGAACGACCCAGCGCAGCATACCAATCAATTAAGCTAAGCCTGGGGGTCAGGCTTATCTAATTAACTAATTTTGCACTAGAAACTTATTTGATTTAATTAGCTTAGTTTAAATTAATTTATATTACTTATTTAGGAAGTTAGTAAAGCTTTTATAATATCTTAATATATTAGAAATATACCTATTTAGTGTTTTATTATTATACTACTCCTTATTAACCCTTCTACTAGAAGTAATACTTACTAATAGTAATACTATTACTTTAAACTTAGTTTTAGAAATACTATATTTCTTTAAATAGTAATAACTTTATTAATAGTTTCTATAACGTTAGTATTAGTTTAGTAAAACTAAATACCCTCTTATAGTTAATTACTATTACTAAAATAGTAAAGATATTAAAAATAAACTTATTAAGTATTAAGAAAGTCTATTAATATAAAATTTATTACTAAATAAGATTATTAATAAGCTAAGTAACTAAAAAAGTAAAATACTTCTCTAATTTATTAATCTTATTAATAATAATATTATAAAAGCTATTATCTAATTATTAATTATAATTAGAGTTTTTAAGCTTTAGAGGTATTATAATTAATATAAATAGCTTTTATAGAGGTTCTTAATAAGCTAGTTTATTAATATAAATAGCTATTTTAGTATATTATTACTCTTAGTACTCTTAAAAACCTTCTTTAGTAATTTAAAGCTACTTATAAGTCTTTTAAATATTCTAATACTTTTTAAGCTATTATAAACCTCTATTAAAGTGTAATATTATAGTAGTAGTATAAAGGGGAGATTTTTTAAACTTTTTATAGTAGTTATTAAGTATTTACTAGTTATTAATAATTAATAAGCGTATAAATATATAAGAATTAAAATTAATAGCTTAAAAGAGGTATAATAATATAGTAATATATTTAAACTATAAATAAGTAAAAATACTATTAATTAATAAAGTCTATAAGATTAATACTTAGCTAGATTAATATAATACCCTTATTAATTAAGATTACTATAATAAGAGACTTTAAGATATTTATATAGTTATAAGATTAATCTCTTCTTAAGTAGAAATATTATAAAGCTTATATTAGTTTTTAAGTTAATTTAAGAAATACTTAAAGCTTACTAAGATCTCTTAAAATTAACTATATTTATTATTTTTACTTTAGTTTTTATATTATTTAATCTATAAGTAGAGAGGATTAAATATCTTATTTAACTTAATAAAAACTATTAATCTTTATTAATTAAGATATCCTTATTAAGGATATAATTATCCTTATTCTTAAGCTTTAAGGAGTAATATATATAGCTTATAATCTAGCTATATTTAAGTAAAATGTAGTAGATTATATTATATATTAAGTTCTATTAAGTAGTATTACTTAATATTAGATTTAGCTTTTATAATAACTTCTCTTATAGAGTAAAGGTATACTTATTATTATTAGTTTTATTATTAATAGATAAAAAAGCCTCTAAACGTTATAGTAATAATCTAATATACTTAATAATATTTTAAAGCTTATTAATAGGTTTTTTAGTCCTCTAATAAGCTAAGTCTTCTTAAATCTTATTAATATTAATAAGATAGTTAGACTTTTATTTAAATACCTCTTTATTAACTTTATAAATAATAGTATAACTAATAAGATTAAGGATATAGCTATAGTATTAAATTTAATAATACTAAGCGTCTATTTCTATATATAATATAAAATAGATAGATATAAAGCTTTAATATAAGTACTATTAGTATTAGCGTTATTAGAGACTATAATATTAATCTTATTAAATAGGTGCTAATTTTTTATAATTATATATATTATAATAATAATATTCTTACTAGAGTAAGTACTAAGCTAATAGTAGAGACCTAAGAGATATTATATTTATTTATTTAACTAGTTAATAAAATAGCTAAAAATAATAATAATAATATATTAATTAGAGGAGGTCTATAAGTTAAATAATATATAAACCTTTATAAAAGCTTTTTATATCTCTTACTTAATTTATTACTTCTTAAAGTTATAAAGTTATTAAAGTTAATCTCTCTAATTAGTTTTTAACTAATATATCTAAGTATTAATATTATAATTAAATAGGGTAAATATATACTATACATATTAATTACTAAATATTATAAGAGGGTTATTAATATTAATAAGGAAGCTTATAGCTAGCTCTTTAATTTAAGAGGTTATCTACTTAGATATAGTGAGGGGGAGAGACTTATAATACTTAGGTAGTAGCTTAAGATTATTAGTTTTATTAGAAGATAGATAGCTAGCCTTCTAGCTATTTTAGAAGATAGAGTGCTTATTTTTAAGATATTTAGTAGTAGTAGATATAGTATTAATATTAAAAAGTTAGTTTAAGTACTTTATTTTATTATAATATTAGTAAACTTAGTAAATACTACTTCTTATACTGTTAGTAAGGATCTTATAGATAAAGATACCCTCCTATATAATTTAAGATATATAGCTTTAAGTACTCTTTTTTAAGATAGCGTTAATATTAATAAATTACTAGCTTTTCTATATTATATAAAGTAAGGCGTTAAGAGTATTATATATAGCTAGGTTAATAGTTAATATATTATTAGTAGTAGTAGATAATATATAAATCTAAGTAGTAATACTATAAGAAGTTAATATTTTATAGCTAATAAAGTGATTAATATATTAATTATAGGTTAGTAGAGGTATTATAGTAACTAATAAGAGGTTAAAAAAGATATTAAGAGGTATATATAAGTAAGTTTTAAGGTATAAAGGTATAATAGTAGTAATAGTAGTAGTAGCGCTAATAGTAATATTAAAAAAAGGTTATTTTTAAAAGCTAGTAAAGAGGTTAAAAATAAACTTTTTTTAAGCTTTAATAAAAGGTTTAAAAATATATTAATTAAGTAATATAGTAAAAAGTATATTTTAGCCTTTTAGCTTTATAGTAATATATATTAAAAAAATAGATATTATAAAGTACTTAGTAAATAAAAATTATCTTATTAATATCTATTAGTATTTATATAGTTAAATAGTATAATTCCTAACTCTATCTAATAAAGTATAAAGTTATAAGTTTAAATCTTATTATAGGTCTTTATATTTCTAATTATAAACTTTTTTAGGTATAGTTAGGGATATATTTTTTTTTTTTTAATATTTTAAAATATCTAATTAGTCTAGAAGCTAGATTTACCTTATTCTAGGTAATATTAGCTTATTTAAGCTAACTAAGCTTTTAGTACTTTAGGCTTATCTGATTAAATCTCTGAATAGCCTCAATTTGATTAGTTAATTGATTGATTGATTGATTCGGCTTGGATGGGATGCTGCGCTGGAACGACCATCCTGTTGAAGTCAGAAAATGAGGCGGGGTACGTCGGCGAGGCCTTGATAGACAACAGGCGAATGTATGGGTGTACTAATTCCTTCCTACGGTTCGTGAAACCTTCCAGAGGATGCCATAGCTTGTAATGAATTGGAACCGTGACTGAAGCCCAAGACCACGATGGGGCAGTAATGTCGTTGCAACTCTTACTCTCGACGGTGGTATGGTCGCAGAACCACATGAGTGAGCGGACAACGTCCCCTTCACACATACCCAGAACACACTTGTCATTCAAGACAGCTGCTAGGCATTGCACCACACCCTCAATAGCTATAACTCGGTCACTGACACGAGAGAACTTTCTTCTTGTGTAGTCCGTGAGGATCCTTCTCCAGATGAGATGAATGTCGGGCCAAAGATCCTCGGAGAAATCCAGATTCCTGGTGAGTAGCTGTTTCTTGACCTTTCTCTCATCGGAGTCTCGAAAACCAGGTGAATAATCACCCCGTAAGCCGGAGGGTCTAGTGTCAGCTGCGCTAAGACGGCAACAATCCCAGAACAGACCGCTCCTCGTGATACTCAGGACTCTTCTTGACAGTAATCTCTCTTGGAAAGTCCAGCCTCGTTGGTCGAGTTCACTTTCGGGCCTGAATGGACAATTACCAGTAGACTCGAGCCAGCGGTAAATGGACTCGGGGCTTCTCTTGTCAATTTCAGAAATCTTTCCTGTTATAAATGGCCTTAATGCTGCCCTAGAGGCTTCTTCGAGAGTGCAATTCTGCCGCTCGCTTCTGCAGGGCTTCGTCGGTGCTTGATGACGCGTACTGGGCATTCGTAGCTTCTGGTCGGTTCCGTCGCCAAAGCAGAGCGTCAGTATGGCGTTGCCGTATACCGACGCCATCTTGGAAGCGTCCGTGTGCCAGTCACCCCTCTTTCCCTGCATGATACACTAATGCGCAATGCGTCAGGAAGACCAACATAGCGTTCAAAGTACGGCAGTACGCTAATATAAGTTTATTATGTGTAAGAAGCTTACCAAGGCATCAATCCATATATATCTAAAGCCCAATATTCTTGCTGCTGTGAAAGCGTCGCAAAAAACGCGTGGAAGGTCTGCGGTCGGGAATCCATCCAAGAAACGGCTTTCCGTGGCTTGGTGGAGCTGCTGATTCATGTCTGGATTATCTGGCCACCGATAGCTGACAACGAGATATTGGGGTTTTTGAAGGCGACTTGTCTCGACTATATTGATCTCCCGCGGGCAATTTACCTTTTCGATGGTGTGTTGTTCTTCATCGTACAATGAACCTAGGTCGACAAGACGCCGCGGACATTCGAAGCGAAGATCGCGGTGGCATTCGTCGTGGTTCTTCATGCATTCTTCAAGCCATGACCTTGCAACATACATAGACGCTGCAATAGGAAAGCCTTGATTGTAAAAGACAGTCTGGGTGTCGTAAAGTTTGCTGAAGCTCTCTGTGAACTGAAGGTATCAGCCGTACATTCTCCGTTGGCATTTTCAACAAGGCACGTTTGAACCGATCCTCTTGTCCTCCGTCGAAAAAGTATGGGAACAGCATGTCTTCGCGAAGGCTGGCTAGCACTTCAGATGCCTTCGCTTAAAATCTATCCGGGGGTAGCACTTTGAGCGTATGAGTACCCAAAACCGGCGTATTTCCGACAGCATTAACGAAGATTGGCACTTGCGGAAGCTCTGGTTTCTCCAAAGGTGCGCCAACACATCTGAAACTCAGCTGCCAAGGAAGAAAGTCTAAGGTCAGCGAGAAAAACCTTGAGATCCCCAAACCGAGGACGCAGTTCGTGAGGGGATGGAGATGGAGTTGAGGTACACTTTCACGCTTCCGGTGCACAATCTGGATGAGACTCTAGGACAAGAAGCACAGATATCAGAAGGACTTCGCGCCACATGTGCCATGGACCCTTACCTGTAGGGATGATTCGGAATTGGGGGGGAAGCCAAGCCCACAGACTTGTAAAAGATCGAGAAAGACCAAGGCGTATGGATTCAGACATCTTCGCCGGTGACGGACTCCTCGAAGCTGCGGTTCAAGATGGATAATGGATCAGGCTATGAATTTGTAATCAGGTGATGTAGGACGTGGAAAGTCGACAGTCAGCAGGGGGCTTATGTCGATATCCGTGAATGCTGCGCCACAGTAGCTGTTGTCCACAAGTGAGAAGACAATGTCTCAATATTCAAGTGACTATCCAGATTCAATTTGCCTAAGATCTGTTACTCTAGCTCTTGATTGCTCCTCATGTGGAAAGGATTGGCCCCAATTCATTTACCGGTGCCCGGCTCACTCTCCTCACCCTGCTCACTGCAGCATGAGGCCAGGCCCGTCCTATCAAGGCGGTGGCTGAATCAAAGACACCTGGGCATTGTATTGGTATTATAAAAAGGCGAGACTGGTGACGTAGAGTAGTCAGAGGCGGCAAACAGCTGGACGACGGAAAAGCCCCAGTTTAAATCTTCTTTTAAGCCTCAGCTTGAACATAAGATAAAATTTCAAACGCAGCGACCATAGGTTATTGCAGTAGTCAATAAACACCCGTTCTTCTGATTATCATGGCCTCAGCATATTAAAGTTAGCAGGGTTGATATCAATTTCTGTGATTCTCTTGACAAATCTCGGGCCTGGACTCGGAAATAGGTCATGTTTGCCCGCCCGTGGGACCGTGGGGCTGGAAATTGGGAGAACAAATCATTCCATTTGGACCATTGCACTTGCAGTATCTTCTTAGGAACTTTGGAAGAACAATTCACGCTGTAGGGTCGCAACTTGAATTCGGCGATGGACACTTTCATCGGCAGGACAAACCACCTTGATTGTTTGAGCATTCGTCACGGCGACGATGTGGTTCATGGGGCGAGGGAGAAGGTTCCGGCTTTAAAAACAGAGAATAGCCAAAAGGGGCTCGCTGCGAAGTATTAAGCGGCATTTGAGGCTAAAATAACCGGAGAGGCGATTGAACTCCTGGCACGGGTCACAGGGCATTGGTATTACTTCAATGAGGATGACCCCTGGGGTCACGTGTGATGCGGATCCATGCGCGGACGCAAAAGAAGCCCTTGGTCAGGTACCGTGGGCGAGAAGGTCACCGAGTCTCGTCGACGATTAATCAAGAAATGGAGCCCTTTTCAAAACTTACTAAGCTGACGGCCGGGAGCTTCTGAATTGTGGCGAGGCGAGACGACCGAGAGGCGAAATAAGGCCGATACGGCACGAGGGCATGCACATTTGTGCCGTGTTCGCTAACCTCCTGCCCATTGCGATGACGCTGCTCCTTGTTTTGGGGCAACCCAATTAAATCATCCAGGACGCGCGGTTTTTCTGACCGTGGGGCATTCGTATTCCCTTGACTCTGTCCGTAATCCCGCTCGACGGGTTATTTGGAGGTGAGATAGCCATCTATCAGCTTTTTGGTCAATGTGACGAATAGGGGCGTAAAGTGTCGCGAGAGTCTTGTTCAGGCTGTGCAATCCGCAAAGAAGTCAGGGCTCTGTAGTGAGATTCCCGCTCCAAGCTGACACGTCAGTTCGCACCTGCGTCTGAGGAATCCAAAGTGAGGCAGAGAATATACCGGTCATGGAACAAGTAAAAAGAACCAGCTGCGACTCAAACGTGGAAGCCGTCACAGGTGGGCGTAACTTGACCCGGGTTCCACCCCGATGACCTCCGGGGCCATTTCCGATTGCCCCACACCTCCGGCTTGATGCCCCACTCGACACCGAGAAATCTTGCCGGTCATGCGAAACAATAAGAACTTGCTCATTCCTTGCGCTGGGGCGACCCCTCGCCCGCAGGAAGTTCCGCTGAGCCCAAATGTCTCATTTTCTTCCTAAAGATCTGGCCCCCGTCTCTATGGAAGGGTAGGGATGGCATTCCATTTCAAAGGCAGTTATTTTCACAACCAGTCGATTGCAGCTGTTTGGCTCGCCCGCAATGCCCTGGCGTACTCGACGTCATCACCGAAAGCGCTATCAAAGAGCCTGTAGCGATCTTTTGAGCGCCGTTGCCGGAATGTGACTTTACATACATGTACTTTGCCCCGGTCGTAATTGCAAAATTGCCGTCACCAGTTATCTCTCGGGTCTGAAGTAATGCGTGAGAGTCACAGCACGCCGCACTCTGCACTCTGGCCCAAAATTGCATGCATCTTGCTGTATGTAGCTGTCAACCTCATGGAACTGCCACATACGACCATACCCACTGGAGAACTCGGGATCCCGTCCGCTCTCCCATAGATAAGCCAGTGAGGGCTGGAGTAGTAGTCGGGTCGGTGACGACCGGCGAATGCCCGGTGTTGTATGTTTTTTGGCCTTCGTTACACAGTTCTTTTTGTGGTGCTATTTTTACGCTGGGCCCCCCAACAACCAAGACGAATTTGAATCACCCAAGTCAGCAAGGGAATCCAAACAAGAAGGAAGGCCAGTCACGCCCTTTGCTCTGCATTCGCTGACGGGAGGCCAAACGGACGTGGATGTAGATCTCTCTCACTAAATACATGCCCACGCTGTGTTCGCTGCGCGAGATCGCTTTCAATCAATGCAATCGCGCATACCTCATCGCCAGGAAGTATAAATTGGGACAGACACGGCGTTTCATCTCTCTCCCCACTAAGCTGTCTGCAAACGTCACCAAATCTCACTTCCATTTCAACTGTACGGGACAAAGCAAGACGCAGAAGTCGTCTAGACTACACTACTCTACGCCACTCTCATTTCTGATAACCGGCTGATGAGTTTTTGCTGGTCTACATTGATGCCCCTGCCCGGCTTGAGGGAGATCAAGCAGCTGAGTCTCCAGAAATCTCTTGACGGCACCTCATGAACAACGTTCATCAGACGGGTACTTTCTGAAAACCCATTGCGGTTCGGGGGAAGAGGGCGTTGACCCTTTCCGCATAACACAGAATGTAAAAGTTTTACGTCATACATGAGGTCCATGCCCGAACACAATGAGCGCGAGTTCCCTGTGTATAGTATTCATAGTGCTTGCTGGGGTTGCCAACACTACCGACCTAATTGTCGTCCGTCCAGCAAGTCTGGTGTTTGTGTTTCTTAATGACATTAATATCAAGGCTCCAAAGGCTTATCAAAGTTTCCGAGACCCCCAAACATGAAAGAAACTGAATAAGGTTGAAAATTTGATGCTCCGGGCATCATAAGCGTCAACTTCACTACAGTAAGTATGTCTCAATCTGATCTCATGTGTGTGCTGGTGACAGAGCTGAAGTAAACACAAACAGTCAGCGCAAGATTAGTTGAGTGTAAGCTGACATCCATCCATGCCAGTACATCTAGCGTGAACTGTGTGGAAGCTGTGTGAGATGGCCTGGGTCGAGACGCTGCAAGAAAGAGCCGATACACAAGATGAAGGAAAGTCCGGCTTCGTTATACTTCGAACAAGAGCGACACCTGATACATCGATGAATACAAGTGCACTCTTGGCCCATGCCTGGAACACAGAACCTGGGAAGCAACTTGCCCGCTCAGGCGCCTTGAAGCTCGACCGGCAGGCGGGAAAACACCGCAAAAGAGTGAGTTCAAGGGTGGATTTAAGGGTTTACAGCGAAGGCAATGAATGAGACAGACAAAGCCTACGCACAACTTGCTCACATTGAACGAACACTCCACCGGGCATCTTCGGATTCCAATGTGATTATAATTGGCATTCCAACAGACAACACATGTAGACTTTCGCCTTTCCGAACCCCAAGATCGACCGATTTGTCCGGCAAGACTGGAGAAGCCGGATTCGGCTGCGTGAGACCCTTTGATACCTTTAGTGATATTGTTATTCATCAGGATGAGGCAGTGGAAGGCCATCGTTGAGTAGACCAATACAAGGTAACCTTGGCCGCCTTGAGGTCTCCCGACCCAGGATTTAACGACTGAGAACAGATCCTGGCAGGGAGAAAGAAGGGATGGGAGGCTGTTGCATCAAGCTCTGATATCCTTCCGACATGGTAGGCGTCTATGTTTGGTTAGTCTAAAGCTGAGGGATTGTCGACGGCTATGGGAGGAGGCGGTAGCGGATTGTTGGCATTGGTCAAATTTGAGCGAAGGGACAATCTATGCTGTCTCAAATAAAAGCTTTTAGAGATACATTGAGCGCTGGAATCCCTAGGCGCGATGGTCTCCAGACCAATGCTCCCTTGAACCACCGTCATATGAGCCATGGCTGACATCGCTTGTTTCATGTGCTGATGTTCTCTCAGAATGGCTGAGAGCTCTCTGAAACCAACGAATTATTCAGAGATTGTGTCAAAGACAAGATGAGAAGAGAATCACAACAGTGTCTCGTTGGGCACTTCGTGATCATAGTGAAAAAGCAAGCTTTTCGAGATCAAGTTCACGGTCAGCTCTTTCCGAAGAATTAGGTGCCTGCCCCCTGGCGATTCGCGCTCTCTTCATATACCCCCATAGATGGCCATAGAGGTTTCTCTAGCCCAGGCCATCCTGGCCCTCGAATATTTCCCCGTGAGAGTCATACGGCAGTCAACAAGGTGCGCCTCCAGGCGGCAAACTGCGAAGAAAAAAAGTTAGAAGGGAAGAAAGATTCCGAAGAATTATCCCGGTTGAAGCTTTCGTTCCTCACTTTATGAGAAATGCGAGTGCTTGGGATCCAGGGAAAGAATGCCACACGAGTTGACGGAGGGACTTCTGCGACCCAAATGATAGAAGTACCGTCCAAACGGAGAAAGCTCCGCAAAGGCGGAAAATTACTTGATGGTCAATGTTCCGCCGCCTTGGCCTTTTAGTTCACTCAACTGTGCGGTAGGATAATACAATCGCAATTCAACAAGGTCTCGAACCGTTGAAGAACCTCGGAGACTGTGGAGATTGTGGCAACGGTGCAAGCATTGACGACAGACGGAATGCACAAAAGTCTCTGCATGACGACTGTGTACTGACACGGGCACTGAGAAAAATCACCCCGGTGAAGCGAGATGCCATTTTATCGTTCTAAGAGATCATATTCGCCCGTCCAAGGCTGCGGTTTATATAAGTGGACGCTGACATTTTCCCCCTTCGCTCAGTGGTGCCAGGGACGATCTTTCGAGACCCCAATGTGTGAAAGTCATTATACGACTGAGCCAGGTTGGTAAGGTGAGTATGGTGAGATGTTACGAGAGTCTGGCTGAATGTGGATGTGATGAAGAGTTGGGCCAAATGACATAGATGTAGATCGACGGTGGGGTTGAGTTGTTAACAAAGGTACGGGGCGGCCGCCCGAATATATCGCTGAAGAACCTGGCTTGGAATCTAGAATCATTGGTTTTGGACGCTGAAGAGCTTTTGTTGTTGAAAAAGCTATCGGTAGAGGGAAGCTGAGTCGTGGCGTTGGGCGCAGTTGGTCTGAGAAGGTGTACGAGGACAGGGCCGGCACAGGACGAGGACAGGGCCGGCACAGGTAGTAGGTGATTACTGCTATTTGTAATTCCGGCCGGCATTCATCAGTTCGAACTAAATCAAGTGTACCGACTCTTGAGCGAAGTTGGGCGCTATTGTGTGGTTGCTTTCGATTGGATATAAGGATGGGTCTGTGGATATCTGACTCGGTTGTATCGGCCGGAAAGCAGACCAAGCGAAAACTACATATTGTTACTGGACCTCAAACTCCAATCAAAAGAACAAGAGTTGATTATATAAGAGAATAGATAGGCAGTGAACGAATCTAGGTTGGTGAGCTCTACATCTAATATTACATATGTCGTCCAGGCAGAGTATTAGGTATGATGTATATTAGTGGTCTTATAGAAGCGCTGCAATAAGTCTAGTGAAGACGTCTTGAGCTGCACTCATTTGCGTTTGCCTTACCCGAAACCCCTGTTAGTGCGCGATTTATTACCCCTCTACGCCACTTTTTACTATTAATAATGACG
The DNA here is from genome assembly GCF_013390195.1 of Colletotrichum siamense. Classification (NCBI taxonomy): domain Eukaryota; kingdom Fungi; phylum Ascomycota; class Sordariomycetes; order Glomerellales; family Glomerellaceae; genus Colletotrichum; species Colletotrichum siamense. The sequence goes on along the minus strand of NW_023501026.1, from coordinate 173,216 downwards.
CTACTAATATTAATTAACACGCTTTTTAACGTAATTTAGGCTTTTTAATGCTATTTAGAGCGTAATATAGGTATAATATCGTAATACTAGAGTAGGATAATAATAATATAGTCTCTATATAACTAGTATAGTTATTAAAGCTAGTAATATTATATAGAAGTGAGAATATCTCCCTAAAACTAAGATTTCTACTAATAAGACTAGTAATATAAAAATCCTTCCTACTTATTTTAGTTTTTTAAGAAGAAGATTATAAAAGAGAGCTTATACTATATTAACTTTAATCTAACCTAAAACGTATTACTTTTAATAAGATAGCTATAATAAAGAGCTCTTAGCTAATTATAAAAAGGATAGTAAAGTCCTCTATTAGCTCTAAGAGAAGTAAAACTAATTTAATTAATAGGGAGTATAATAGTAGTTAGAACTCTTAAAGTAGAGTAAATATAAGAAGAAGAGGATCTTATACTAATAGTAATATATATAAAATTATAATTAAAGTTATTACTTAATAACTTTAACTATAAATAAACTTTATAGATAAGTAGTATAACTTATTAGTACTAGAGGTAATAAATAATAGTACTAGTAAGGTTAAAGAGATATAATAGCTAGAAATTAATAATATTAATACTATTATTAAAGCTACTACTAAAGCTATTATTAAGATTACTATAGAGCTACTAATTAATCTTACTACTAAAGAGGATAACTTATTTAATAAGTATTTATTACTACCTCTATTATAACTATTATTACTATTACTACTTCTTATAGAACTTTAAGTTTATATAGAGATTAAGATTTCTAGGAATAATATTAAGATATAATTAAATATTAAGGTTAGGGAGATTAAATAAGAGAATATAGATAACTAAGCTAAGTATATTATTTATAATATAATTAGAAACTTCTACTATAAGTGCACTTTATAATACTATAATTACTTTTTTATATTTAACTCTACTTAAGTTACTTTCCTCTCTAATATAAATTATTAAGCTGTGTTTTCTAAAGAGATATTCTATATTAACTATTAAAAGCTTAATAACTAGGATTTATAGCTATTTAAGTATTAAGGATAGATTAATAATACTATTAAGAATAATAAGAGGAAGAATAAGTTATTATAGGTTAAGATTATTACTCTTACTGTATTAAAACTACTTAATTAGTATATACTAGTCTCTATAAGCTATTATTATAAGTCTTAGTAGTTATCTCTAGTGCTATTTAGTATAGGTTCTACTTAAATAACCCCCTTAGTTAGAGTAATGCTATTTTAAAACTCTATTAAGATGCTTTTATAACTTAGTATAACTCTACGAATTTTATATTAGAATAACGACTTTATTAAGCTTATTCTTATTAGGCTTAGTAATACTAGTAAACTATTATATTAATAGAGGTAATAGAGCGACCTATTATTAACTAATAAGTTAAGGTAGAAGAAGACTTAGGATATATATTAAGTAATCTAAGCCCTCTATAGGTATAAGTTAAAAGTTAAATACTTTAATAATTATAATAGTATTACTAGTAACTACTATATTACTTATCTTTTTACTTTATTAAGTCTACTTATTTATCTTTAGATCTATAAATAATATATTATAGCTTAAGTAGAGGCTATAGCTAATAGAGAAATAACTATTAATAAGCCTCTAGAGAATATTATTATTAATATAACTTTATACTATAATAACTACTTCTATAAGAGTAAATCTAAGCTATAAAGTGAGGTTATATTAAGGGTAAATAGTAGTAGAAGTAGTAAAAGTAGTATTAATAAGCTTAATCTACTTTCTTTTAGCTTCTATATTATAAACTAAGTTAATATATTATTATTATTACTATTCTATAACCTTACGCTACTAACTTATCCTTATTATAATTATTATGCTCCTATTTAGTTATTATTACTAATACTGCTACTAATAAAACTACTATTAACGCTACTACGCACTAAGAAGTAGGATTTACTGATTTTATCCTCTTCTCTACCTATTCCTCAGATTAAGCTTATGCTATAACTTCTCTATAAATATTTAGAGTATCTATAAAGAATAGAAGGGATTAGGGATGCTAAATAGGATATTAATCTCTCTACTACTCTTAATACTATTCTATAGACTTATTTCTAACTTAAATCCTTTTAAAAAGCACTAACTAATTAGTTTAATAAGAATAATATCCCTATAAGTATTATAGAGATAATTAGAGGCAAAATTAAATAATTCCTAGTTAAGCAAAATATTATAGATTTAATAACTAACTATAGTTTATACCTACCCCTTTATAATATTAAAAGCTAATAGATTTTTAAGTAGATAACGTAATACTTCTAGATAACATAATACTTCTAGCTAATATTATTAAATAAAACCTTCTAATTAAAGTAACTAATAATATTCACTCTCTTATTACTTCTCTTACCTAATTACTTAATAATAATAATAATAGTAAGCTTTAATAAGTAGAGAGGGTTTTTTTCTTACTTTTTTATATAAATATAAAGATCTTAACCTTAATAACTAATAGTAATTTATCTAATAAATAAGATATACCTCTAACGCTATAGCTAAAGAGAAATATACTATAATTAAAGCGTTATAAAGCTAACTAACTATTAAGATTAGATTATTTTATTTTATATTAATATTATGTTCTTTTAAGTAAGAAAGCTCTTAATAATATTAAAGTTAAATATAATTATAGCTATAAACTTAACTTTATAGTAAGCTCTCCTCTCTATTAATATCTCTATCTTTTTTAATATAAATATTATAGTGATAAAAGTAATATAAGATAGTGTTAGTATTCTAGGCTACTTTAAAGGTATAATTATAAAGAAAGTTTATAAAGAAGGTATCTATTACTTTAATCTATTTATACTTTATATACTGCTTCTATAAGTAGTTTTTAAGGTTACTAAAGAACGCTTTAATAAGGTTAAAATCTAATAAATATATAGGTAAATATTATAATTTAACGCTATACTATTAATAAGTATCTTCTAACTACTTCTAGTTATGCTATACTGTGTTATCTATAACTAAGACTAACTTTAGGCTAAGAAACTTCCTTATTTTTAATAGTATAAAGTTCTTAATCTAGAATAAGAAGCTATTAGTATCTATATATCTAAGATAAATAATATAATTAAGAAAACTATTAATAGTGAAGGCTAATAAGATATAATGCTATATATCTCTTTTTATAATACTCTACTTTAATAGCCTTATGCTTTTTAGCGCTTAGCCTATATATCTAGTATTACTTTAACGATTAATGCTACTCTTATTAATAAAAATAAATATATTAGTAGTATAGTTATAGATTAATATAATATATACTTCTCATATAGCTTAGTTTTATTACTAAGTAATATACTAAATCTTCTTCTTCTTCTACTATATCTTTTTGAGGTAGTAAGAGATTACTAATATAAATATAAATAAATTAAACTCTTCTATAAGAAAACCTTAAACTTTATTAAAGTAGTAATTAGTTTTATTATATAAAAGCTTAAAGATTACCTCTTTATAGATTAGTATTATCTTATAATACTTAGAACCTATTAGTTAATATAGTTTTAATATATCTCTAGATACTTCTTATTATTAATAATAGATTTAAACTATTAAGATATTATACTTAATAAGCTTTATAATTAATTTATTATTAAAATAAAGTATAAGTAGTAACTCTTTTAGCTAAGCTTATTACTTACTACTTAATAGCTTTAATATTATTTACTTTATAATATTAGTATAATTTTAATTAAATATAGTGTTAATAAGGAGGATAGATAATAAAAAGGCTATATTATATATATTTTATATTACTAGATAGGTTTAGTAATAAGATTTCTAGCGTTAATATATTAGAGGTACTTTACTACTAAAAGATAAGATATAGTCTTATAAGTATTATATAGTAAAAAGAGTCTTATTAATAATACTAATAGTTAATTTATACCTAAATTTTATAATAATATATATTAATTTACTAATAATACTAGCTAGATAGATAATAATAATATTATAAGCTTTAAATTAATATACTTAGTGATAGTTTTAGCCCCCTATAGTACCTTAATATATATACTTAAGAGGAGTTAACTTTATAAAGACGAAAAGAAGGATAGAATGTGGATTCTAGCGAAAAAAGGCTCTTCTAAAGCTATTAACGATTAATTTATATGATAATTCGTATTAATTAATGCGTTTTTAGCGTTAGTATATATAAATAGGCAAAAGTAGCGTGGAGGGGTAATAAATCGCGCACTGATAGGGGTTTTAGGTAAGGCAAACGCAAATGAGTGTGTCTTCCCAGAATAGACCTGAGTCTGGCCCGGAAAAGTACTGCTAAGTCATAACCCGTACCTTGAAATTCATTAGTCAGGCATACAAAGTTGAATATTTCTATAGGAGAGATCTCAGCCCCGATTATATAGGTTTCTGTATCGCTAGAAGAACTTTTAATTATGCAATACGATGTTCTCCCTCTTAAACTATAGGCCAGCGTTTAGGGCTTTAGGCTGAGAACGTGTTGCTCTAATATCACCCTGACGCAGCCATAATTTAGGAGAACAGACAGAGCTCGTGGCGGGCTAAACGCATTCTCCGCGGAACATGACAGAACAGCAGGTTCAAAATCCCAATCGCATCAATTGAGAGGGACAAGATCATTGTGCCATACTTCAATTTGGAATATCTAGCAGTCAAGCACGCCCACAATGGCCACCAAGGGATTGCCCGACGCGCGAGTTCAATAGCGAGATTGGCGCAGTTACTAGATACAACAGGAGCTGAGTTCTACGAGACTATACTTTTTTTTGATTCAATGATCGCCTTTCTACGGCCATTATTACCTCTCGAACATTCAACTTCAACTTTCCATTACGAAAACCTTGGGACCAGACCATGCCCAAGCCAAATTTCCAAAAGCTCCTCACCATGCTGAAAATGTAGAACCTTTAACAAGATCTTAGAGCGGAGAGCATTTATACTTCTTCAACATGCAGTTGCAGTCATAATCGTCGCCAGGGCCGATGAGATTAGCACTAGCCACGTCGCTACCCATAACAAAGCCCATCAGATTCGTCCAGGCGGTTTAAGGTTGCAAATCCGATGGCTGCGGCGGCGTGCGCTCAAAGCAGAAAGGCAGGCCAGCATTTAGTGTTATCTTGCTGAAGGAAACGTCGTCCTTCGGAGTCTGAAGATATGGAGCCCCTAATGGAGCAGGATGCAGAATGTGGGAAAGATAAGATTTCGGCCAGCGGCAGTCTGAGCAGACCCGGCGGTAGCTTGGGGGTCACAGTCAATTGAGCAGACGTGAAAGACACCATTCGCCAGTATATTGGCCCCAACATATGTGCCCCCAAGGATTCTAGGTCCTGCTGTTCCGCATGATCATATGGGTGGTGGAGTCATGTCATCCCATCTGTCTGGATTCAAACGCTTTCGAAGGGTGCTCCCGGTTTCGTCGTCGTCAAGTCTGTACTTGGGCTTCGCCTTGAGCTTGGCGGCAGCCTTTCGCTCAGTCTTGCACTAACTCGTCTGAAATCTACGATAACATCTTGTTATTATGCGGGTTTGAGGAATAGACAGGCTGGAATATGAGGTGACGGCGTTGGTGTTGAACAGGGTCACGGATAACCGGAACCATGACTGTGGGCACCCGCCCACCGCATCTTCTGGCCTGCCTCTAGCACTCTCTTTCATCACTTTCCCGTCTCCCCAGCAATTTCTTCTAGAAAAACTTTCTTGCTTATAGAGCGTCTATCCTGGATTCTTCCAGGCTTGATCCCAACTAACTCCGCACACACACCGCAGCGTCATTACTCTGTCACTATAGTGGATCAACGACACTCCCATTTTATGAAGAATTTATTTGTGAATTTTTATATAACTAGGGATATATAAGAGGTCCCCTTTACTCTAACTACCCCCTATATATCTAACTACTTTTATTAACTACTACTCTATTAAGTTATAGTACTATTTTAAGTTTTATTAATAAGTTCTCTTATTTTAAATAGTTTAATTAGTTTACTTTATAATATTAGTTATTAATTATTTTATTATTTTTAAATATTTTAGTAATATTTTTAAACTTATTAAATATTTTTAAAAAAAATAGATTATTATAGCTATATTAATAGAGGATAATATATACTAATAAGTAATAGAAGAATAATATTTCTTTAAATTTATTGTAGTTTTAAAAAAAAAATATTTATTTTAAAACTTATAGATATTATCCTCTTTTTCTTTAATAAACTAAGTAAAGCTATTATTACTCTTAAAGTAATAGTTATAAAAGTAATAAATATAGTATTACTTTAGTATTTTAGTATAATAAGTTATAGTAGTATAAAGAGGGAGATATTTACCCCCTATAATTAAAGTAATTTACGCTCTCTTTATATACTTCTATAAGTAACTATAAAGGTTTCTCTAGCTTAAGCTATCCTAGCCCTTAATTATTCTTTATAAAAGTTATATAGTAGTTAATAAGGTGCACCTCTAGGTAGCAAACTGCAGAAGAAAAGTTAGAAGGGAAGAAAGAAATCAACAACACTCTATATATCTTCGATATCTGAACGGCGTGACTATTGTTCATGTGACTCTGTCTCCTTTTCTCCCCTTGTCACATGGTTTCCCATGGCGTCGTTTACTCCAAAATCGGATGCGCCTTGTCGACAAGTCCCGGCAGAACTTCTGCTTGTCATGTGGGCAAGGCGCCTTTGCTTGGATCTGGACCAATCTCTGCCAATGATACCTGGTCACAAGGCCCAAAAAGGCAACTCATCACTGGGTGATTTTCGCTTTCTCAGCGAGAATTGTCACCTTAGTTAAGTCCAAGCTTATCAAGCCGAGTATACTCAACAGCATGAGAGATTATGTCGAAGTGTTTCTCGCATCCTCTGAGGGCTTTTATATAATCTGAATGGCTCAGTCCAACGAGGAACGGACGCATTGAGATTAAAGAGGCAACATTCCTAAGGTCAGAATCAAATGACCTCAACATACATCGGACATCAAACAGAGGAGAATGTTAATCGTCATGATGGGCAAGCAGGTGCTTGATCTTTATGTTGCTGCATTTCTTGTTTTGGCTTGCTTTACAATCTGTATGCACTGGCGCAGCTGAGTGCATCCCCGGTGTCAGTCTCAGAAAGCCCATTATCCTCCTATCCGCCTCACCATCGGCACGGGAAAGGCCACTCTGATTACTCAAGGATGCACCAATAGCTACTTCCATATGTTCCTCATCCACACTTTGAGCAGCCTGAAGAATGTCCTTTTTTGTCTCGCATGTTGACATCCACCGTGATGATCTTTCTCTGGTCCACAGAGATACCTCTGCCAGGTGTCTCTCCGTCACTGAAGTTACACAACCCATAGTTTCTCTCCCACTCCTCTGCTTCTGAACTTCATACCAAGACCATGGCCCTCTTGCGAGGGACTGACTAGCTTTCATCAAAACCCAACGAGTTGGGAACGACTTGGGGACCAGAAATCCTCCTTCTGTTCTACATACTTCGGCTCGGGATCGGAATTCCAATATGAAGGCGACAGGGCACCATTTGGATTGATTGTTTGACGCATTTGAAAACGCCACTCAGTCCGAAGCCCGCGTCCCCAAAATGCGCTTTTTAAGAGAAGACATTCGAAATTTTGCGCTACTTTCCAAGGGATTCAACACCTGCGGTCCTCTTGTCGGAAGAAGGTCTCTGGTAGAGTTGATGTTTCAAGGCGATAGCTTACTTCCCTAAGTCTGGGACGACGATGATATCGTCAAAATTGATCTCATTGGGAACACTGCTACTGCTAGAATCCATGGAGCAGCATTCCTGCCCCGGGAGCCCGACGAGCCAGTGGCCAGAGATGATGTTTCAAAGGATGTTTTGATGATCCTTCTGTCACCATCCATAGTTCTGACAACGAGCATGCCAAAGTGGTCTACGAGACTAAGTTCGGCCACCAAGACTATGAGCTCTACTCAGCTTGACTTCGAACCACCCGAGCCGAAACAAGGGGCGAAGATCTAGCGCCGAGGACTACAGCAACAATTCTCTACTCCTCAAGCAACAGCAAGTCGGTTCCCTCCGAATAAGGAGTTTATGAGCAAAAGCTACAAGTGGCAAGGGAGGAAGCACCGGCAGACGAGTCTCTCATGTTGAACAAGAAGTCTCTCATGTTGAGCAAGAAGTCACGATGATTGACGGGAAGAGTGTTCAGGCGATGATTTACGGGCCTTCAGAAGGGGTCGGAAGGAATGAGTCCATGATTCAAAGGAAACTAACCACAAAATATGTTATGCTAGACACTTTTGAATTCAGCTAGTGTAAGGTGCATTTGCCGTCCACTACCTAGGGATTGCTTGCAGTTGGTGCGATAACTCCAACAACAAAGTGACAACAAGATTCGGTCTTTGCTGGATAAGGTTCTCAACAATGCAACTACGATCGAAGCTTATAATATTATGTTTGCCCCATCAAAGGCGTCGTACGACCGAGTGTGGCTTCACATTTGTATTTGGGGATCTCAATGACTGCATCCGCTTCTATTGTCGGGGATCTTTTATAGATAGCTGAAGCCCAAGTTTATGATATTCTGCAGCGAGCGGAAAGCCCATGACTCCACATGTTTCATATCCAGGTCTTCAAAGAATGCCACAATGGCCAAGAGAGTCAGTGTTGTTGCCGTCTGAAAGATTTGCGATTAGGGGACTCGCGACAGCCGTAATCTCGACACAAGACTTGGCGAGAAGCCATCAACAGCCTTCCGGTCACGGGCACAATACACTCAGAGTGCCATGCTGGCCCAGCAGGTGAAGAATGCGAACAAAGCACAGATACTGGCTTGAGAGGACATTCGGAAGGACTTAGTAACGCAACATGAGCTCTTCACTAGACCATCGGGACTAGTCTGAACTAAGAGAGGCCATGAAACGCTGCGTTTATGGTCCCGGAAACTTTCGTCAAATCCGATACTCATGCGTACAATTGAAACACTGCAACGGCTCTTCCTTGTCACGTTCCTCGGGGCGCTGACAATAGACGCTTATGATCGACGATACGATGAAGAAGGGCGAATCTATGATATGTCAATAACAGGAAAGAACATGTTATTTAATCTTAATAGGCCGAAAAGGGTTCCAGGGATTGCTCTCGGGGGAGTGACGAATAGTGGGTGGTGCGAAGATGATGTTGAGACTGGATCGCAATTATTAGGTTTCAATTGCATTGGCGTTAATCCACGGGCGCCGTGTGTCACAGAACAAGAGGCAGATGTGTGTTTATGTGCTATCACAGTTGAGAAAGGGTTACTCAAACTGGGCATTCTCCCGTCGGCCGTCACTTGGATTTATTCAGATCATGACAAGATGAAAATGCCTAACCTGAACCTTTCCTTGCTACGCACACGAGAATTAGTATGTACGGCCTTGCAAGCAGGCTTTTGGACTAGAAAGAATTATCATTGGCGCCACTATTTGCGCGTTTGTCCCTTGGTCGGAGTTTTAGTGATGGACCGGTTCTGTTGAGTCGTGTTGGCGGGGAATCTCGGGAGAGGGTCACTGGCTGGGATACCAGTCTTATACTGCAAAGAGACTTCAATGCTTGGAGATTAATAGACTATTGAACGGCAGAATAGATAATAAGAGCTTGCATGCAAGTGATCAGACCTTGAATTGATTTCCCAGCGTTGAGCAGAAGACCCCATGATCATTGAATCCTGATTGAAACACCCATGGCTGTTCTCAGCAGGGAGTATCTCTATCTCAGTGTCCTCTCGTAGCTGACTCTGCAGTTCGAGAGCAATCCCAAAGACCTACTTTACTAGTGTAAGATAAAGCCGCTATATACGGCCGTCAGAGACCTGAATGTAAATCCCAAACTGATGGGTGCGTGTGAACGGTTGGCGTTCGGTCTGGAATCACCGAAGTTAAGACCAAGGCTCCAGATGAATGTCTCAAAAGACACTCAAACGGGTCATCCTTCTATCTGATTCAGTTTATAGCTCCTCTTCCTCTAGTTCCTTGTGGTTGTCTTTTGAACACCACATCAGCAGCAAAACATAGACCACGAGTATGCGATCGGGTCGAAAGTCTGGACCATGGCTCGTCCGAGACCATCAACAAAGTGGTATCGTATTGCTACGATTCGATGCATACCACGGCTTCTCGAATAAACCGTCTTAAATCTATTCTCGCGTCCACCCCACCACAGTCCCACCAATATTGAACCGTCTCCACGTTCGACGCATAAATGCAATCAGCTCCCTCTCCTAACGCTGACCCGACCTCGTGTCTTCTGGTCCTGTCTGTTACCTGAGTCCCTGTCTGACACATCTGCAGCTGAACAAGAGACAGGGTACAAAAGAATGCTCGGAGCAATGTTCAAGTGGTGCTTACTAAAGGCCTTTCCTCGCTCTAGTCACCACAAGCAATGATGAGACAGAAAGTGCTGGTCTGAGAAGGCCATGTCCCTGAAGCGACGCCGGGGACGGCAACGTATTTACATATAGCAACGACGTGGTTCTTAAGAATGAAGTTTTTGGTCATCTGGTTAGAAAGTACTTCGAAAGCAAATCAGGCGGCGACGGACGCAAGGTATCTCCCGCCAATGACTCTCCAAGCACCGCTGACTCTCGCATCCACACAAACGTGAAGGCTCGAACACTCGCTCGAAAGCTTCTACTCAATTTGATTTTAGGAGATTTGTAAAGATGAACACCATAACGAAGTTGGCAGGGGACGAGGGGTCGTCGCATAAGGCAGCTGCGGGGGTGGTGATGTACCCTTGGAAGGGTTGTACCGTGAATGTGCCGGTGAGAGTGGCCAACGGACTTCGGGTGAGCCAAAGTTGATGTGAGCTGATTTATTGCGCACTACTCGACCAACGTACCAAAGAAATGTTTCAGATCGATGCAACAGGAGAAATAGAGCTTGCCCTTGTATGGTGTCGTCGCTCGCGAAAAATGTGTCCCGTAAGATTGAGGCTACGTGCGTTGAACCTCTTGCAAAAAGGCGGCGGAGCTCTTTAAGTACTGCACCACAGAGCCCTATGAACACCGAATTAGGTACAAGGAGTGAAACTGGAATAGTCCCTTGCCCGAGCTGTGGACATCTTGTGCTGTAAATGGCTCGTACATGTGTAAGGCCTTTGTACTTGTGCAGACAACTTTGTACAAGTACGAAAGGGCCTGCGCAAGTTTGGTGGATGATGAACAGTTCCATTTGCCATTGCCTGAAGTACCTTGCGCTAGAGGTTTTGAATGTGGGAGGTAGAGCGGTATGAGGTGTGAGCTGGATTTGAGCAGGCAATTGGCAACGGTCAAGCCTGATCCTCACGCCACCTATGTGTCTTTTCTTGCCTCCAGCATTGCTCTCACCTGAAATATTAAGCTCACCATCTCCGTGTCGCTGTATTACTGTCTCAGAACCAGCTAATGGCTCGCCCTCACGTTCTATGCTTTGTCATCTATTAAACTTCCTCCCTGTTGTTGTCATCCGTTTGACGTAGCTGAAAAACAATTCTGTTGATGGCTGCGATTATATGGACTGAGATGTTTCGAAGTGCCGCACGTTGCTCCCACGCTGGCTCATGTTACCCACGATGATCACCTACCACGAAGCTGACCATGTCAAACATTGAAGCTTATGGAGGGGTAAGTTCTATCGGCGCTTCTTTGTCATGATTATGAGGTCTGTCTTGGATAAGCCGTCACATTTCACCGCCTCCATGTCACTGCCAATGACTTTCCAATTGAAGACATTGTGATGTAGGCAAATCATGCTTCGTGTCCTTGCACTAGTCAACTGGTCACTGAACACTCTCGTCGACAAATCAATTGCGGCATTCACCTGCCGATAAGAGTAGCCTCTAGCTGAATAAGCTTGCTGTCTTGCCATCAGATAGCTAGCGGGTGAGCTGCGTGTGAATGATCGTGCCCAATCCAGTCGTGGATCATCTCGTCAAGTCCATTTTTCCATCAATTTCTTCATCCACACTGAATCAAAGTTCAGAATTAAATAGAAATTCACATGACGGTATTACCACTGCAACATCAGGGCTCACGCACGAGGAAAGGGTCGTAATTGCATTTGGCTGGCCTGCAGCATGAGTTGGAAACAGCGCCACTCATTCCGAGTCAAGAACAAGACAAGGGCACAAAATCAGAAACAAGGAGAGTATGAAACCTGCTGTTCTTCAGGAGCGTGGCGAAGGAGAAGTGAGTGAACAGTTTGACGCTTGTAAGCCGGCTTGCGGCTCTTACAAACTTAATTTCTTGGACGAACTTGCTGCTTTGCGACTACGATAGGTATCATGTGGGCTTTGAACCTCGGGAATCGGATGTATCCTTCAGTTTTTAACGTGGGAGGCTGAAAAGCAGTACATGTGGAGGTGTTTTGTTCTTCGAGATATCTTCGCATTAGGCCGATCTTGTCCTCAGTCCATTTATTGAGAATTTTCTATGCGTGCTATCATGTGAGCCGACCTTTACTACGAATATCCACCGGCCTAATTTAACCATCGTCACAGCCGTTACGCAACTCAGCATTACCTTTACTCATGAGACTCTCATGTCACTGCTTCTGCCAGGAATTCACCCGTCAATGCATCTAAATCATTTCACAATACTCTGTCTAAGTCCATGGCCTCCTTCTCGTCACTAGGAGCATGGATCGTGGGTGACCGGTCATAATGTCCATACCCGATGTATTTCTGCTCATCCACGAAGGCTTTTCCGGCTCGGAAAATATGAATTTACTTGCTCTCTCTGCCGTCTTTTTACTGCCGTTGAAATTGCCGGTGGTTGAAAAGCTTGGTTCCGATGCATCGTCAAATGGGTTTTCTTTCATGTTCACATCGGTCGCATGTCCCCACCGAATCGGCTTCACGCAGAGCCCCCTCCTGTTGCCCCCGGCCGGCGGGCCTTCGACGACGGGCATGTCGATGCCCTCGCCCGCCTGGAATTGAAAAGCGGGCTTGGTCTTGAGAATCTCGAGGTTGATGCCGTTTCTGGGGCCGCTTCATTGCACCTGGCGCGACCTCCGTTTTCACCATAACTCGCCTGAAGATTCCAGTAGATTTGCGACCCCAACACCTTTCCTCTGAGTACTCACCAGTCTAGCCAGTGAGCCGAATTCGTCGAGGGCCGAGACATATCACTTCTTCACATTGCAGCCGGAGGAAACTTGAGCTTGCTTAGACAGTTTCCCGCCTCACAACCCGAGTGACCGACTTGAAAATTCATAAAGGGGCACTTCGCAAGTCCAGAAACAAAGAAAACCGTAGTTTATGTCTTGCTCCGTTATCTCTCCGACATCTTCCACGTTATCCTCTCTCTATCGTGTAAGTAAGTCTCAACACATCCCGTCTTCTAACTCGAATTCCCCCTGCCTCCATCAAATCTCTATCTCTTCCTATATGAGCACTCTCATATTGTGCGTAATTGCATTTGATAGAGAGCGCTGTGGACCCTCTGGTAAGCGTCAACACGTCAACGGAAAGGGTCTACTCACCTCAAAGGCCTTCTGCTCCCATCCCCCTTACATACGCTGAAGTTCCCTCCAATTCGCACTGCTGTCATAACGGATGCAGTATCTCCTACGAAGTCCTGGTCGAAGCGCCCCGAGCGCCTCGGATTCGCAAGCCATCTTCTCTCTCCAGGCCAGATCTATTTCGGCCCCCCGGAGCTGTCGACCCAGCCAGATCTGCGACCATGCAAGACAACTGTCATCAGACGGCGACAATCAGTGCATAACAATCAAGAGATCTCTTGAAGTCGATCAAATCCATTCGCAACTCATGATATTTGGCTCCGGCGCCCTGCTTTGCTTTTATCTACGGATAATGGGGCTACCGGCTCATTTCCATGTCTCCTGGTTTCGAATAACATTCCATCTTCACAATGAAATACGTATTTCGTTATGTATCAATTGGAGAATATAGTCGGCCATGCATGTTTCATGGAGGGACCAGCAACCCAACGGCAGAAATGACTTGGGATATGACCCTGTCTCCGACGATATTCTGGAGTCAGCAAATCGGCAAAGCTCATCATGCGGGTCCACCATGCTAAGTCTCTGGAATTCTGTCGCTTGGCCTCATTGTTCATGAGACTGTTTCAGAACTTTTCCAAGAGGTGGCTCCATGCCTACTTCGATTACAACAAACCCGCGTACTTGAGGTCATCGTGTGCCATCAACGTGATCGCGACCTCGCCTGATATCAACGGGCACCAATAGCTTGGGATGCGTAAGTGGCTATCAGCAAGGATGTTGGAGACATTTTCTAAGTCCATATTGGACTTCAACAACAAATATACGGACACTTTCTCGTCTCTTCTCAGTCGCCCGAATGCAATGGAAGGCAGCCCTCGTAGATGGCTTTCACATAAGTGACAAGTGGGTGAAACCGCCTTTTCTTCATAACCAGGTGAGATGTCGTAAACGTCCAGACCTAAAGGCCATGGTTCTGTGAAAGGATCTGCAATTCTGGAGAATCACTCACGGAAGTTTTGTTGCTGCCACCCGCTGGTCTGAAACATCTGCATCGTAAGGCAAGCGGGCGGGCAACATCGGCGGATGTGAATGCAGTAGGGATGCTTCTCAGCATGTGCTCTCAAGAGAGACCTCAAAAACGTTCCGTATCCAAATCTGCCTTGTGGGCAGACGCGCAAAATCGGTTAAATCCTTCATTAAGCCATTCCGGCGCCCCAGATATCTCAACCTACTCTCAGATTAGGACGCAATGGCTATGAGTGCATGATGCCCAAGGCCAATAAATTTCTGAAGAGAGACAAAAAGAGGGCTCCCCAGTCCCAATTCTTCCAGAATAATAGGTCATGGCTGTTTTGCTCCGCAGGATGGGAATGGGACGGTCTGATATGGCGTTGTGATCGGCGAGGTTCAAAGCGGGATCATGTCGGGTTTCAAGGTGAACGAGCAGACTTGGATCAGCCTTGAACGAGCCTGGAGCAGCCAAGACTTGCGCCTAGAGTCTGCTGCTGTTGTCTATCTTTGAATGGTTACATCTGCTGGCCTCTCCATCCAGGAAAGAAGCCCAGCTTTGGGCTGAGTAAGTCTTTGGGAAGATGAAGGGGAAGCTCACACTGTAACAGTGGATGGCGGGACTGATTCGGATCATCTTTTGCCAGAACTTCATCACAGGAATAAAGCGGTTAGTGACACAGCGTAGGTGCGCGTGAGCAATGAACCGAGACGCGATGGTCGTTTATCGCATGTTGCTGGGGACTGGAGAGAGATCCAGCAGCCCAGACGCACCCCAGGAAGCTCCATCCTGGGGATGCTCGCGCTGAAGGAACCTCCAGGTCGTGTACCTCGGGGACGTTTGCCGCTTGGGCGGACAGAGCCGGGGCAGTGTCAGGACTTCCCAGCCGGAGCCCCCTCGGAGGAGCTGGGACGTGGCATCTGCCCAGGTCCATCGCTGACACGATGACGGGGCTTGAGTTAGGAATGGAGGGGTCGATTGGACTTTGTCGCCCAATCTGGTATTTGGTATGAGTTGGCGTGTTCGTAGGTCAAAGGCTCGCGCCAAATAAAGAATTTAGCAGAGACGAGCAGTCCTGAATGGCTTGCCCCTTGCACACACTCTCAACGACCCACAAGCGGGAACAAAGATGCGGAATTCCAATCCAAGATCTATTCAAAGGATACACACACATGGTGCCAAGGTCGGGACAAGCCTTAAGCTCCAGAAAGACCAAAGCTTGACTGAAAGCCAAATTGCAAGAACAGTAGTAGCCTTGGCCAAAGAAGGAATCAATGACCGACCAGAGCCATTATTCAGTCCTCACACCCTGCTCCAGTTGAACACCATAGGCGAGGCTCAAGACGCTACCACAGCCAAACACAAATATCCACTCTCGCAATGGCCCACCTACGCCTCGGGAGGCAACGAGACATCTTCAATTCCAGCAGCACCCGAAGCGACCCTCCTCGCCCTTGTCTTCTTGATCTCCTGTTGGAGGCTCCGCTTGACAGATTGCATGAAGCGCAGCTTGTCCCTGCTGTAGATCCGCCCCATACTCCTGCGTGCCTTTGCCAGCCGGACATACATCTTGACGAATTGGTAGTCGTTCACTGTATAGCCATGCTCTCCTTGTTCTACCGGCCGGGATGCCTCTGGCGAATCCAAGCCCACACATGCAGTCGGCGGCCCGAGGGCAGGCAGCGAAACAGACGCGGGTGTGTCGGTGGGCTCCGGGGAGGGGAGAAGGGAGCCATCATGACGATTGGTGGTGGGCGGTTCCATGTTGCGTCGCTGCGGCGGGTGGTGGTCGACGAGCTTCGGAGCGATTGTGGAAGCTTTTTCGACGGGTGGACAGGTGTCGGGGTGACGCGGGTTCATGGCAAGGACATGCGCAGGTCGAGGATGCTGGGATGCGCCATCATCTGGCTTCACGTCTTGGGTCATGTCGGCAACACTGCGCCAACAGTAAGTTGGGGTCGAGGACGCGTCGGATCGTCGTTGGATTGCCGGCTGGTGGTCAATCAGTGCTCTGTGGAAACCCGTCGTCGGCCTGAATACGTATGGTGGGTGGTAGGCGCATGGAATGGATGGCATTACTTACCCTTTCGCGCGAGAAGACGACACGAGGAAACATAGAGTCAACGGGAAAGCGAGTTGAACGGATGAAAAGGGGGACGATTGCCAGATTGGATGCGTGTTTGCCTGTTCGAGGCTGGACGGCGTGGGCCTGTTGGTTGTTGGTTGATTGCTTGCTTCCTGGCGCTTGATCCGGGAATTAGCAGCCGGCGGAGTTCAGCCGTTGGCGGACTGGGCGCATGGCGTGTCTCTCTGTCTGCTCGACATTGCGATTGAAGGCGACGGGTTCGATGGAGGGAGACACTTGGAGAATGGCTGATTGCAAAGTCGAATGGCAGATTTCAACTGCGGAATCTGCGTCGCCCGTCGCAATGTCTTGTGCATCAATCAGGCTAGATTATGCAAGCCAGCGTGCATGCATGCATAACATCTGGACTGCAAGACACCCGACTGGAGCCGCGCCCTGAGCTGGCGGGGGCACGTGTGCCTGGGATCCCACCTCTCCCAGATACCGCTGCGGCGGCCGACCATTGGCGTCTCCTCGTCTGGCCTCCGACATCTCTCTCTCCCCACCCTCGAGCGTGTCTATCTCTCATTAAGGTCATGTTCAAGACTCCAAATGGTGTTCTCGCCTCTTTTCACGAATGCTGGCCCAGCGAGGCCACAGCAGGGTCACCCCTGTCGCTGAGCGACACCTCACGTGCTAGCGCACCGCTGACGTCTGTCATCGCCTGTTGAGAATGAGACCAAGACACCTGGAGTTCACCTGCATGCATGGTTCAAACCTTATCTGGTAGCTTATCGCAACGTTGCTTCCTTTGGCAGGTCTGGCTCCTGCCTTGCGTTCTCGACCGCGATGCCCCGCGCCAATAAATCTGATCCCCGTCTTGTTGAGTTAGAGAAGGTGCCTTCCGCCTGCGACTACCGCCGTGACCCATGAGCTGTGCCCTTTCTGCCACCATTCACCACCCAGATGGCCTGCCAGAACGCACCCGGGAAGGCACCTGCCCCACGCCAGACGTGACTTACCTTACCTATGCATCTAAACGCTGATTGGGCATCTGAAGTAGCTGCCTCTGTGCGGGGAAGCTCTCATTTTAGCTGCGCCCCGCGCTAGGCATGTCTCCCGTCTCGCTGTGCTGCAAGGGGCCACGCAGAAGACCGAGACGATTCCTCGAGTCCGAGTACCTTTCGTACCTACGCATAGGTACCTGTGATCTGCCATCTACGAAGCGTCTATCGACTCCTTCCTCCACCGCTGTCTCTAGAAGTGTGCCGGCTGCCATGCCCTCCATTGTCAGCAATCTCGTCGGAACCTAGCCAGATGCACTCGCCTCTTCTCACGAATTCCTCCCCCCAGAACAGACCCCCGTCGCCGACCATCGCCCGAGCGCAACTCCCGGCGAGCTCTCCACACAAATGATGCTGGCCGCACCACGCATGCATCATGCCCACGATACCTGTCCCCTCCCGACGTCGAAGCGAACGAATACACACCCGATGACACAATGAAAGAAAGCTGCTTGCTCCCCACACATGCCACTGATGCGGCTTTTGGGTGACCTTGCCTGGGACTTTGTGGACCGCCCTACAATGGCGTCGGGAGTTTCATGGCCATGAGGGGTCTTCTCGAAGCTATCTACCAACGTTGTGGTTAGCGGCCGACTTCTCGACCGCCTTCGCGCCATTCCATTCACCATATTGTGCGACCGTTGCTCGCCGACCTCACCGAATTCCCTTCTCGAGCCGACAGAGACGCTTGGTCCAGGCTCCTGTCAGCAGCCTCATCCACACAGACTATGTCTGCCCTCCCCGACGGGCTTTTACTGCCTACCAGAGTGCCAAGCGTCAAGCGATTCGCAGTCTATGCATATCACGATGGTTGTCTCCTCCATCGGCAACGGGAGCAGAGCACAGTCCACCACGTACATCGGTTCGATGTCCTTGCGGAGTGAGATCTGATTTCTCGGGGAAACCCCGGGCAGCAAGTTGAATGGCAGGCCGGGCACGACAAGCACATTTATTGCTTGCCGTCACCAAGCAACGGACAAACAAGGAATAATAGAAATCAAAGAAGCGTTGCGTTACTTATTGGTAGGCTTCCCGCATCCCGTTTCAGCGTCTTCCATGAACTTTTGCCTCCACTGCCTCCTCATCTCTCCGTATCTGCATCGCTGACATTAATCATGGCCAGCAACGACGAGCAGACCATACATCCCTCTGATGGCGAACATCCCCGAGACGGTTTCAACGCTCTCCAGTTCAGCGTCGCAATTTACACACCTTCGAGCTCGCCGAGCAGTCAATTCGGCGAAGAAGAAGAAGACGACGACTCTGACCCCAACCGCGATCGACATCACGATGGAGACCAAAGCGAATACCAGAGCGAAGACGACGATTTTTTGGTTCAGCCCATTGAAGTGTGCTTCCACGACACATTCATCCCCACCCTCGAACCAATATCCTTACACTTCGAAACCCGAGACACCCTCATCTACTACCAACGCCAACCACAACTCCCCCAGCCGACGCCTCCCTGCTTTGTGATCAAGTCCAGCCGCCCCATCCGTCTTGTGCCCTCGAGTCGCACCGCCGCCCCACGACTTGACACCAAAGTGCGATGCAGTTACGCCCTTGTTCTTAGTGGCATCGCCTGTGCTCTCGCCATCACTGCCGTTCTTGCCTGCATACCAACCGTCCGCTACTTCGCACACTTGCATCTGGGATCCTTCCGACAATCCATCTGCTCCGATCCGGGACCCGTCTCCAAAAGCAAGAATTTTGCTCGTGTCAGTCTCGCCCCCGATACAGTCCACACCACTGCCTGGTTGCCACACATTCCGGGCATCTTAGCCGCCGCGTATCGCTGGGCACAAATCCCCCGTAGACTTGTCAGCCTCGGCCATCCCCTCGAGCCTGCAGATGACGATAGCTTCATCTCCCGAGACCGGAGCCAGGACGCTGCCATTGTGGCCAACTTCTCCCTCGAAGCTCCCCTCGAGTACGCCAGCAATCTCACAAAGCGCCTTACCGTCGCGGTCCTCCAATCTCACCCGAATATCGCCCGCACCAACAGGACCTTGCTCGCAGCCATCCAGTACAATGAGCTCGGCGCTCTGAATGCAGCACTTGGAGCGGTCCAGGTCTGGGACAGACTCAGGCTTGACACGTCGCTAGAATGGGGCTGTCTCGTGCACAATGATGTGTTACTGATGGAAAGCCGGCTGCATCACTTACTGCAGACGGACAGCACTTCCGACACAGACGCAAACGAAGCGGACAAGCTATTCTTCCCTGCACCCGACGGCTCGGCGCAAGACTTTGCCCTCCACCGAAGCCGCCTGTTCCAAGACGACGATGGCACCCTGCTCCTCGACGTCATCCCGCCCACCATCGCGCGCACCATCAGCCTCTTGCGCATCAGCTTTACCAGGTCAATCGCCGACAGCGATGTGTGCAGTTTCTTCCGAGAGTGTCATTCTCCCCAGATGGCAGACGTCCAGTTCCACCCCGTGTGTGAAATGCTGTCGCTGCTGCCTCGCCCCGACGGGCGCCAGAGGGCACTCGCCTTTCTTCGAGCATGGTACAAGGCCGATCACCTGGGCCGGGAGGAGTCGCGGGCTCCTCCCCACGAGAGCTACCCGAATGAGCCAGCCTTGATGTCTCTGATGCGTCATCTGGGAGCATTAGGCAGCTATATCGACAGTCTACTCGAGCTCCTCCCCGAAGACGACGAAAAAGCCACCAAGGCCAAAGAGCACGCTGAACGATTGAACCCGTGGTGGTCGAGGGCCCGTTTCAAGACGCAGACGTGGGCGGGCAATCACCCCAAGGAGGGTAGCGACCGATTATCGCGGGAAATAGCCAGACTCCGTCTCGGGTTCATCCATGCGCAGGAGGTTGCGGCAGTTGGAGCCATCTCCGAAGCCCAGAGGACATGCGACCAGCTACAGGAGCACCTGGACGGTGCAAAGCAGCTGCTGGACGGCAGGGGATGGCTTCGTGTGTCGAACTCGGGGAGGGTGGTCACACACGGGCAGATACAGCCACTGGAGCAGTTTATGGGAGACCTGGTGGCCTTTCGGACGCAGCTCGACGTGCACAACCTCGGGCTTTCCAGGGTATTGCGGCGTATCAAGCTTGCTGAGATGAGGTATGTGAAGCAAGCTAAGGCGCGGCGGCCTGAAGCCACGGTGACAGTCTACGATGATGGACGACCTCCAAAGCCTGGACCGCCTACGTTTGGCTACAGGGATGCGGTCAAGGAAAGTCTGCTGGCAAAGGGGGACCGATTCGCGCTGCAGGCTCTTGACGAGGACGACGTGGACGAGGATCTCAACACGATAGAAGTGATTGAAGCTGAGACGATGCGGAGATAGTGCTACAGAAAGCTGCCGGCGCAGTACAACAGAACAGTCAGAAAATCTCGGTCTCCGCGCCGCGGACGAACAACTCCCACGATCCCCCCACCCTCCAGATATCGTCCCGCGGAAGCTCTCTCATGGCCTCCTCCAATGCCTCCCAACGCTGTTCCTGCCGCTCGTACGCCGCCATCGGATTGATTCCGCCACGTCCGGCATCGTCGCCTCCGAGGCCTAGCCGGCGCAGACGGCCTTCCATCGCTGCGTCGATGAGCTGGTGGCGTAGTTGAAGGATGCGCGTTGCAGCGTCCACGCGCGCCCTGGCATCGCCACCAACATCATTACTGTTGCTGCCATCGCTATCGCCGTCGCCATCGCTGTCGCCGTCGCTGCTGTCACCACTGTCGCTGTCACCATCGCCGACGCCCCGGCCATCACCGCCACCTACTGCGGCACGCTGTCGAGCAGCCGCATCTTCTCGAGCCGCCGAATCTTGACCGTTCTTGTTGGCGCTACGGTCACGGAAGCCGTGATTGCTGGACTCATTGGAGGTGTCAGAGCCACTCGATATGGTGATGATGCTTGGCGCACTGGGCGCGCTCGGCACGCTCCTTGCTTCTGCGGCGACCTGCGCATCCCGACTCGGGGACCGACGCGAATGCTTTCGGAATGCAGGCCATGTCTGGATCACGGCTACCTTCGCGGCTACTTTCACACCGTGCTCGCTCTCAGCTGCATCTGCGTCGCCTCTGTCACCGTCACCCCCTTGCACCGCGCCGTCGCCTTGGTTACTGTCGAGGTCCATGGTGTCCTGAGCACCATCCTCTTCCTGACCCGCGTCCTCTTCCTGGCCCGCGTCTTCTCCCTGGCCCGCGTCTTCTTGCCGACCCTTGAGCACCAAACGAGCGTTAGCGAGGCACGCCTTCACACGCTCGGGTGACCATTCCCACACCTCGAGCGTGTGGTCTGCGTTGAATCGTTTGCGTAGGTGTTTGGCCTCTCTCATCTTCTCTAGCCGATACTTCATCGAGCTCTGCATCCGCTTCCGGACCCCTTGAACCCAGTGCTTTTCGTCGGGGTGCCCCTCCTTGTCGTACCCGAGGTCTAAGGCAAGGTGGATCATGTCGTCGTGGTAGAGTTCGAGCTGTGCCTCTCTTGTGATCTTGTGCAAGGCAAGGAATGCGGTCATGAGGGTATAGTCGTCCACGCTCCATGTTACTCTCGTTGAAGAATTGTTCGCGAGCTGCTCCAGGGAGCGACCCTTGAACTCGGCCTGTTTGTCAATCAGCCACAGGAGCCCATCTCACAATCTCTGGAGGGTAAAAACTATGGATGGCCACCATACAAGACTTTTGTTACCAGGCATGACTGCGTCTCGTCGGGTCAGTCGATAAGGTGGAATGGCCTGATTGATGCGACAACCGCACTTTTCTCGACGAATATTGACAGAAAGAGCCTGAAAGCCGAGGGGGAATCAACACCTCGTGCTCGTGGGGTGTTCACCGCCGAACGTGTCGTTTGCAGCGTCGTGGCCTCAACCCCCACCATCCCGGTCGTTTGCACCGCAAGTCTCAGAGCACAGCTAGCCGACCCGATGACCCCATCTTCACATCCAGCAACAGCTCTCAATGTTTAAGATGGGAGCTTTCTCCTGGTCGGCGTTCCCCCCCTCTGTCTTATCATTTCAGATTCCTCGCCGCCCTCGCCCTCGCAATCACCTCCACAGGCATCACCAATCTCTCCATTTCCGTTCTTCATCATGTCAGCGCCAACCCCTGCTCCCAACGCACCGCCAATTCCGAACTGGAAAGACATGTCGCGCGAGGA
The DNA here is from genome assembly GCF_013390195.1 of Colletotrichum siamense. NCBI lineage: Eukaryota > Fungi > Ascomycota > Sordariomycetes > Glomerellales > Glomerellaceae > Colletotrichum > Colletotrichum siamense. The sequence continues at coordinate 150,437 of NW_023501026.1, read as the reverse complement.
GCAGATCAGGATGACCGAGCTTTGCAACGACTTTCAGTCCCGTAGATCGATGAGCACCACGACTACCAACCTTAGCGACGCGGGGACCCTGAATTCAACCCCCAACGGCTTCAGCCAGGCCGCGATCGACCGCAAGTTCCAGGAGACGAAACCCGAGTACACCAATTGGCTCCAAGATCAACCACAATACCAACAACAACAATCGCAGCAACAACAGCCACAGCAGCAGCAACAGCTTCCTTTCCATCTTCCGCCGAGCTTATCGCAGCCACCGCAGCAGATGTCGGCCCTTGGCCAGCCCCAGATCCTGCCGCAGCCGCAGCCGCAGCAGCAACCGCAGAGTCCGTTCTTGAACCAGTCAATCCCGTCGCAGCCGCAGCAGCCGGTGCAAATCTCTTCCCAGTTGCAAAGCATCCTGTCGCCTCGGCTTCAGCAGCAGCTGTTCGCGACCCCATCTCAGCAAGACCCCTTCCAGCCCGCGGTTTCGATCCAGCCCAACCAGCAGCTCCAGGCCCTGACCCAGGTTCCATCAACCCCCATAGTTCCCGGGCACTTCCCCTCGCCGGTCCAAGGCCGCGAGTCGCAGCCAGCAACGGTCCAGACCTCGCAACATCCTCCGGTGATGGCATTCTCATCGCCAGCGCCAGCGCCAGCGCCAGCGGCACAAAACTGGCTCCAATCAAGCACCCCCAGTAAGCCGCGTCTAACCCCTTCGGCGTGTACTTCGGCAACAAGAAGCTAATCACGTGTTCCACAGATGTCGCCTCCTTGATGGCCAACTACAAGCCCGCTCCGACGCCGGACGCCGACCGAAGCCAGCTCCTGGCAGAGAACAACGCCATGATCGAGTCAGTCAGCATGGCGTGGAAGCAGTTGGCGCACCAGATGGTCGACATGGAGGCGACGTTTCGAAGGCTCGTGATCGAGCGGCGCGATCTCATGCACAAGGGCTTATTGGCGGAGGAGGAGGAGGATGATGCGGCACTGCTTGCGTCGCCCACCCCAGGCCGAGGTGCGGGCAAGAAGAAGAACAGGACGTCCAAGAAGGACAAGAGACTCGCCTCGGGGTTCAGCAGGACCTAGGGAAGCGCAGGGGTGCGTTCGTGTTGTAGAATGTCTATTTAGAGAAGTGAAGCGCGTGTATGCGGCTCTTGCTCGAATCGCCTGTCTATTCTTTCCCCTAGTAAACAAAAAGTACCAAAATCTCACAAAGTCTCTGTCCTTTAGTAAACACAAACTGCAAAACTCTCAATATCACAACCAAAACTCCGTCCACTTGATAAGCAGAACCCGCAGCCGGGCCTCGATCTCGGCCGGAGATGCCCGCTCCGCAATGAGCGTCATGAGATCATCCACCTCGTGACGCTCCTGCTCCAGCCGCTGGAGGCGCTCGCGCGCGCGCAGCTCGCCTGCCTCCCACTTCTGAGTGACCAGTCTCGCGTTGCGGCAACCGAGGTTGCTGACACGCGAAAGGTCCTCCAGCGACTCGCGATGCTCGGAAGCCGCGCTGCTGCTGCTTTCACCCGCATGGTCCTCTGCCGCCGCTGCTGCTTCGGCGGCGGCGGCGGCGGCGGGACGGCTACCCAGCGGCTCCGCGGCATCGGGCGACCAGGGCGCAAGAAGTGCGTCAGTCGCCAAGGTCCACACGCCGCAGGAGGCCGCCTTGACGTCTCCCAGGTCTCTGAGCACGTCCCAGCCGTTCGTCGTCTCGATGAGATCTCGCTGCTGATCCGCCGCCTTGACGAGCATGCTGTTGAACATCGTGACGCGGCGCTTGACGGTCGCTAACGGCTTGGGTAAAGGATGCTCCCGACGCAGGAGGTGCCTGAAGCCGCGCTGAATCGCCTGTTGGGAGAGAACGGGCAGTATGCGTTAGCGCTTCGTGTTACCGGGCAAGGAACAAGGTGCAGGGGGGAGTCAAAAGGGTGACCAAGGACTTACTTCGATCGCATACTCCACCCTGCTGCCGCTGTCAGTCTCCGAGATCTCGGAGGCCGGGAACGTGTCGATCTCGCGGATTAGCCGCTTGGCGACCCTGTGGATGTCAGTCAACCACTGCGCCTCCTCGGCCCTCAAGGAGTCGCTGTGCCCGCGAACGTCTCTCGCCTTCTCCGCGACCGTCTTGGGGATTGACAGCGACAAAGGCGCAGAGGATGCGTTCAACAACACGTCGGCAATGCGCTTGGCCAATCCATCACCAGCGATGCCTTCAAGAGAGACCCTGAGCCACGAGATCTGGATCACGACATATTCCATGGCGATGGCGCCAATGATGCCTTCGCGAGCCGGCTTCACCTGGACGTCGGCGGTGGAGCCGACAGGGATTGCGGTTGTTGGCGTGGCATTTGGTGTGGCCGGGCTGCTGCTTGTAGACAGCCACGATGGGAGGGACGGGAGAGACGGGAGAGACGGGATCCACGAACCCGCTTGGGCGAGAGAGACGCCGATCGCGGCCGTCCACGAGGTGATGGACATGTATAGCCAGACCAAGCCGAATGCGCCAGCGAAGTAGGGTCCCCAGCAGAGCAGCCAGTAGCCTGCGGCGGCCAACTTCCAAGAAGATGCCACGGCCCCCGTTCCTGTTGACGATGGTGATGTTGCTGGTAGGGAGGAGGGTGGGAGGAGGGCAGGGGGTGCCGCCGCTGTGACTGTCTCGGCTGGCGGGTTTCCCGCTCCCGCAGCATCGTAGTGGTTGACGGTGCTGTTGCTGTTGGTGGTGGTGTGGTTGTTATTGTTGACCGTGTACTTGTAGTTGTGCACGGTGGTGTTGTTGCTGCTGGGCTTGCTACTGCCACTGCCGTCGCCCGGGATCGCGATGACTGCACCCGGGTTGACGAGGGTTGGCATCGGCGCCGCCTGCGGCTGCTGCTTCGACATGTCGGCCCAGCACTGCTGGATGCACGCCATCTTGACCTCGTCCGTCTGGGTCCGCATCATGCGGCGCTGGTCCTCGGGGACATTGCGTCGGTCAAGGCAGGCCTCCAAGAGCTCATTCATCTCCTTGGAATCGATTAATCGGTGGTCACGTCGCGAAGCTGGTACCAGCGCGCCGTCCAGCGGTCGCGGTGTGGCGGGAACATGCTGCTGCTGCTGCTGCTGGACCTGCGCCGGGGGAACGACGTTCTCGTCTCCGAGGCCGGCGGCTGGGCGCTGTTGCTGCTGCTGCTCATCTTGCGCACGCTTCCGCTGTCGGTTTTCCCGGTTGAGACGCCTTGCCTGTGGTTGCGGGTCAGTTCATCTCATGTTTCTGGAGGAACGAACGGGGATATCAGAGCCAGAGTACTCGCCTGCTTCTCCAAGTGTCTGCGAACTTTCTGGTAGTTCACGGGCTCCGGGATCGGGTCCTGTTCCTGTTCGGTGAGGTGCATTTTGCTGGCTTGCTGTCTCTGTTGTTTCCTGTCTCTGATGTCCGGATATGGATGTGTGGGTGGAGAGACGGGAATGCAATATATGCGTCCTCCCGTCGCTTATGCGGGTGTTAAGGGGGAAAACCGCCAGGACGAGATGGCAAGACTGTTTCCATCATTTATCGCATGGTTTAGACGCTGGGCGACCGCTAAAACCTCCGCCGCCACGGTTGATTGTTTGTTGGGGCGCTGTCGAGGTCGCTTGATGGGCCAGTTGCATGGATGAGGCCATCGTCATCTCTCATATCGTCTCACAACCGGTTCCCCTTTTAGCGCGCACGGTTCTGCTCTTACCATGCCGTCTGGTCATGCATCCGTTACCACGACCGTCATCTCTCATGGGGTTTCATGGCCTGTTGGGTCGTCGTTCTCCCTCCATGGCGCGGCTAATGGCCATGTCCCGCGCCTGAAACCCGTGGAGGTGGAGTTTCCAAACGCCGCTGAGCTGGCGGCCAACGGGCTCTTGGTTACGGCTAAGAAACGTGTGGCTGATAAGCCGTGTCGAGATGCATCCTTTCTTGTATCTGAAAGCACCAGACGTTTCGCGGCTTGCCCTCCTTCACTGGAAGCCAATTGAATGCCGGTTGAGGCTGTGCGGAGCCATTCTTCAAGACCGCCTCGGAAGCTTCCAGAGCGGGAACAATCCTGGGAGAGCCAGTGTGTGATAGTGCCATATAAGCCCGCCGGTTGGTATCCAAAAGTATTCCTTCTTGGTCAGAATCATACAAACAGGGCAACCCAGTCAGAGACACACGAATACGACAGCATGCCCACCCACCAGCACCACCGCCGCCAGCCGAAAGACACGGGCTACCCCGAGTCGAAAGATATTTGCTCGGGCCTCGCCATCCTGCTGGCCATGGCAGCGTGCGCATTCTTGCTGGGACGTGGCGTCTCCCGGAATGATGCTCCACTCCCTCCCGTCACCACCACGGGTTCCCCTGCCCATCTCCGCCCCGACGGCCCGGCCATGGACAAGATCTGCGCAGCAAGCCGCTACCTCATCGACCGAACCAACCACCAGTTGGGCCCTGTCTCGCTGTTCGAGGTACTGGGCCTGGATCCGAATACGGCGCCCTTCAGTGCTGCCAGCAAGCACGCAAACGGCCCCCCGGGACGCAACGCCCAAGACGCCATCCTTGAGGCATGGTCCGGGTCTCTCGCCGCGCTCAGTGCGCCATCATCCTCATCGCCAAGGGGAGAGGAGACCTGGAAAGACGAGGCGGACGTTGAGTGGGCGCGGGTTCTTGACATGGCCACCGACGTCTTGGTCGACGATGTGGCGAGGGGTGTGTATCTGCGGACGCTTCTGCCGCGCATGGGCTCTGCCGCAGAGGTGGCCGCGGGCAAGAAGCGTGGGAAGCAGGCGGGCGATGGTGAGCACGCGCTGCGTCGGGAGGCCATGGTCAAAGAGATGATGGCGTTTTGTCGCGAGAATGGAGCCTGGCGATGAGCCTTGTTTGTGTTTGGGGATGCGATGCATGGGCGGTGATGGTGTTGTTTGTTTTTGAGGTTTGATACAAGGAAGGGGTAGTGTGATCCTTTTGTGTGTTTTGAAAGACAATGTGGCGTTAGGGAGAAAGAGATGAGAAAATATGAGTGATGCTGTGTGTCCTTTGATGAAGCCCGTGTTTTGTGATCTTCTCGCCTGTTCTAGAGGGCCCGTGAGATGAGATTGAGATGAGGCTGTGATGAGATCGAGATGAGAAGTGAGATTCAATGAAGTGAAGATGAGAGTCAGCAAAGTAAACCACAAAATCCCCGGAACTCCTGATCGTGGCAATTCCCGTCAACCAGTGTTTCTTTACCTGTTTACCACATCTTGACGATCGCGGCTCTCAACTAAAGGTCCAAAGATGCCGAGCCCTGTAAATGCGTCGCCGCGTCTGCCAAGCTTCATGAGCGCAACGAAAGCTTCGTCTTCGCGGGCCACCAATACGGCCAACGACCCTACTGGCATCTTCCCCGCCTTACGGTCCCCGAGAACAACCACCAACAACACCACTTCCAGCAACGCGGCGTCCAACAATACGGCTTCCAATGTCCCAGACTTACCCTTTGGCACCGTGATCACGGTCGCCACCGCGGCCGCCGCCCAGGATTCGCAGTCAGGTCGGTTGGCCACAGTTCCCTCATTCACCGCGTCATTCTCATGGCCTGTCCAAGACTACAGCAGCTGACTTTGCGCCCCAAGATGCCCAGGACGTCGAAGACGAACCCGAGAAACCGTCCAAAAGCGCGTCCACCACCAAAGTCACCGCGTCTCAGCGAGCGCGCCAGTACCTACGCTGGGCCAAGGCTCACCCTTATCCCGCGACCGACAAGGACGGAAACATCACCACCGCGGACGATGATGAGGACCGCAAGACCGTGTACGCCCTGATTCGACAGATCGACCCCAGCGGGGATAAGCTTCAATCGCTTGCATCTCTCTGCGAGGAGGGGGCCGGCGAGAAGAAGTGGCCTGCCAGCTGGGACCAGGGCAAACTTGGATACCTCAAAGGGATGATCAAGAAAGACCTGGTTCGTTGGGTACGGCAGCTGGTCCCGGTAGAGGAGGAGGATGAGGACGAGGTCGAAGTGGCTGCGAACGCGTCGCTACCAGCCACCGTTGGCACAGGCAGCGCACAAGCCGAGGAGGCGGTGGCGGCAGAGGAGCTGGCCAAGCGAGTCGATGGCTTGAGTGTGGGCGCTGAAGTCGGCGTGCAGGGGGGTCTGGTTCTGCAGCTGGAGTCGCAACCCGTGGGCGCGGCGCAGGTTACCGGCGGTGAGGGCGGCGCTCTCCTCGGTCCCGTTGGCGTTCAGGCCGCTCCTCCGCTGGCTTTTGCGAGTGTGCCATCTCCTGCAGCAAGACCACAGGCAAACCCTCAGCAGTCCATCACCCGAGACGCTCTCTTCGGTGTTGGCGTTCAGACCGCTCCTCAGCCAGCTTTGACGGGCTTGCTGTCGCCTGCAGCAAGACCGCAAGCAAACCCTCAGCAGATTCTCCAGAACACTTTCCTCGGTGTTGGCATCCAGACCGCTCCTCCTCCAGCACCGGTTGTACCATCGTCAGCACCAGGACCACCAGCAAACAGTCAACAGTCCATTGCCCACAATTGGTTCAGTGCTGGCGCTGAGGTTGCTCCTGCCCTTGCCCCTGCTCCTGTGAACGTGCAGCCATCCCCAGCACCTGCACCAAGACCAGTCACTCAGCAGCCCGTCCAGTACGATCCCGCCTGGTGGCAGTGGTATCGCCAGCGCCATGCCGCCAGACGCCGCGCTGAGAGGGAGGAGGAGGAGGAGGCTGGTTTCTTCTAGAAGCGCGCATCCGGGATGTCTTTGATGTGGCAGTGTGGGGGATTTAGGTGGAGATGCGGCGGCCATCTGCCTGCGTCATGGTTCATGTTCATGTTCATGTTCATGCAGTGTTGGCAGTCAAGAAGCCCCGCCAGTTCGTCCCATGGCTCATGCAGCACCCCTCCAGCTGTTCATGCAGTCCTGCGTGTCGTCACGAACAGGTGGGGCGACAGCTTCGTTGCCATCGCCCGTTGGAATTGGGTTCATGTTGCTGGTTCTGTATAAGTAGGTAATTAGCTGCGGTGGCCTAGCGCGCGGAGCAGAAGGGGAAGGTCCCGTTCTTCCTTCTCTGGATATGAAGGCGTAAATCGCAAAATCTCAAGATGCAATCACTTGCGTGCCATCTCGCCCAAGCGAGAACGAACTTGTCACTGAACAACCATGTTGATTGTCACTCTTGACCTTTGGGATGATGCCCGAACGAACCAACGGGTACGCCCGCCTCTCCGAGCAACACCGTGACCCTCTCCTCCTCAGGACCGGCACAGGCTCGTAAACTCTCTCCCACAACACCCTCACGTAAGTCTCGATCAATACCGCTGGCTATGCGCTGTTCCTGACCCAGAGTGTGCAGTCCTACTACACGATGCTTGTCCAAACGGCATCGCTCTCGCGCCTCCGGGCCACAAGCCAAGTCCATCCATTCCTTCGGGAGTGCGACGCTTGGACTCAATCAGCCTGTCCACCATGATCGCAACCCGTAAGTCCCCCATGATGCATCTTGTCCAACGAATGTTTGCTGACCAGACTCGCAGCTGTGCGACCTCACACTTCCCACATCACCATGTCGTCCGCGCCGACCGCAAGACTTCCGTCAAGGTCCGCCCCGCCCCCGCCCTGCCCCTCATCACCAACCCCGCATCGCCGTCCGTCGGGTGCCACAACACACTGCTCAAAGCCCAAGAGTGTTCACATCTTGTGAACCGTGGTCTGGCCAGCCACGTGGAAGCTCTCCAAAGGGTTGAAGCAGTGTTCGTGGTCGCCTGGATGACGCGATCAGGGAACGGTGAAGAGGACAGGCACATCCATGCACGTCCGGCGCACTGCCCACCTTGTGGGTCCAGGAAACCGTGTGCTGTGTGGGGCTCCGGCTCCGGCATGTCCGGTGTACTGCCCGTTTCGCGGGTTCAGGAACCGGCATCCATCATCGTCTTGTCGGTGTACTGCCCGCCCTTGTGGGTTCAGGAACCGACATGACTTTGGGGCTTGCGGGTCAATGCGTAGGATGTCCATCTGCGTGTCCGGTGTACTGCCTGGCGCTCGCTAGGTTCAGGAACCGTCGTGCATCATCACGCACGCGCAACTTCACGGCGGGTGTGTGCGGTGGAGATGTGGTGCGACTCGAGTTGGAGTTTTCCTTTCTTGGTTTCCTGTACCCTTGTTTCCTCGGTGTCGTAGATCAGAACAGCACCAGCCGTGAGACCTCAAGGTGGGGTGTGTGTGGTCTGGCCAGCCACGTACTCCCTCTTCCAAGGTTCGGCGATGGGTGGTTCGTTCTGGCGGCATCAGGGTAGTTGGCACGGCTTGTGTGTAAGCCGGGGAAAAAAAAAAAAAAAAAAAAAAAAAAAAAAAAAAAAAAGGCCTGAAGTGTGAGGGTGTCGTCGGTCTACCGGTGTCGCGATGGGGTCTGATCAGCTCCTTCTTGCGCGCCCAGATTGACCTCGCCTTCTGCTTCAGCAGGCATCATGTGTCATTAGGCCGGACGTCCACCGTGGCGCATTCGGAAAAAGAAGCCAAAAAAAAAAAAAAAAAAAACGCTGCTGAGTTCTCTGGTCACGTCCATCTTCTACGGGTAGCTGCATGAGACTTGCATGATGTAGAGGGACTCGGGATGCGCGTCCTCTCCGTGACACGTTTGTGGTGGTGATGATGGGCTTCGAGTGTGTTGCGCGCCAACAATGGACTTGGGCAGTTCTGACTTCCAGCTTGGGAGGGAATGATGGTCTGTGCACTGCAAGGACACAATCATGATTCACAGGCCGCCACAGCACGTGCCAGTACGTACTTCAGCGCCACATCCACCGCCCGCCCGCAGCAGTGCTGAGATGAGCCACAGCTGGTCCGTTGTCCGAAAACTCCCACATCAGCCTCTGAGACAACACGATGCAGGGTCTGAGGCACTTGTCATAAAACTTAATCAGTTCAAACCTTTTTTCTTCCCAAATTCTTTTCTTCTTCCCGACTCATTTTCAGTGTGGGCTTGTCCGTAGGTGGGAGCTGTCCATTGGCAGTTGGAGGTACGTATCTCTCAAAAATCCCCAATGCATTGGGGACTTTTCACCTGGCAGTACCTACCACGTGACTCCAGATGTCGCCATTGTATTGGGGATTTTTTTGATTACATCAGATGTCCCCAAGGGTTTCTGTGGGGCATGGTGTCCGTGCGCAAAATGAAAGTGACGATTTACAGTGGACATTCCGTCACATTTGCTCTGGTCACGTGGTGGCGGGCCACACTGCCACCCGCCCGCTGCGTCGGCCTTCAGCCACCAAGATCCAAGGTGTGACGGTGCAGGTTCTGTGATCCCGCACGTCCCGCAAGGTGAATACCTCTCGTTTGCGCTCAGCTGTTAGAAGCAGCACCGTGAGAATTCTTTTCCCCAGTTGGAGCTTTCAGGCGGGGAGGTCCAGTGTCCATGCGCGACAACACTCGAACGAACATGACGATCTACAGTGGGGAGATCGTCACATTCGATTTCGTCACGTGAAGTGGCGACCACACAGGGTGCATCTCTGACGCGCCCGACGCGTAGCATGGATCTTCAGCCACTAAAATCCAGCCGGGTGGGGCGGTGCAGGCTCCAGTGTCTGGGGGTCTGCAAGGTCACATGCCGGGAGGGTGGCAGAGGGGTCTCTCGCATGGAGCTGCCACCTGCTTTGTACAGCAGCAAACCACACTCTCACGACTGTCTGTTTTGCTTAACGACCTTTTACCCCGCGTATTGTCCCAGGATGATGCGGAGCGACACTCGGTAGCCGGCTATCAAGCCCATCGGATGCCATCCAGCGCTTTCGCACGGCACAGGCCGGATGACGTCCGCGATGGGACCTTTCGCGCCGTAGCCTTGGGCGACGCTCTCAAGCCAACGCCTGGCAAGTCACAAGTCCATGGAATTGACAGCAAGCTGATAGATACACTTGCTAGTGACGACTTTGACTACCCCGGAAGCTGCTTCGCAAAGGTGATCCTCGTCGGACAAGCTCGCGAGCTCCGATAAACCCCTCCCGCGAACGACCGACCAACCGCAACCCCCACTCTCCAATCCGATCCAACCAAACCCTTCCCTTTCGAGTCTACATAGTTCTCCGGGGAGGATGTTTCGCGCAAGCTCGGCGGTGCTTGGTCTGGCCTTGCTGTAGTATGGATGCCGGTGATGCTTGGTTCATGTCCCCAGCAGTACGTTACTCGTCGTACCTTCTCGGGGAGTTGAGGGTCAAGCATGCCACTGCCTCTCGGGCGTCGTAGACACTGCGCGGGCGGGGATGCAGTCGGCATGGGAGGATCAGGCTCGGTATCCCGATGGGAGGAGATGCTCTACATGGTCAGCCACCGGAGTGCCTGCCATTACATGCTCCGCACAATGGGAAGGCAGGAGGCAGCCTAAAGCATCTGCCCCGGACGCTACACTGAGACTGCGCCTGCCGTTGTCGTGGTTGGCCTCAGGAAGCCACTTCGTGACCGAGCAGCGTCAGTCATGGCTTGCCGGCTCTTGCTCGCCGGGGGACTGCAAAGACTGACAGGAAGGTGCTCTCCAAACCTAACGTGTCACGATTCCCCGTGAAAAGAGTTTGCGCCTGCCCTCCGACTTGAGCGCCTTCCAATGCCTTCCATGCCTGACGGCTGCCTTGCCCACCTCAACAGGGACGCAACCCTTCGCTCCATCGTCGCCCCCATCGTCGCCCCCAGCCCAGACCGGACGCACCATGACTCCTACATCACCACAACCTCGCCTCCGTCTCTCGCATTTCATGTTGAGGAAGTTTCGAGCCCACCCAGTACGTCTCTCGCATTTCATTCTTGTTGCATCTCGCCAGTGCAGTCCGTCTCATTCGAGCAACGTCCGTACGTACAAGCGATGCGTTGCTATGGTATGGCCCATTACCACGCATGAACGAACACGAACTGCCCGAGCTCACATCGAAGTCTGCCAGATTACCAGGTTACCAAATGGTAATCTGGTAACCGGGTGCGTGGGGGTGCGTCTTCCCATCTCCGCCCCAGCGCCATCCCACCCACCTCAGACCTCGCTCCGCGACACAACATCAACCATCTTCGCAGCCCCATCCAAGCCGAACCTTGTCAACGTCCCTGCACCTCGTATCGAACTTGTACAATCGATTGCTTTTGCACGGCTTCCCCTCCGTCGACACGAACGGCCTTCCGAGTTAATACTCCCTCACACCACTCGGGTCTGCTCTCGTCGCGACGTAGGTACCCCAGGACCACCATGCAGTACAGTCATCGTTGCCAGAAACCAGCAATCCGCTGACAATTTCCACAGCTGGCAGGAAGCGCATGTCCGCCGCCGCAGCAGGACTTGCGAGTGGGGCGATTACGAGTCCTTATAGGACACTTTACTCCAGCTGAGCTGGCCCTCGCGCCGCCCGTCAAGGCTCTGGAAGATATGGAAAAGGCGTTTCCAACGCGAGCAAGGAAGGTGGCAGCATCGTGTCGTACTTCTTCGACGAGGAGAGCTTCTCGGAGGAAGCTGTTTCGGTCTCTTCGTTTACCAGCTCTGCCGGACCCGGAGTGGCCGGAAAATCAGGGAGGACAAGAATTTCGGCGAGCTCCCTAGCAATCATAGAGGGCACCATGCAGCCTCATGGAGAGTCCGAGGTTCGCAGCGGCAATCCTCATGGGACACTTTACTCCAGCTGAGCTGGCCCTCGCGCCGTCCGTTGAAGCTCTGGGAGATATGGAAAAGGCGTTGGCGTCCGTTGAGGCTCTGGAAGATATGGAAAAGGCGTTGGCGCAGCTCGGAGACCACCTCGGTGGAGGGGATTCTACGTCACAAGCCAGGAGAGAAATGAGACCGTAGACACATGCATCGCAGGCGGGCGGGAGGGGCCAAGAAACATTACGACGTCACGAATTGAACGGTCATGTCAAGTGTAAGGGGGAAGAAGTAGATCAAACAAGTACATACCAAAAAAAGCTCGAGAAGAGCGTTGCAACCATGATTCGAGCCCCAGGAGCCCATGCCGCTGCCGATGGTGATGCTGGTGAGTCTGCGGCTTTTGAGCACGCTGAGAATGAGAAGAAGGGCGTGAAGGGAAAGGGGCAGCGCGGGATGCGCTGGTGCTGGAGCAGATGCAGCTCGTCAGCCGTCTTGGTGTAGACTGGCATCCCGTCAGAAGAGGCCCTTGGGGATTCGTTGGCGTATGGGCTTTTGGCTACCCTGAGCATGCATTGCGAGAGCATGATTTTCAGACACTGCGGACGCTGAAGCTAGGTCCTCCAGCGAAACTACCGGAGCGAAAGCCCGAAGACCGGTGCCGCCGGTGCTGCCCGGGGCCCGCGCCTACCTCCGCGTCTCCTGCTTTCCTGCCCTCTCCGCGCCGCATTGATTAATCGTCAAAAGGTATTCTCTTGTGTGAATTCAGCTAGCTAATCGCCGAAGGAAAGGAGTGGGGGGCCGATCTTTGGCAGAGCTTCCCGTAGAATTAACGGATCTCGCTCCGGGCCGTTGCCCGCGAAAACCAGACCGCGGCCCACATAGAGGTTCACAAGAGGTAAAGAGACGCCGATGAGGATGAGGATGGGCAGGCTGTGTGCCATATGTGATTGTCGAAGCATGTGTAGGAATTAGGGCCTTGTGCCTGTCACACGCAGTACTTAATAGCTGAGATAGAGGGGGGCTGTTCCTATAAGCTGGATTCTTTGCAGGTTGAATTCTTTGCAGGTCGAAGGTTGAATTCTTTGCAGGTTGAATTCTTTGCAGGTTGAATTCTTTGCAGGTTGAATTCTTTGCAGGTTGAATTCTTTACAGGTCGAAGGTTGAATTCTTTGCAGGTTGAATTCTTTGCAGGTTGAATTCTTTGCAGGTTGAATTCTTTGCAGGTTGAATTCTTTGCAGGTTGAATTCTTTGCAGGTTGAATTCTCACAGGTTGAATTCTCATAGGTTGAATTCTCATAGGTTGAATTCTTATAGGTTGAATTCTCATAGGTTGAATTCTTTACAGGTCGAAGGTTAAATTCTCAAAGGTCGAATTCTTAAAGGTTGAATTCTTATAGGTTGAATTCTTATAAGTTGAATTCTTATAGGTTGAATTCTTTATAAGCTTTAGATAACTTATATTTCTTTATATTTCTCTCTATTTATTAAGCTTATTCTACTTTCTACTCTATAGGTTTACTTTTGATAACTTATTAAACCTTTAATAATACTTATAGATACTAGCGCTATTTAGCTAATAAAATAATAATACTTCTAAAAGATGCTTTTTAACCTAGAGGAGCTCTTACTAAGACTTAACAACTTTATTACTAATTAGTAGACTTATCTCAAGAGAAGAACGTTTTAAGAGAAGAAGAAGAGGTATAGTTATAGTTACAGCTAGTAGCAACATAGCGCCTCTAAGCCTAGCCTCAGCTACTTAACCGCCACCACACCTTAGCATGGCCACCCTTAGACCTAAGGACTGTCCTAGGTTGAAGCTTTTGATGTCGCAAAGCTCTTAAGTGCTAAGGTCGTCCTACGGAGCAGGCTGTTAATGTCTTCATATGTTACAGGTCAGACTCGGCATTCACACAGTTGCCAGGGGCACACAGATTCATGACATTGGAAAAAGAGACGTTTTTGGTCGGACCGTATGGAACGTCTTTTCATCCATCATCAGGCCGGCCAGAGAAATCAATCCATTGCAAGGTATGTGATAATCGGTCTTCAATATTGCATCCGTTACATCTTAGGGTCGAGTGCGAGCCAGACTTGGTAGATTACGGCAGAATCCCTGGTATTATAACCTCATCTCGCATAATCAAACATCAGAAGTGAAAGAGCCTCGGTGGAAGCATCGTCAAACCCGGGATACAAATTTCCAATATGAGATACTGCGTTCCATTTTCCGCACTCGGACAGCCGTCAATTCTCGACTTGTCGAGACGTTCGGTTCGTCGCATATGTTTGTTCACTCGCCGTGGCGCCAGTCCAAATCAATTCACAGAAATTAAGTCGAGAGTTTGTTCGTTCGGTGAAGCTGTGTGGCGAGTCCTGGCGCCCTGTTGTAAGGCAGGGTGATAACTTCATTTTGGGAAGGAACGTCCAGGCGTACTTGCTACAGAAAATATGAACTCGATCGACCCCTCTTTTCGGCGGCTCGGCCTCGACGTCTTTGACATTAGATCGACGAACGACACGTATTTTCAGGACTCACTCGATTTTCGACCCGCGCTTTCTCTTCCTGAAGTCTGCCCCTTCCTTACTCTTCAAATCTCCAGAAACGCGCCTCAAAACATATCTTCGTCCACCATCAGCCGGACTGCCTACCCGAACATCGCACCAGCCGCTCATACGTAAGCTATACCTCACCCTCTCTCTCTTTGATTTGTTTTTGCACCTCCTCTTGCGCAGAATTTGAACGGAAACTGACTGCGCCCGCTCTCGTTCTAGACAAGATGCCTGGAGAAAGCTCGCAGCAGCGGCAAGAAACACCCGAGGTGAACGACTGCATTTTCGTCGTTTCTACCGGCTTTCCCGTTCCAGCCAGAAGAAGCCCTCTCCCGACCTCTGCCCCCATGCCGACTGGCGTCGACGACAATGAGGGTGCGGCTCCCAAAGAGACTGAGAGAGTCGGCCCGCCCAGCCCCTGCAAAGGCGACCAGAAAATCAAGGAAGGAAAGCCCAAGGACGACGCTATCCCCGCAGATGAAGACGAGGGCATCGTCGTAGCTGCACCAGAGCCTGGCACCAATAAGAAGCCGCTGTCGAAGGATGAAGGCATCGCGACTTGACCAGTTTTGATGACGGCTTGCTATACGAACCTAACACGTCAAGACACGACTAAAGTATGGGCAAGATGGGGCGGTGTTGTCTTTGTGTAAGGGTGGAAACCGCTGTCTTCGTGGGCTTTGATACCGACGTTTAAGTCATGATTGAGTGGAATACCGCAGTGACGGGAGAGAATCGCAGAATTAGACACAATGGCTTTATTTGACGCATGCTGCACTGCCCAAATTTGAGGCTTCAATTTTCAAGAACGCGCTTTTTTCGAAAGACCTTGTATAATGTTGCGTTTGAATCCCCACTAACTGGCCTCTGATCTGCATGTTGGATGGAAAATCACCCGTCACAAAAGCTCAAGGGGTCTCAGCCACATAGAAGCGAGCGAAAGTTATGTTAGCTCATCGAGAAATCTCCCAAGGAAGGTATGCAAGCCCGTGGTTCCTTGTTTCACGAAATGAGAAAGATAAAATGATTGAAGACAGGCGCATAAATTCAGAATTATTGAAGGGAATTCATACAAGATTGTCTAAGATCAGCGCTGCCGTTGATTGACACAGCTGATACCGGTCACATTTTCCGCCGATAATTTCAAATCACCTTCGTGAATAGCTGCGATATCATTTGAAGACTTGCCAAGCCTTCTCACAGTCTACCTCGCAGTATTGACATCCAGAAGCTTGAATAACTCACAAAAATACAAACGCCTCGCCGCAAGTTCAGTTCCAATGCATCAGCAATCACTGTGTCCCATTTGCCGCTGGTCACCAAAGGATTCGCGAGACAATCGACTAAGAACATTTCTATCATGTCCCGCGAGGCCATGAGCTTCTCATCTGCCCTTTAGCGGCAGAGAATGGCGCCCATACTGACAAAATTCAGGGACTTGGGTGATGAGATGAAAGATCCAAGTGGCAAGATGAGTCACGACTCAACGTCCCGGGACTGGAACACACCAGGACGCAGTCGAAGCGACTAAAGATCAGTCAGCAGGGAATTTCTGACCCCTCTGCCCCTCAAAACCCACAACAGGCATGGAATCCTAATCACTCGACCTGTCGAAACTGGTAGTTAAGACGCCGTGGGGTATGAGGCTCAGCAATGTGAGACATGAGTTGCAGTCGGTCTTTGCACGCGGGTTTCTTTTATACGGCACTAACTTGAGAACGCATAATATCAAGCATCATCTGGAGGACGGGAAGTGTCATCCACTGATATCGGATGAGCTGAATGTTTGAAAAGGGGCGCGCAAGAAGGATTGTGAACATTGAATGTATCATGCGGCAGCTTTCCCTCACGGCTTTGATTGACGGTCAACAAGACTCCAATGGTATTCCTAATAAGTTGCCTTGTTCTAGGCGGCCTTCCTGACGGCCATCTTAACGTGGTTTCCGCAGACGTCAGCCATCGACCGTGACCTGTGGGCTTTACGGAACAAGCACATATTCCAATTGTCTTGGGACAATTCAATCAGCCCAGGACGCCAAAGTCATCGAGACTTACGACAATCGGACACCACTGAACCCCAAGTCAAAGTTTCATCTCCTTACATCACACAATTTGGAATTCCGAAAGCACCGTACATCTTCAGGTGGAGCGTTTCCCGGAAAAAAGAGAAACTTTGCATGCGCGTACTTCGCGGGCGCTCTCAGGGGCACAGCATCCTTGAGCGATGAGAATGAGCCATCCGTGAACTTCATATCGGCAGCGGCTCTTTGAAGGGTTTTTGAACTGCAGTCTCCAACTTTACGATACTCGGAGGAATCATAGCCTGTCCAAGGGTGTGGTATAACTCGCAATCACTACTGAGCTTGAGCGAGGGCTAATAAAGTCTCCGTGGTGTCTTGGAGTTGCACCGTTTTGAGCATCCTGCTAACGATCCTTTTGTTCTCAATAGCAAATATCGCTGTGAAAGACGTCTAAATGAGGTCGTCAGCGCAGTAGAGATCACTAGTTTGCCTGCGAGTTTCACTCAGATTTCAAGATAACATTCCGCAGAAGTGTATTCTTCATAAAGACAAGCCCTTCTTCAAAAGTTTAGACTTCTATAATTTGTCCAAGCGTCAGAGACGGCCGTGAGTTTACACTGCTGGCGCTTTCATGGGTCGGGGCACACTTGTCGATCGCCCTTCTCAATCGGCTCTCTCAGTATGGCGTCCTGGACAATTCCTGCCGCCTCCGAAGTCAATGTTGACGATGACCGCTTCACTGATCCATCAAGCATGTTTCTGAATTAAAAATGGGACGAACTAGCGGACCTAGCCTCTTTGATGCATTCATTCATACCTTAGGTCTGGAGAGGTTTGGTCGGCTTCGGCACATTGTGATAGCTTCACCCCCAGTGTGGACTCTTGGCATCACGAACGGCATATCATGCTTCTGGCTTCATGTCCAAATGACACGAACATAACCGGGACTTAGGCCACTTCAGGAAAACTTTCTCGCAATACCAGGTTTAGTAAAGATCGTTCTCGAGCACGACTCACCGACGCCTTTTGTTTTGAAATCCTCTCCAGGCCCGGCGTCTCACGAAGCAGAGTACGCAAGGTGTGTTTAGCAGTGAGCCATTATCTACGACCCCTCGATGTTTGATCTCTAGCATTTGAGTTGTGTCCACGAAAGGCAAACGTGCGCAATGGTTGACGGGAGCAAATTTTCCATAAGTGAAAACTCCAGCTGAGGATGGATTCCTCCCAATGCAGTGCTCTTTCATAAGAGATATCAATTGAAGATAACTCCTAAATTGGAATCGCTTACCCCTATTTGCGCCGAGGCCTACTGATAACATAGCTGCGCCGGGACGGCCTACTCACGAGAATGGCCTTGGTTTCGTTGGTTCTCTAGGATGTGCCGATTCAGGCCCAATTGCAAAGACAGCCATGCGAAGTCTTTGGCCAAGGGAGCTCAGCCTTCAAGATCCGTTCATACAGAGAAGAATATCCTCTTCCAGACTTCCCTCCCCGGAACTCGACGGACATGCTGCACGAAATAGCCATCATATCTTTGTGTAGTGTCTCAACGGCTCAGTTACATAGTTGAAGCTTATTGTTCGAAAGAGCGCAAGTCGTGAAGTGCTAAAATCTCCAAGTACAAGCTCCATTGAGCCCCACTATTCTTGATGAACGATGGCATGGCAGTGGAAATCAATGACCTGAGCTACAAGATATACCCTTGCTTTTCAAGACGAAAGAAGAAAAGAATACAGACATAGCGATGATATAATTATCATATGAATGTTCTTGACATTCACATAACGCATTTTTAATGTTTCAGCGTCTCTCGGGAGATTCCGGCCTGTACCGACGAGCCCGGTCTCCGAACGCTGGGAAAGATGCTGGAAGGCAGAACCAGCGGTGCGTCTAGTGGCTTACCGCTAGTCGAATACATCTTCCAAAACCGTCTTATATTGTTTACAAAAGTAATTAAACTGAAAGTAGGATGTCATTGAAATATCTTTTCCTGTGGGAGGTTCCATTGTGGGAAAGTTCCGGTGACTTCCGTCCCGACTAACAAGATGACGCTGTAAGTCGAACAGATGATCGGATGGAATCGTAGCAGAGACATCTAGCAGACAGAGTTCTCGACCTGAATGATCCAACGCACGTCAGTACCCTGACAGAAGATGTGGTGGCTCTCCCAAGCTCCGAGTTCGTTCTTTGGATACAAATGAAACTGAAGAATGTTCTGCGCGCCCTGAAACCCAGTAGTTGCGATTGGGTGCTATTTTCAAGGTATGGATCCCATGTTGAACGTTGAAGGGGAAGTACGATGTCGTTTCCCTTTGCCATCTGTGTGGGAATTTACGCACCGCGTTATCTGGGTCGTTGGCGCGCATAAACAGACGGACAGACTTTGACTTGATCTTCTGACCCGTAGGCCAAGCGGCTGGGGAGTTTCTAATGTGCCTCAATCAACTGAGGGTCGTTGATGAAAGGGTTTCTTCAGCATTCTTGTGTAGTTCGTCCTTCTCCGGAGTCATATTCCTGGTTCTGAATATCTATCAACTCCCTCGCCGGGATTGACACCAACTTCTTGCTGGGCTATTGCGCTGCATACACGATTTTTGAGTCCTTGGAGAAAGGTGTAATGTCCTACGATCCGCCCGAACCTGAAAAGAACTTTTGCATTCATGTGCTTGAGCTTGGAGTTCGAGGAATGAAACCGAGGAGGCGGACTATGCCCACGATGTAAGTTGTCTATCGAAGAAGGGTTTCCAAGGGTCCAAATTCTTGTCAGGTATTCTCGTCCTTCTGTTCTTGAATGCTGCTGATAGGACGACAGACGATCTGATTGTAGCCTTCCATTTTGTCAGATGGAAATATTTCCCCGATGGAATGTGCCTGGTTTTGGTCCAGGACACGTTGGTGGCGAAAGAGTGTCATTGAATTCAAGCCTATCATAAATAAGCAAGCCACTATCGACCGTCAAAGAGGTCGGCGTCTTTGCCCACTGAACTTCATATCTTATGTTGGCGTATACCTGCATACTCCTTGTTGTTATCGCCGGCGTTCTAAGGTGCTTAATAGTCTCTCATCCGTTAGATACTTGATTGTGCAGCCCATCTTTGTTGTCTTGGGGTTGGCATATGGCTGCCATCTACGTGTTTTTGTGTCTTCGAGAACATGAGTATCAGCAATCGAAAATAGGCTGGCTGGGCGTTGTGTCCAAGTACGTATGCTCCAATGTTTCGGCTCTTACCTTCCAGGAAAACATCTCTTCCCTTCCGGATTAACGACAAGGTGAACATGTCATTCAACATAGATATTCATGAATTAGCATGACTGGAAAGTCGGCATCAGGCTGACGTACCGGAGAAGGGCATCAGTATTGGAATTATTATGGAAACTTCCAATTCACCCCACTCCAACCTGCTTGTCCGTCACGTACTTACGTATACTAACGGTGTGTGCAATGCAGGAGGTTGACAGGTGAAGTGTATTGTAATTTGTGCGGCATTTGCTCCTGGGGGGGGGAGATGGAAGTGCGCATCAGTTCAGCCACCTTCGCGTAGATTTCAGACCATGGACACTTGGGATTGCTGATATGAGAAGTAACATTGAACTCAGCCGTGCATGTTGGATCTGCGCGTTCAACATAAAAACTGTTCAATGAGTTGTGGATGACTTGAGACCGCTTGATTCCCTCAGGGGTTCTAGACGTGTCGAGAGCTTTATTTTCTGTCGCAGAATCCGAGGCTATTGGCCACAGAGGACAAAGAGAGATCGAAGTATTCGGATATCCGACATAACCCGCGTGAAACATGGCTGTTTCCAGACCGCCCGGAAAACCACTGACTTTCGAGATGGTCATGCAGTCTCGTCCCATGTCGAAAACGGCCACTTCTCCAGCAACAGCAGAGCCAAGTCTTGCAGCGCACTGGAAGAACAAATACAACGCCGGTAATCGCCTGCCATCTTCTGCGTCCACTGCAAGAGGGCTCCAGGACTTTTAGTAATTGCATACTAATACAGGCTGTCATGTTTTGTACTACCAGCGAAGTATCTTCAGACTTTCATGTGTTTCGTCTGCTTTGTCAGTTTCCGTAATAAGAGGTGTTCAATGCAGTTGGAGTCCCGTCCGTCGTGTTTTTACTCAATTCTTTCGACCCATTCAGAGCGTCTTTTGTGTCCAAAGCGGAGACGCGTTTGAGTTCCAAAAGATGTGTCTTTTGACTCACTAACCCTTCTCCTTGCCAGAATGAATCGGATCACCGGATTTCTCAGCATCTCGCTGGGCCATGCACGTATTGTACGATTTCGCATGTGTTGGTCTGTGTCGTTTTGGTCAAGTCCCATCCCCTCTGAGAACAAACGTATCGCTTTAAGACGAGATCTGAAGACCCGGAAGACAGGAAGGCAGGATGACACAACCCCACCATCTTCACTTGTGGCGGTTGATTATCATATCAAGTGTCCGGGTCCCCGTTTTTGGCATTGATGCTAAGGAGTTCCCGCGACTTGCTTCCTACCTCCCTGTGGGACTTCGGTGAAAGTGCTCCTCGAAGGATATAGAAACAGTGACCCGGCTAGTAAAAGCTTCTCTCTTGGAAAACAAATCACATCCTAGTCGGTTTGAAATTTCTCCTTCGGCATTTTGTCTTCTCTATCCTTAGATCATGGGCTCAGGAGTATCTTGGCACAAAACACCTCAAGATCCATGCCAGGCTGGCTCGCATAGACAGTAGAATGACTCTTCAAGACACTTGGAGCGCGGCGGCATTGAATAGCGCCTCGTCAGGTAATTGCGCGTTCTATTGCGAACAGACATGGCCCGTAGAAACTGCGAATACTCAGCCGCATACAAAGATAGTTGCCTCCCGAGGTTTCGCTTGTGGCGCTTCTGTCCCTGCAGCAGAAAGCTTGAACTGTTCAAGATAGGAGGGACCGATCATGGGCTTGCTGAGATCTTGGGTCCTTGCGAACGACGCCTCTGTCATTTCAATGAACCAACCTCGGAGGGGCTCGGCGCTCGATGAAGTAGGGGCCCGCAAACTGGCAGTCTACCTGGTTCCCCTTACTACAGAAAGTTATTTTGACGTTTTCTTCTCAAGATCGCCCCTCTTTCCGTCTCCTTTACGTAGTCTTACTATGACCATGTTTGAACATGGATTCAGTGTGCAGGTGGCCATAGAGGTTTCTCTAGCCCAGGCCATCCTGGCCCGAAGAAAAAAGTTAGAAGGGAAGAAAGATTCAGTGTGCAGGTGTGCTGCCTGCGCTGGTGGCCGATTCTTGGGCAGAGCCAACAGCGTCCGTGTCGCTGTAACTACAGGGGTCATCTACCGATCCTAGGCCTGAAATCGGTAGGTGGTCTCCACTGAAGCCACTCGACTTAGGCCCTGATGCACCTGTACCTACAGGTACGACGTGCCGATTTTCAGCGAGGAACCGCCAAGGACGTGACAAAGCTACGTCGATCCCCAGGGCTCGCTCAGCTACGGCCTGAACATGTTGTATGTCGTCCCTCCATGACTCTTCATCGTGAAGTCCCATCCTTTCCATACCTCTGCGGCTTTCCGCTGTGTACAGTTCTTGAAGGCATGATTCCGTTTCAAACGTAAAGGATCAGATACACACATAGTACGTACTAAGGAAATCACGAAGTGGGAATGCAAGCTTTCCACGCAGCAACGCTCTCGAATGCATCATTTCCAAGACATAAGGTAGTCAGCATAAGACCAGGCAATGTAATAAACCCCGAAGAATTGAAAGTTTGGGAGTTATTTGGCAGATGATTGGCAGGAAAGAATGTCTATTCTATGCGTTGCAAAAGTTCGCTCTTTGTCCTTGACATGCTGGCTTTTGGGACTGCATTCACCACGCTTGGTGCTTTCCTGACTTCTCCACTAATTTTGTTCCCTTTGTTCCCAGCCAGACGGTTGCTCATCAGATGTATCCAGTCCTGTTTCATCTGTACAAACACCGTAGGGAAAAGGGTGTGGTATGGTGGTGCCACGATGGCATTGTCGGGAAGGCGTTGTTGGAGATACTTTGATTTAAGTCAAGCTGCTCTTCTCCCCCGCATCGAGGGAGTGAAACGATCAAGTTATGATGAGTGGAAAGACATCTCTCGAGATGATACGTTTGAGTTGCCGACGAGATGCCTTCAGTCGAGCCATATAACTTCTTTCATCCCCTATTCTCATTCCCAACTAATAGCGGCTTTGGGGAGCCGGCCAGCTGCTGATCACCCGAGTTGTAGCTACACCACGGCTCGATATCTGAAGCAGTTGTTAACTGCATCCATCACAGCCCGGCTGTTTACTGCTGAGGGCTTGCGTTTGTTGCCGCTCGGATGTTCTCAGGATCACTCGTTCCCCATAGAGAGATCATAAGACAGAAACAAGGTTGGAGAGCAAGGCTTTCGAACCAGCTTTCCGCACGTGGCGCAGTATCAGCACGATCAACCATGGAGGAAGAGCGAGGGCGCAATATGGGGCTTGTGGCACCTCGGCGTGATGCGCCTTACTTTGAATGAACGCGTAACGGTTGGAAGATTTCCCCGTCAGAATCATACGGCAGTCAAACATGTGCGCCTTCAGGCGGCAAACTGGGAAATAAAAGTTAGAAGTGCAGAAGGACGGTGTTGGATGGGCCGGGTGATGGTGAGCTCTGATGTTGATGGTAATCCGATTGGTTTCGATGAGGTTTTGTGTCTCTCCGAAATAGGCGAAAAAGTTGGTATTCAACGACATGATCGTGCTGTCTCAACAATCCTATTGACCGAATTGGCTGTGGTAAATGAGTCTTGTTCTTTATGTGACCGACATGCATGAATTATGAGAGCACACAAGGCTCTCTATGGCGATTCGAGGTTCTTCTCGGGCGGAACGAGCTTGACAGCAACCCAGATGATGAAGTTTTGCGGTCCATTACCCAGTTTCAAAGTCGTAGACGAACGGCAGAATCGTTCCCTAGCACTGTGGCGAGGTTCAGCGCCATCCGGCTGAGTATCTCACCAAATTGATCAATCTTGGGGAGACGATTGCGCCAAGTGGGCTGTCAAGCGACAGAGTCGGCCTTTCCGCTAAGCGATGTCGTTCGGTCGCCCCAGCTACCAATGGCCAGATCAGTGCTGTACAAGGTGAGATGCACGCATGTGGGAGCAAGCCGCAGATTCATTGTGGGGAGATTTGACGCCGGCAACATACTAGTAGACAAAGACGACCAGCTTCAACTCTTTCCCACCGCCAGGGAACCGTTGCCGTCGTTCCGGAACCCCTGAGGACGGGGCCAAAGTAGTCCTTGAGCTGTGTACAACGTCGGTCCAACTCGCATAGCTCTCGGCGCTGTCATGATGCTTTGCACTCGTGCCACGACTGAGCAGACATGAGCTCCATGGCGGCGATGTCTGGCTATCTAACATGGTCGGATGTTGCAGTCTAGGCTGGGAACGCAGCGGATAGTTCGATATCAGATGTCGCCACAGAATCTGTCCCAGCCAGCTTTCCGTCCATTTAGTCGGCTGTGGGTAGATATGTCTGTTTCGGAGACCGCTGTGAATAGCTTCATCTCCTCGCGACATGACATCGATATTTCCTTTGCCTATTTCGAGCATTCAAGCACCAGTGACACAAAGACACGGAGGTTAGCATCTCGCAATAATGCCTGATTACTGACCACAAACGTTTCTGCTTTCCCCCGATTTTTGCGGCCTTTTTGATGTCACCAACTTGACCCTTGCGGACTTTCTTGGCAGGAGTGTGCTGTCCTTACCGGCTTCCGACGATGGCATACGAATCAACCTAACGGGAAACATGTTATTCGCCGGTCTTGATTAAGCCGCAGACAGGGGTGCCATTAACCGCGAAGGACATCATTCTTCTTACCCTCTTGAAGGCTTGACGGTTGCGCGAAAGTGCCCAATTATGGCCTGGACCCCGTCAAATTCTTGATCAAATAGCATCTGAATTTGATGACTCACTTCGGTATATATCCTTCCTTGAAGGGACTCGAGCTGGACGCAACGTCCTTTACATCCAGGAATGGAACTGTGGTATTCTATCCATATGGGGGCAGCCTCAGCTTCATCCGACATCCACGCTTCACTCGTACCTTTTTTCCCATAGCTCCATCGTGAAGCGCTTTGCGCCAACTCCTTGTATGTTAAGGGAGACTGCAAGAAGTGACGTTTCATCGGCCCCAAGAATGCTCTTGCGCCGGTCTTCTTGAACAGGGAGCAACTCATATCAAGCTCCGATGCAACGCCCAATAAATTTCTCCAGCTCGCAGGCGGGGGGAGACGATCGAGAGCGTGGTTTGAACTGGGCCTGCGAGGACATTATCAATCCACTGCTGGCGAGGGTCGACGATGGCCCCCTTGTCGCAGCTGAGATCGGTTGCTTGAGACTATTTAACGACGGTGAACGATATGAATAAAACATCAAGCACAGGGAATCAACCGAATTTCGCTGGTAGGCAGATTTAATTGCGCTATTTCATACATCTGACTGGCTTCGTGTGGCTGATGAGACTCATGTTAGATGGCTGACCCAATCATCACGTGGTTAGCGTCCACGGAGGCGCATAAGGGGCCATGATGATTCAGAATGGCACGTCACAAACCATCTACTGTGCCAGGCAGATCTCTCCCAGTACCTGCTCGTAGTTTGAGAACACACATGGCTCAGTTCCATGACCTCCATAACGGACTCATGCTAGATGATTCAATCGTATTTGAGTCGGGGACAGCTGGCCTATGAAGCGTCGTGACCTGACATCGAAGGGTCACCGATGTTGCAAGACCAATGGAAACATGCCCCGGTCCTGCTACCTCCAAAACGAACAGCACGGTTCCCCCCTCGTATTCCTCCCCGTGCGAATCCCTGGCTGTTTTGATGATGCACTGAGTTCAGCGTCATCTGTGCTCAGGATGACCCCGAACGACCTCGAGTGTGAGCGAGTTCTGCGTCGAATAGGGGGCGGCGGTTTCAAACTGTACTTCTGCGGCTGCCTAGACCCAACGAGTGCCATTCCGCTGAATTCATCGCTGGTGGTTGAAGTTGGTATCTCCACGGGCGGGTTGTGAGGATGACAGTGCCTATGCGCGTCCAGTTCAATGTCCCGAAACCAACGGGCGTTGAGGACGTCCGTCTCGCGCTTGAGTAGCTCCGTGGCCGTATCGGTTTTCACGCCATCGTTGCTGGACCTGAACCAGTGGAAATGCCTCTAATCCTCGCGGCACATTTCAGGGTGGATCGACTGAAAGGGCAAACAACTTCAAGCTTCGGAGTGGCTTGTAGAGAGACGTCGCCTTTCATTTCGATCCTCATCAAATCATGCTGAAGCAAGTCATGCCGAAGGCGTCTGGGCAGATTGTGTTTCCTTGCTCAAAGCGGCTGGCGACGAGGCTGCCAGCCAGGCGGGAGGCAAAGCTGGCGCGACAAAGCTGGCAGGCGAAGCCGAGGCGAGCAGTTGCATGTGAGGATCGGTGCAAGGAGGGCAGAGGTACGCGGGTGAAGTTGAGTGAGCAAAACCGGGAGTAAATATCGAGAACCATCAATTTGACTGCACAGCTAGGGAGACGCGACCTGAGTGTATAGGCCGAGCTTGAGGTTGGCGTGAGGGTACCACGGGCCTCGGCGCTGGCGATGATGGAGGCGGACAAGCGGTCTTTGTACGAGTCTGTCAGGTTTGAGGTTTCTACTTTGAGGAAGCCGAAGGCGTGGGAGGGGACCACGATGTGTCCTGGGAAGGGGGTTGGGGAAGATGGCGGCGTTGCCTATGGCGGCGAGGGAGATGGGCTCCAGATGGACCAAAGGCAGAGGCTGGAGGTGCGGTGAAGACCGATGTCGGGGAAGGCCCTGAAAGGACGTCGCTCACCATCGTCGGCCTTGATGGCGTCGGTGAGGGTGTGATCTTTGCCGGCCTCCTCAACACCAGTGAAGTCGTTCTCGATGCCGAGCTTGGGGAGAGCACGGCGAGCGATTGGAGAATGGTGGCGTAGGCGGCAACTTAGTTGGTGAAAGTGGGAAGCCTCAGGCTAGCACGACTCGGGAGCGGTTCCATCGGTCTCGGCCATGGGTCGTGTAATGGAGAGCTGTCGGTCCAGGTGCAGATGGGATGTTGTCGTTCAGCATTGGGAGCAGACTGATAGAGCTGGTACAGGCCACAAGATCGACACAAGCAGGCCCAAGAGGCGAGAAGGTAGAGCGATGATTGATGGCTCTGGTCGAGTCGGGTGCGCGCAACTGGTGCAAAGACACGCAAGACGCTGCGAATGGCTCTGGTGGAGGATTGAGCTAATGAGGCCTGGAATTGCTCGGCGGCTTTCTGACGCAGTTGCTCCCACGCAAAAGAGTCGCAAACTTCCGGTCCTGCTGAGGCTGCTGTTGGTGCCGATTCCCCTGTGGGACCTGGGCAGCCCCGCGAACAGGAAAGCTGGTAATGAGGTTCGGTAAAGGCAGCGATCGACCATACGCCAGCGAAGAAATCTACCTCTGCCCGGTCAGAATTATGAAAGCTAGACATGCTTGGACGCTGTGTCATGCTCAATGCCCAATGAATGGGCGCCAACCTTTGTTGTTCACGAAGTGAGATCTACAAAGGAGTCTGCGAGGCCTGTTTTCGGCCTGCCGGGCGGACCTCCTGACCGTGACAGCCTCGATCGCGGCCGTGTGCTCCCTTCCAAGCCTTGCGCAGCCAATAACACCTGCATGCCTGTGTCAGCCAGCGAGAAGTCTGCAGCAACCTCATGGCGACTTCGTGGAAGAAGCTTGCGTTCGGGTATTCGTCCGGCGGGAAGGGGGTGGGGGGAGGGGGGGCGCGACGATCTCAGGGACATGAATAATGTATGCAGAAGCGCTTACGGTAGGGGATGTCGGTAATGCGCTGGCTTGGCAGAGTGGGAAGTCGGGCGAGGCGTGGCCAACGGGACAATCGGAACGGAGTCTTCAAGAAAACACGCCGGGCGATGGGATGAATGATCCTTCCCATGGGTAGATATGACTCGACTTGCTTTATTCGGTGGGGTCCTGCCCATGATTTCGGACGCATGATTTCGGACGCACCAGTTCTGAGTGCGTCCGAACCCTCCGACCACTTTGAGCGACGGCTGGGGACTTCGGGACTCCTCCGCTGGCAATGGGGTCAGCTAGGAAGTTGGAAGAGAGGGGTCCTAGGGATGTGGTTGGACGTTAACATGGTGTCATTGTGGGCTGTCAAGACTGTGGTGAATGGAGGCCAAGTTCATAGGTTCATCCCAAAGAAACGTGTATTGATTGACAGATGGGTCGGTGCTGCTAACTTCCTTTCCAAACAATCTTTTCCTGTAGGACGTCTTGGAGGGCGGCGCCTGTGTTGTTTTGTGTTTTGTGGAGTATCGGTGGTCTTGTCGGAGGGCTCCATGTCTCTGAAGCCAAGCCAGGTAGCGGAGGGAGGGGCAACGGTAGGGTGAACTTTGCTCGGGTGCATCTCCGAGAGAGGAGCCTTCAGTTGAGAAGAGGAGGAAAAGGAGGAGGAAAAAGAGGAGGAAGGCGGAGCCGGGTCGTGATCGGGGACGACGAGGGCATCAAGCTCTCAGCGACAGATCTTGCTCAGCGACGGAAGCGAGCGTCGGTTGAGGATCGGGTAACAACTGAAAAAGGACGTGTGTTCGGGGCCCGCGGTCTGCCGGTCGAGGTGATTGAAGGACACCTCCTGCAACGCTGTCCCGGTGTTCGATTGCCGGAAGCACGCCATCAGTCTGCTGCAGATGCTCTCCATGTTGCTGTCGACCTCAGCCTCCCGCGAAATCCAACCAAGACAAGGACGCTACGCAGCAACAATGTTGGGCAACGCAATGAAGGACGGGCCCTGACTGCAAACAGATTAGCGGGCAGGCAGATGTGATGGAACCTCGAGTGACCAACCTGTCGACCACTGATCGGGCTAAGAGCAGACGCGGGGAGCAAGATTTGGGGTGTTGTGCCACTCTACTGCCGCGAGATGGGCGGAGCACGCAGCAATGGTGGGACTCGGGAATTGAGGCTCAAAGCCCATCTTGAAGTTGAGACTGTCCAATGCCTGGGCCATGTTCGTTCCAATTGAGGTTCTACCGAATGGTCTCTTTTGCTGAAAACAATGTAAGAAGAGCAACGGTGTCGTGGTGGAAGTGCATGTCGAGGTCGAGGTCGAGGTCGAGCAGCGCTGCGGTGCAATGACGGCAGGCAGCGGGATTGGAGGCACGGTGGTGTGGAGCAAGCGTGGACAGCGAGCTCCTACTCAATAGCTCTTCCCAAAAGCTCATTCCTTCTCAAAAGCTCCCACTCCTTCCTCAAAGCTTGGAGGTGATGGTGGTACGGCCATCTGCAGGTACGTACCGATCGACAGTCAGTGTCTCATCTGGGTCCCCTCCCAGATATGGGGAAGGTGACATCTGCCAGGGGAAAGTGCGGGGCGAACCAATCATGTCAAATTCAGTGGCCAGTCACCCCTGCGCCCGGTGCCTGACTTACCTTGTTCGTGCACTAGTGGCGGGTGCTAATCTCCGATCGGAGATAGTGGAGAGGCAGACAGGGTCCTTCGACTGACGACCCGGCATCAGGGTCCTTGCGAAGCCTCCACGTCTCCCAGTCCTGCGCCGGAAAATGCAAGATGTTCGTACTACTTGTAAACACAGAGGTTGATGGCTGTTCCGTCACGTGTCTTTGGGCCCCAGGGCGGTTCATCCCAATGGGACGTGAGGTAAGGCACTCTCGGCAAAGGAGTTGAAGGATTGATTCTCGGCCGCGAACGTGTTGGCTGATCATCAGGATGCCATGCGCAGTCAAGTTGGCCGAGCCGGGAGGGTAATTGCCTGGACTTTGATTTTTTTTCACCGTTGCAGGCACAAAGAGAGACTGGTCCTCCAGCGGCCTCGTCGGAAGCGCCATGTCTGCCAGTGGCCACCAAGGTTGGCAGGTATGGTCGTGCTCTCGGCGCCCGAAGGGCACGGACCCATCGTTGAGTCTTCGGATGCACCCAAATCGATGCGTCCGAACACAGGCGACCCACAATTGAGCTGCGTCCATGGGATAAAGCAAACAAGAAAAGAGCAAGAGCTGCCTACCACGTCCATGTGAAGCCAAGCGCGCTCAGAGAAATCAAAAGTGACGACTTTTGGTGGGGAAACCGTCACATTCGTTCCGCCCCGCCCCAACCTTCAGTGGTGGGAGATTTTCAGCGGTGCCTGGTCGCGAGGCGGAGAAGGGAGTTGTTTAAGTGAGCGGCGGGAAGAGCGACGGTTCTACGAATGTTTGTTGTAGATCCTCCCAGCAGAGGCGCTCAGTCGCAATGTGAAGTTATGTGCTGTGTTGCAGCCCATCCGCACCAGTAATAGGTCTGTGGTAGCGGTAGTGAGTTGCAGTTGTGGTGCCCCTCAGTGCTCCGGCATGCCCACGGCGCGGAAATCTATCACTGAGTGGGAGCTTTTGTGTGATTACCTACCCAAGACAGAACACGGAGAGACGACTCCCAGACGAGTGGTAGCTTCCGTCGTGTGCAGCAGATGTTCAACCTCACTTCAGGATGGGGTCCCGCAGTGCTTCCCGCTTCGGACGGGCTCATCGGAGACTTTCGAACTCTGGCATCGGCTACCTACCGATTTCCGGATGTAAAATCGGGAGGTATCCCTAGTAGCTTACCTGATTGCCATGACCGATTTCCGGGTGTAAAATCGGGAGGTACCTGCTAGAGTATCTACCGATTTCCAGGTATAAAATCGGGAGGTACCCGCCAGAGTACCTACCGATTTCTTAGTGTATAATCGGGAGGTACCCCTGTGGGCTGACATCGCCAGTACCTACCAATTTCCAGGTGTAAAATCGGGAGGTACCCCTGTGGGCTGACATCGCCAGTACCTACCGATTTCTTGGTGTACAATCGGGAGGTACCCCTATGAGCTGACTCATCGCCAGAGTGCCGACCGATTTCTCAGTGTGAAATCGGGAGGTATCCCTACCAGCTAACTCATCGCCAGAGTGCCAACCGATTTCCAGGCACAGAATCAGGACGAAACAGGCGCCGTAGACTTCAGCGATTAGGGCGGCTGCGATGCAGCAGCACCTGCTTGGATTCTTCGGGCACCTCTGAACGTCAGATGTCCCCGGGCATATCTGGACTTCACGCCTTCCTTGACCACAGCGGTATTTGCTCCGGTTGTTCGGGCGCACCTCGTCAGCGCATGTTTTCGGACGCATCTAAAATCGGTGCGTCTGAAGGCGACCCCACCGCTATGTCCGCGCCAGCCTGCACATATTCATCTACCCGCATCGTCACATTCATTTATCCGCACTGTCTCTTCACATTCACTTATCCCCACCGTCACATTCATTTATCCCCATCGTCATATTCATTTATCCCCACCGTCACATTCATTTATCCCCACCGTCACATTCATTTATGCAGATCGTCACCTTCGCACGCTCCTCTGATGCAACGCACAGGCCTGAGCAGTCGTGGGATTTATTTCTTAGAGAGCTGCCAGCCACACGCGACTGTCATTAATGCTTTCGGGTTAATCCGTGTAGTGCACATCCTCTTTCAGACCAGCCCGTAATGTCGGATCGAGGTATCTATCGTGGTCTTGGTAGTCCAGTCGGGCCTTGTTCCTGCTAATGGCCAGGTCCACAGGACACCGCCGCCGAAGTCTGCCAGTGTCGCGAAATCGTGCGGCGGCGGCGAGTCCCCTGCATTTGCATCGACCCTACCGTTAGCGCCGCATGCGAATCATCTGGTGATTGACTTCTCATAGAGGCGCTGTTGTCAAGCTCGACTCCAACAGAGCCTCTTACACTAATCGAGCGTCCGACAAGTGCCACACTACCTAACGTCAAGCCACACTGCGCCCGAAACCAAACAGCCACCCGGCTTTCCTTCATATGCTTCGATTCGTGTGATGCAACTTGCATTTTCTTCGACCTGCACTCTGGTTCGGTTGCGCGCACATGTCAAATAACCCAGCTTCAATGAAAAGACGCCAACGTCAGTCCTGCCGCCTGATGTCGACCGAGGCAGACGTGGGTTCAATTTGGAAATGGCTGCAAGTTGGGCTGGACAAATAGCACAGCGAGTGCAGCCACAGTCTTCCCGGTTCTGCTGGGAGTGGTGGGCACCTGAATGATTTTGTGGGGCGGGCGGGGCAGGACGTGAACAAATGTGACGAAATCCCCACTGTAGACCGTCACATTTGACTTCTCTCAGCGCTCCGCCCCTCTGGGAGTCGCTGAAGCACGGGCCAGCGTGGCACCTAGTGTACCAGGGAGGAAATGAATTGTCGCCGCATCCTCTCCGTCTCAACAACGTCGCGCTCGTCCATCTTCCAATACAACTGCCATGTTTGGAAAGAAACCTACCCCAAGTATTGGGTGCGAAGCATATGGATCAATTCCCTGCGCCGAGGATGGCAACCAGCCGTCTAGCCCTTAGCTTTTCAGCCCGCCGTCCAGCCTCAGCCATCGTCAAGGTGTCAGCCTGCCAGTTATCAGAGCCATCGGCACGGCTGTCTGCAACGTCGAGTCTCCACGCCGACTGAACACCTCTGCACATCCCTCTCGTCCACCTCGAATCTTACGGACTCCTTGCAATTGAAGACCCTGCGAACACATTAGGCTAAGCAAGTTCCTCCTTTGTGTCGAGCATGCACCGAATACATGGCGACATGACTGCGGCAAAACTGTCCATCGCTGGCAACAGCGTCCTCGGCTTCAATTGCATCAACAACATGTGAGCGGTCTGGAACGCCATCCTGTCGCTCGAGGTGCTGACGGAGGGACAAGGCTGTGATCGCCGACGCGAGCAAGGGCGGGGTCGAGCTTGTGCGCATGGCAATGCTGGACCCATTGCATGCCCAACGCAGAGTTCCGAATCGCCCTCGGCGAGGTCGCGAGGCGGCAAAAAAGGTCGGATACCACCGACTTGTCTTGGATCAGGAAGCTCCCAACACCATGACCCGTGCTTGGAGCACCTGCTTGGACGATCATTATCGTGGTAAGTTACAGTCCAGGTCTGCAACCTTGCGGCACTTTGCCCATCCATCTGGGCGGGTGTCATGCATGGACGCTAACATGTGTTTTCCTCAGGAAAACTGCCGCCCCAAATGGCTACCCGACAGCCGCCCCGACGTTCTGCACGAGAAGACATACGACGACGATGCTCGTCTAGCTACCCGACTACTTCAGACCAGCCGATCGACCCCTGCAAAACAACCGAGCTAATATCGCTGCTCATGCCGACGTCGAGGGCGCCCGGAAGCATTGGTGGAGATGGTGGCTCCCAAGAACAAGGCGCACGTCTCGGCCGATAATGCGGGTTGTCCCAGGGTAGCACAAGGGGAAAGAGAGGGGAAGTCGGCGACGTTGTCGTCAGCGTCGAGGACACGTTGGGAGAGCGAACCTGAGCTCGCTGAGCACAGTGGTGCGCGGCGCGTACGCCCGGTCCCTGACAGAACCTGACTGGACAAGAAGTGGAGCCATGTCAGGGAAGATGGTGCTAGGCCCAAAGACGGGCGCGCAAGTAATGTTCTCCGTCGCACAAGGCTCAATCGGAACAAGGAGATGCGGAAGAAGGGAGGCGGGAATCGAAGGAGCAGCACAGGCATGCGAGGTCGGAGAGCGAGCTCACTGATTGAGAGCGGGCACAACGCGATCCCACACGGAGGTTGAGACGGCTACAAGGTGCGCCTCCAGGCGGCAAACTGCGAAGAAGAAAACTTAGAAGGGAAGAAGGACTCTCTTGATCGAGAGCGGACACAACGCGATCCCACACAGGGAGGTTGAGACGGCGGAATTCTATAAGGTGCGCCTCCAGGCGGCAAACTGCGAAGAAGAAAAGTTAGAAGGGAAGGACTCTCTGATTAAGAGCGGACATAACGCGATCCCACACAGGGAAGTTGAGACGGCGGAATTCTACAAACATATCGAATCAGAGGGTCTATGGAGCTTCTTGTAGAAATCAAAGCCATCCCCGTCGTCACAGCCATCCCCGTCGTTGAGTTCTGTCGTGGCTAGCAAGTCGTCTGCCCCGCCTGTGGCTGGAAGCATTCGTGATGTCCGATGCCTGACACCACTGTGAAGCCATCTGCTCTCTCATGCCCCGCGCCTGCCCTCAGCCGTCAGCCTCCCAAAGCCACTGCGAAGCCACACTGCGTGCGTGACAGCGAATTGCAGGACAGCCACTCACAGAACAAGTCCTCGCAAGACTGGGGACTTTCTCAGACCTGTCAAGCGTGCACCTCCACGTCTCGCCATCTCCCTTTCATACCTAGACATGTACACATGGCAGTTGTGCCTGCAGCTTTCGGGAAAGTGTGCCAAGTAGGTACGTTCCAAGCTCCAGCGGGGACTCGGTCTCGTGGCTTCCGACACTGCGCTCCTGGGCAGGGCAGGGGGGCGGCGCGCACATCAAATGTGACGTTTTGCCCACCTAAAACCGTCACATTCATTTTGAGTGGGGCTTGCTCAGTGGTGGGAGTTTTTGGGGGAAGTAGTGGGAGCTTTTGGGAGGTAGTTGCTAGAGGCAGCTGTTGGGAGGCAGTTGCTAGGGGCAGCTTTTGCAGGGGGGAGTTTTTGAGTGGGAGTTTTGGAAGGAGTCAGGTGGTACCTTGGGAGTGGGAGTTTCTGAGTGGGAGTTTCTGAGTGGGAGTTTCTGAGTGGGAGTTTCTGAGTGGGAGTTTCTGAGTGGGAGTTTCTGAGTGGGAGTTTTGAAGGAGTCAGGTGGTGCTTTCGGAGTGGGAGGCTCTTGGGAAGGAGTGGGAGTTTTGCGCAGCTTTCTGTACCGCTGCCTGCCGTCATTGCAGCGTTGATGTGCTTGCTCCGTGTGGCACAGTGGCGGCTTCCAAATCTCGTGTCATGTGATATCGCGTCGCGCCCGAACGCGTCACATCCGGGCCTGTCTACCGCAGTTCTTCTGGTGATGCAACAACCCCCAACACCGCGAGCCCAGACTTTGTGCGTCATCTCTCCATCCCTGCGCGGCTTGCCAAGTCTAGGTACCAAGCCAATGTCACAACAAAATCTCCAGCTAGCTAGCCGCCGTAGACTTGCTCGCGCGGGAACAGCGGCGGTGCGGTGCCCAAGCTTCCTGCGACAACGATGACGAGGACATCGACAGACATCCTGAACTCCGGGGAAGTCATCGATCTGAACCTTGAATCCCCCGTGAAGCTGGGCGTCCGACCCGCCCCTTTTCCTCCGAAAAGTTCGTCCCCAAAGACGTGGTCCAGCAACTTTGACCCGACGTAGTCTGTTTGGCGAGCCCCGAGAAGAAGTGGTGAATGGTGATCAGCACAATCCTCTGACGCATGTTCCATGTCGCCGATTGGTGCGCCGCGCGGACTCCGAAGCCAGTGGGTAGAACACTAGCCGTCAGAGTGGTTCAGGACATGGGAGTCCGTCTACAAAGACCACAAGATGACGAGCAGATACTTGTCGATTACCACGGTTGGCACAAGCTGCACGAGGGGTCGTGCTCGTCTAAATGGCCGCTGAGGCATCTGCTGGCTGGTCTTGCCTTTTCCATCGAAGGGTCTAACACAACTTGCATGTTCATCACGACGGACAGACTGGGAGACGAGCCAGACGACTTCAAACGCCCGCTTGCGGGGAGATGCACCACGAACGAACGTAGGCGAACTGCCTGACGTCACATCGGCATCAGCGAGATTACCAGGTTACCATATGGTAATCTGGTAACCCGGGGCGCAAGGGTGCATCATCCATCCCATCGATGCATTGAAGGAGAGCCTGTCACACGTGACTGCCTGCTCCAGCACGCGCAGTTGCCGTCTGCTGCGCGCGCCTGCTCCGCCAAGAACTTCGCCGGAAGCTTCCATTCTCCAAATTCTCCAGCGTCCAAATGGCCGTGCCTTTTGGTACGAGTCGCCCCCGCTTGGTACCCCTCATCGGCATCGTGGCCGTAGACAATCTCTCTGGGGGCGACCGGCGGCTTTCAGACTCCCTTGTCCGGCCGCCAAAAGCAAAACGCAACGATTATCAGACCACCAGACAAATCGACCCATCGCAAATGTCTTCTTCGAAATCACCGCACACCTCAGTTGCAGACCTCCCACAGAGGCCTCGAAGTTGTCCTTTTCAACCACGATTCTCCTCCAAGGCTCTTCCGCCGCCCGGAAGGCGTCAACTTCGTGTCGACAAGCCGCTCGATCGTCGACACGGCAACAGGGGTGTCATCGACGGGTACGGTTGTGCAGTCTCCGGCGCCCAAGCCATGCAATGACGTTTGATGGAGTGGCGCGCGCTTTGGGAATTGTCAAGAGGTTCGGTCACCCTGTTCTGCATCCGCTCCGACATTCGCGCTGACTGCGACATAGGTTGTGTTTAGCAAGGGGTCAAGGGCTAAGGTTTCAGAGTCCATCTTTTGTAATCGGACTGGATGAAGCTGGAAGCTCGCTGGCAAAGTACACCGAAAGCAAGCTCGGCATAGACGTCACGGGAAGGCTCTACCGACATCGATAATAGCATTATTAAGGGCGATACTTCTGCCCGAATCCACTTATCCGATGGACCGGATAGCTGGGTACTCGTTTATGGTCTCCTAATAGCTATACTGTATCTTTCGTCTATCTGCGCCCATCTGGGTCTGTTCCAGGAGACGGTCTACTACGCACAGAAGGTCCACCAAGTCGCCAACTCAACCAATGCCTCCATCTACAGAGCACAGGCAGGTCAAACATTCTCCAGGCCTCGACGGCAGAAACATCGATCGGTAGCCATGACCGACTTCATCACGCGACAGCGCCTTCACAAACCGAACCTGTACGAGAACTTTGACTGGCTCGCTTGCTTGTGCGGAGCAACGACTGCGGCTGCTGGCTGGTCGCCATTGATCGCGGCAAAGACCTACAGGGCGTTCGGAGTTGGGGAAGGGAGTTCAGCCAAGCTGGGCCATTCGGCGGGCCATTCAATGAATCATTCGACGACACCGGCAGCGACCAGCAGCCATGGGTCAAGTACTGCTGAAGAGTGGTGGAGAAGGCTTGAGGGCTCTGTAGATCGTCTGCGTCGTACGTACGAACGGTTGGAAATGTTGCCTTAGCGCAGCATCGCGGACAAGTTATGCATGGAAGTCGCTGCATATGGGAACCATACACCGTCGTCAAGTCGCTAGTGTGGTCCAAGACAGAAAAACACAAACCTTGCTACCCCCAGTTGAAGTGGTAGTTTGCTCTTGAGCCTGATCCCGAGGAAGACGACTTCCAGCGGTGTTTCGTGTCTTCCATTCTCTCCTTTCTCGCCGGGCACTCCCGCGTACGCCTGAATCCTCACTGTTGCATTAGTCGGACTGAGTCGATCGGTCTCTTGGTACTTGGGGCAGATAAAGGGCATGGCGCTCTCGACGTCGCCGTCGGTGGACGACACCAGCTTCTGCAACATGTACAAGGCCGACGCCGCCGTCGTCGCGCCCCGATTGCCAATCTTGCTGCACTCAACGATGTTGCCGGTCAGGCGGACATCGCCATCCGCGAGGCCGCGAGCAGGCCGGTGCTCTCTGAGAGCGCGTCAGGGTTCGTCTTGCAAATCTTCACCGCGCTGGGACATCTCCGCCCCGTGCGAAGAGACACACAAACGCAGCGTGGACTTGGAACCTGCGGCAGCACCTTCGCGTCATGCCCTGTGTAGTGTTCAGGCTCGATTCCGAGGCGGAGCAGAAGGTGGCGTTGTCGTGGTTGCAGGCGCGGGACGAGCCGGGTTACAGGTCAATGCAACGTAGGAGATATCGGGCTCGTTGCTGTGGCCACCGCGTAGCGTGGGCGCCCAGGGGAGCATCATCAAGGCCATCACAGAGGGCCTCGACATTTCCTTGGCGTCGGAGGGAAAGCTCATGAAATGGGTACACAAACAGGAAGCACCAGAATACTCATGGCTAACGCATTCGCAAGGAACCCCGTAAATGACGTGTTTCAAGAGCGGCGGCCCCAAACAGCACCGTCAGTCCAGCCAGTCAAACACATCCGTCTCAACGCAACCATGGTCTTGAACAATGTGTCTCGCAACACCATTCTGGCTCTTGGCCTTGCCTAAGGAGCTACGGCGAGCTCCCGGGAGGACGGCCTGCAATCTTGCCGCGACGCCCTGTACTCACCGGATCCGTATACTTGCTATAATGACTTCCTGTGCCCCATCATCGACAGCGAGACGACGTTCAAGTGCGATCTGCATTGCTATTTCCCTAAAATGTACTCGTAAGTCATGGTCGAAGTATCACCGGCCTCGGTGTCTAAGAAGCGGCTGACAACCAGCAGGTCCGAGAAGGATCGCCTCGTCCATCCTCTCAAGGAGTCAGACGACGGCCTCAGAGACAGGCATGCCTGTGACGAAGAGGCCCATCGCTTCGAGCTCAGCAACTCGCCTTACACCGAATACTTCTACTCGTATTGCAACTCTGCCACCCGGGTTGTTGTGACCAGCCCACTGCCAAACAACAACCTGACCATCTTCGGGCCGAGGCCTCTGGCGAGTTTTGGGTTCACAACAGTCAACTCCGTTCACAGCGGCCTCATTGCGCACCTCGAGCCTTGGAACGGGGTCCACGGCTCCCTGGCCGTCGGTCTCCAGAACTCGTCTGAGATGGGCCACGCTCTCGAACCCATCTACAATGAGAATGAAAAAGAGGGCTACTTCATCGCCGGCGTTCGCGGGTTGCTGAAGTTCAACTCATCTGCAACCCGTCCAGCACCTATCCTCGGCGGCATCCGGACCATCCTTGACTTCTCAGAGGATCCCAACCTGCTCAAGGATGTCATTGAGGATGCCATGAAGTCAACGAGCTAGAGGATGGAAGCGTTTCTTTTGATGACTTGTGGTTGGACAACATTTCCATCACCACTCCTCTCGATGAAGATGGGGTTGTCGCTATCAAGCAGCACCGCACACTCGACTTCGAGGCGGAGACCTACACCTTCAACGCTTCCTTCGACTACCCCAAGCTCACTCAGCCCCTTCCAGAGGACACCCTCACTGAAGAGTGTCCATGGCCTGGTCGTGGAGGAGCACGACCTGGTCCAGGGCCTCGCTTTCTCCTCCTACGCTGGAAGATTTCTCGTTGGTGCTTGGCGGTTTCTCGCCTAGTTCGGCGGCGACAGTGGCACTTCTGTGCTTCTCATGGAGAGCATCCTCAGTCACGGTAAGAATATCTCCTGCGAAGCTGGTATCTCCGCCGTGATTGAGCCCATGAATCCGCAAACAGGCGCGGCTGCCCATGATGAAACGTGGGTAAACATACGAGAGAACATGACCTCTACCAACCTGAGATGATCGACGCGAACCACTTCATCCCTGTTCTTCTCTTCGAGTACCTTATCAGGAACGAAGTTGGCCGCACCCATGCAGAGGAGTTCATGTCCAGGGAAGTTTCTGTTAACTCCAATCACGAGGGTCTGACCTAGCAACAGCTCGCCCCGCACAACGCCGAGAGGATCATAATGGGACGGCTGCATTCGCCACTCCTGGTGGCCAGGAAAGGAACAAACTCGTCCACCTCCTTGGGGAGGACGTCGTGGGTCAGTGACGTGAGAGCGCCTATAGCCTCGATAGCGCCCGCATCTCCTACAACGTGAACGCCATCGTCCCTGCCGGTATGCGCGCTGTCGCCGCCCCGGCCGAGGCTGGCTTCTCCCCTGGTCACCTCGACTGCGCGAGGGAGGCGGCGGACGCAGCCCAGACTTGGAAAGACGAGACGCCGCAGTCCTTTAAGATTGTTCCTTAGGAGGAGGAAGCCCGGGAGCTTGTTAGTAAATACGTCGGCGATTGTGGCTTTCCCTTTACCTCGCACAGCGACAACACCACCGAGGACGTCGCGTTCTACGATCTTGCGTGGCAGGGGAACATTGACCACCACCGTGTCCGCATTCTCAACAGATGACTGCTTCCGCCGCTTTTTCATCAGGACGTCCAAGCAAGCGCAGCTCACCGCCTTCGTCTCTTAAGCTACCGATTACATCCTCGCCCCCCATTGCTGTAGGTCTGACCGCCGACGTTGGCCTCTTGGTCGCTGACCCGGCCTTCGGCAGCCACCTCATTTATGCCGCCAATTTCACCAAATCCGCCTGCCCCGGATCTGGAGCTGGCAGCTCGCCATGATGGCAGCCGGTCTCGAACTTCGGCTCGGCCGCTCTATCGACGAGTCGTCGGCGCCGGAATTCTGCACCGACGAAGGGGTGCACGGAAAGATGAAAAGGGCGTACGACCACTTGTGGAATGTCCTGGACACGGACCGCGGAATGCTGGACCTGGAGGTCTGGAGCTGGAAGTATGAGGATGAAAGGTTCAGGCACGTCGCCCTGGGCGAGCTGCCGCCGCCGCCTGGGGTTGGCGCGACGAAGAGCAG
The DNA here is from genome assembly GCF_013390195.1 of Colletotrichum siamense. Lineage (NCBI taxonomy): Eukaryota > Fungi > Ascomycota > Sordariomycetes > Glomerellales > Glomerellaceae > Colletotrichum > Colletotrichum siamense. Next base: position 110,950 of record NW_023501026.1, on the reverse strand, counting down.
TATTTGGCAGTTGTGGAGCTTGACATTTTGAGCTGTGAGGAGAGATGATCGGATGCATTGGATTCTGGAGCTACCGCGGCCGAAGGGCTCTTGATTTGTGCGAAAGCTAAATGACTGGATAGTTTTGTAACTCAAATACAAGTAGTTCGAAAGAAGGTACAGCCTGTGGGATGTTGAGGAGGTGGATGCGGGCGACGTCTGGATCCTCAGCGACCAGGAAAGCTGTAGCTTGTCTTGGGAGCATTCTAGTCGTCCACATCGTCGTCCTGCCAGGGTAGTTGCATTCTTAGATCACAAGGAAACAAGGTTGAAAGGGTAGAGGGGGGGGAAGCCGATTGCAATCGCCGAGAATCAGTCATGTTTCTGTTCGTTCAAACTGTCCAAGGATGGAAAGAAGGCAAGTCAGCTCACATGATGGAGCACGACCTCAGAACTCCATGATCCAAAGTTTGACTGTGTTGGCAATCTTTGGGCTTTCCATTGGCGCATGCCAGCCCCAGGTTCGCAATGTCAATGACCTTGTGTAGTTCGCTAAGGAGCTGAATTGGGAGAGGTCTCAGACTCTCAGTAAGCCGGCATTGCATGATGTGTGCGGATGGTGGGTTTCCCATGGGGTCTGAGCCTGATGCGCACGCCCTGTCTGACGAGAATGCCGTGGAAAGTCTGGTGAATCGGGTGTGCCAGAGGAGATCGTCACTGAGAGAGGGTGGACAGCATGCGACTTGCGTCAGGGGTGAAAGGGGCGTGGAAGTCAGACTTGACTTTAGTTGCTGTGGACTGGGTGCGTACTTGGTGCGGCATGGGATGGATGGACTTGAAGAGGCTACGTGGAGGTGTCACAACACGAATAAGAATAAACGAGGAAAGCAAATGTTCAGAGACATAAAGAACGGAAATAGAGTTTGGACAAAGTCTGGCTGGTGATACCATGAACAAATGACGGGCAAACCAAAAGGAGCCGCCTTCACTTGTTTGAACTCAATAGGGACGTGACATTCCAATATGGATATGTTAAATGAGACATGGAGAATAGTCGGTGAATACGGACACAAACGGAGAATCTATCGTCAGACACCTTCTCTCCCCACCATCACCAACCATAGCACAACTCTCCCACGACCATGGCCAGGAGGGGCACCATCTCGGTGTCAATCTAGCGCATCCGGATCGCCCTGTTGACCGCAACCCGGAAAGCCCTCTGGAATTCCTCCAGGCGATGTCGTACTGCTCCTGCAGGCGTTTCATGCCTTGGACAGTGGTGAGCCTGTCGGAAGCCGAGGAGCAGGCGGCGACGTCGTCGTCTTGATAGCACTCCACGCCTGGGAGCGGATGGTGCCGCGGCGTCTAACAACGTGCTGGAGAGACCAACGCGCTGTTGCTAGCTGAGGAACCCTTGGCCAGGGCTCTGAGACGGCGTGCGGTGGCCCCCGAGAGAGCGTGGGAGGCCGGAGAGGACGGTCTGGTACCGCATGCTGCTGTCGGAAGTCCTCCTCAACCCTTCGCGAATGTGGCACCAGTCGATTGGAACTGTATCCTAGTTCACGTTGGAAAGTGACGCGCATCATCGGCATCGTAACAATGGAGATTGCTGCGGCGGTCTGCCGATCTTACAAAGACTGGACAGGAAGGCGGACCTCTTACAGAAGCTCCGCGTGTTTGACCTTGGGGAGAGCCTCGATGTACCATCTCTTCCCGCGCGTGATGCAACTGTAAGCTTCCGAGACCAAAAGACGGCGCTCACTGGGGTCAATGACGGGATGCTGATTCCCCGTGGTCGAAGACGGGTCTGGAAGCCGCTTCTGCGGAATCCAACCTGGGGCCGAAGGCTTGACGTGGACATGGTGATGTCGATGGCACATGTGGGTCGTCCCGGCAGCGTCTCTTGTGATCGGTCAGGTAGTTCGTCGTTCTTGTGACTTGTGCGAAAGTAGTTCGTCCAGCAGTGGTCCATCCTGCATGCTGCAGTCCATACATCATGCACCGAAGCATTCCATAGCCTGTCCGCCGCATTCCAGTGTATCCCGGATTCTGCGACACGGTCCAAGGCGTCGCGGCGGGGGCCCTCGAATGTCGGCGTGGGCGCAGCTCGCGCTGAACCTCCACTGACCTCCACCCCGGTATCCGGTGGCAGACGGGATGACAGGCTCAGAATATCATCCCGACATGCAACCGGTTGTCTACCCCCACGGCAGGCGGGGCCTCGCCACGAATCCAGCAAGCCGAGCAGCTTGAATGTCGAAACCTGATGGCGCGCGGGCAAGGGCCTGGTATCGGGGAGCTCGACCTCTGCGCTGGAAAGCTGATGCATTTAGCAAGCAGCCGTCCTAGAGCAGACCCTGCAGCTCCTGGTCCAAACCCTCTCGCCCGACGAACTCGTCCACCAGATCAGGCTCCATCTGTTTGACCTTCTTGACGGGCTCCCATGTTGTCTCGGCGTCGGAGGTTCCATAGCCAACCCATTGGATCTTGAAAGCAGCGCGCGAAGGGTCGTAGGCCAGGATGTCGAAGACGTGGTAGCGATCGGTGTTGAGCGTCTTCTCGCGGGGCCTGTCGAATGCGCGCCAGTATGCGTCGAGCTTCGCTGGGGTCTTTTGCTGGACCATCTTTTCGGGGACGCGCCGTCGGGACTTGTCGGTCGAGCGGAGGGTCAGAATGAAGACGCGATGCGACGAGCGATTGATCGTCCAGCCGACAAGTTCGTCGTCTTGGTCGTAGTCTGTGGTGTGCATGATGGCGCGTTAGCTTGAGAGGGAACCGCAACAAGGCCAAGCAAGGCAAGGCGGGTAGGCAGACGGAGAGGTTCGGTACGCGCCTTCTGTTATGGGAACACTTCTACTGCCCGTGAAGCCAGGGCTTGCATCGCCAACAGCGCTGCCCTTGGGTGATGCCTTGGAGCTGCTCTTCGTCTTCCTGGTCGAGGTGGTCTTGGCCACGGCGGTTGGCTTCGCGGTCTGGAGAGTCGCGCTCGCAGGCCTCTTGGCGTTGGCGGCCAGGTCGAACACCAGAGAGCGGTTGCTGCGGCGGGAGTACGTCTTTGCAGATGCGCGTCGTTGGGGAGCCATTTGCGCAGGTTGAATCTCGAGGCAGACGGGTGGTGGTGGTGGTGGTGGTGATGGACAATCAAAAAACGCAGCTTGACGTAGGTGGTGCGGGAATGTTGGAGCGACGTTGGATGAGTTGGGGGCCGTCGCTGTGATGGAAAGTCGTGCCCGGAGCTTGGGCCAGGTACCTTACTTTAGGCGCGGGGGCGCTGAGTGTTCAGGGGCTGCCCGCTGTAACGGCGTGGTGGGTCGCTGTCTGAGTCCCCGAATGTGACAACCTACAGTGGAGAAATCGTCATATTTGATTTTGTGGGGGCCGTTCTCCGCACCGCCTCAGGTACGTACCTTACCTACATCAAGGTTCCACCAGCACAGCGTGGAGTCCTTGGGAAACGCGCATGCTTCAAACAAGCTGATGATGATAATGAAAGTGATTTTATTCCCAACGCCACCTCCGCCAAAGCACACCTAAGGCTAGTTGTATTTCCAGCGCTGTTTGAGGGTCTCGTGCCTGAAAATAACGTCGGCCCGAGCACTCACGGCATCGAACTTCAACGTGATGAACAAGCCGAATCAACCCGTCATTCGCGCTCTCAGGAAGAGCTTTGGCTTGTTGGGAAATATGATTGTTGACGATCTCCACGGAAGCGTGCTGTGATGAGTTTGGATCGGAGCTCGCAACCTTGGCAGCAGAATCTTGGATGTCTTCAGATTCGAGATCCCTGGACTTCGGCCAAAGTCTTTGTGTAGCGGCGACAGAGGTGACCAAACTTGGAGTCTTGTTCGGCCGCCGTTTTGGCAGAGCTCGTAGCGACTGTGAAGAAAACAAACGGCGACTATTTTCAACTTGGAAAGTGTCGTTCGGCCGACATGAAGCTTGTGAGTTGATGAAGGACACAAGTGAATGAACGTCACTATTAAATCGACTTCGCAGCTCGAGGGACTCCTTAATGCATATGCATCACATTTGGAAACTCAGTGACACTTTGATGAGATAATGATTGCTGGAAAGCTGGAACTTGACTCGTGGTGTCGAAGATGTCGGTGAGACTTAGCGGCTCCCTTGGTGCATTATCGCGAGTTGCAGTGGAATAGACGACATTAAAGATAGACTGGAAGAGGTTTGGCAAGAGGAATGTGAAATGGCTCAAGGGAACGAACATGTGACGGGTCTCAGGGATTCTTGAAGTGCTGATAATCTGAAGTGAACTTGGAACAAATGCACTGTCAACTCAGTGAGCAGTGTTTTGACCCTGTGAAGCGGCACCGCCCGCACTGTCGTCTCCGGAGTGAGATGGTACCAAGTCGAGTAGCTGAAGTATATGAGCATCAAAACCAAGCGGTCCAATGTTGGCATCAACCTAGATGTTGTATGTGCACACCTCCGGTCTTGATTGAGAGGTTGCTTCGGAATTTGCGGCGTTGGTATCATGGAGACATCTTTTCATGGGCCCCGGAAAGCCAAATTTCGCCCTGAGAGGGGTCCTTGCACCTGCTAGGCTAAGACTCAAGGGAATGTTTCCACAACCTCCCACAACCTCGACCTTTCTGTTCGATTCTGTGCTTCTTTCGTTTCATTGGGAATGGGGTCATTAGGCCACGTCATACTGTAATAAAAGTTGAATTTCTTGATTACTGACCACTATGGTCTTTGTTCACTTGAGATCAAATGGCACATTCAGCCCTTGCATTCCATGTTTCACTTCCAGTACGGACAACGTGATTGAGTGCTTTGTTCAGTCCCTCGTGCTGATTTGCCCTTTTGATACACATGTGTGCTTCAGACAAAGGCTTGTGGATAGAATAAATTGTGTTGTTCTCCATGAACAGGGGGATATCAAGGTATGAACCTTCTTCTTAAACTCAAACCATTACCAGTTTCTTCTTTCTAAATCTCGCTGTATCTCTGGACGCATCAAGTCAACCTGGTTTTCTGCATACCAGCTAACAGCTGTACCGCAATCCCACTCCAAGACTGTCAAACCGCCACCACTCATCCCATATACCACCAACATTACCCAGACTATTTTCATCACATCATTCTAAGATGGAATCCATTGCCGAAATTATTTCCCGTGGGGTGGACTCTATTATTCTCCTGACTCATCCCCAGCACATTAAGATTGTTTACGTGAGGGAGTCGTTTCATTTTCAATTTGCCTGGCTCGTGGTTGCATTCACAGCAATCTTGCTTTGGCTCCTAATCATGTACAAGATCTCGTGCTTGTTGATCAAGATCCTTGTGGCGGCTATCTTCACAATCTGCAAAATGTTCATAGCAGGTTTTGTCCTGGCTGCTATTGTTCGTTGGTTTGGATGGTTGTAGACGCAGTGTGGCTTGCGTGAGATCAATAGAATGATGTAAGTTGCTTGAGTAATTGACATTCCTTCCTGAAACAGGAGTCAAGGATATATTTATGTTTTCCTGTGGCTCTCGAATGCAGCCGGCTGGTAGCGCGGTCGCCAAGGACCTGAAAGTGTGGCTTTAGTGACCAACCCCCAAGCGGCGCTCTGTCGGAGCGAACATCTGTCCCTGTTTATACTTGGAACGACAAATCTATCCCTTGTGATCGCTTTCTGCCTGTCCGTGGGCTCTCTCGTTGCCCAAAAGGCAGCGGCCTGATTTCTTCAAGCTGCAGGCAGTACTTCATGACATGAGACTATAAACTTAGATGTGCCATTGTTATATCTTGATGTATGGCTGCCGGGGTTGCAGTCATGACCTTTCAATAGATCTCCTCAGACAGTAACACCTTTCCTATCTCCTAGAGAATTATTGATAGGTAGGCTCGATGGTGTATCCTTCTGGACTCTGAATACGTCAAAGGGAGCCACTCGCCTGCTCGGTCGTGTCTGGTGTCCCCCCCCGCCGGTCAGCATGTCTTCACGTCTGGATTACAACGAAGTCCTGAGCTGGGGAGCCGTTGAGTTATGGCCGCCCATAAAAGACTTCATCACTCAGACGCTGGTCTGTAAACCATTTTCTTCATGGCCTGACTGAAAGCTTCAGACTAACAAAGGCGTGGCTTTCCAAAGTATCATCATTACATCCGCAAAGAAGTGTACAGCATCTCCTTCGGTATATGATGAGCGATGCGTCCAGGTATTCGTTTTCTTCACATGAAGTTTCTGTTCTTAGTTACTGAGTTTTGCTTTTTGGCGGCTATACCCCTGGTCCTTCACTGAAATCATCGGTCGGCAAAGAGGTCCGGACACAACAACCGCAATTGCCGCAGGCGCAAAGTTCGTGATCTGACATCATTGACATTTGCAGTTGCGATGGAGAAGCTGCACTTGAATCCACAAAAATGGCCATGTCAACGGCTCTGCCTGCGTCGTCGTCACTCGCAGCAGTCTTCGCCAAGCCAAGCCGTCTGGTATCACGACTCTTTGGAGATAATCACTAGCCAGCAAAGCACCCACCAGAAATTCAAGGTATTTTACCGTGGCAAGCGTCTCATTCAGTCGGCTCATCATCTTCACTACCAGGCTCATCGCTATCAACTCGGTCCTACCTATTTTACTTGATGACACATGGTATTCCGTCTTCTTGATCACCATGGCCGCTCTTCCAGACTGATGACCGCTCCAAGTTCCTGTCGTCCGATTGCTCCACTCATCAGCCAGACCTACAATTATTCCAAGACATAGTATCTAGTGCTCCGAATGCCAAAGCCCATCATTCTGAGAATCTACATTTCAATTTACGAGATACGCACGTCAAATAATTCCTTTCTGACGCTCTGGCTAGGCTCCTCCTAGAGACATGTTGGAGCGTTCTCGATACCGGCGCGACGGCGAATTCCTTCTTATTGATACTCCTCGAGTGTGAAACTGTTCACTGCTTGATTAGCCAAGTTTTCCTGCTTCTGAGATCTCATGACTGCAGTCATGGCGCTCAGAAGGCTCTTCATGAAGCCCTCAACTACACATCAACCGGATAGATTACCGCGCATTAAAAGTTAGACTCTGCTGGAGTCGATCGGTCAATGACTTTAACCAAGGTTAATGTAATCAGCATCAACCAGGGGGGGGGGGGGGGGGGCAGACCAGAAAGTGAGATTGAAAACAGAGCCGACATGTTGCAGGTGAATGATTTTGAGGTAGCCTCTGTGCAAGACTCACTTCCGCTCTTTTCCCAAAGGCTCCTGGGGACAAGATGACTGTGGTAAGCGTGTGTCAATCGTTCGCATTGGCCGTATGAGCAAGAACTGTAAAGGGCAACAGCATTTGTGGGCCGGGACGACTAGGTATTCGTGGCTGCGTGGACAGATAGCGTAGACAAGCAACGTGGGCCAATAGTAGCTACCGGTTTGAAAACCATTCGCCCCCTTTTGATGTCGTTGACGTGGCCTTTGGGCAAATGCAGTCTCAGAAGTGACGCGAGCCTTCCATCCACCGCGAGAAGGACGGTGGTTCAACTGTCATGGCGGTCGCAAATACGACCGGGTTGATGCACTGGGGCAAGGATATCCTTGGGCGATTCTTTGATATGAAGAATTGCTCGGCTCGCGCGATGATATCATGTAAGCCATGCCGGGTGTATTCTCCCTGATACCAGAACCTGGGCCTCTTCCTATCTAGAGGGTGTCTGCAGGAGAGATATGAAGTTGTTGTGGGATTTGGCAGGCAACACGACGGCATATGTGCGCTGGCAAAGTCCAGCCAGGCTGCGAGTTCTGTTGGAACCCGTACGTTAGGATGGATATGACGTAGGGCTCAGTCCACGGTGGAGGAAACGCCACGGCATCTCCAACCCATTATCAACGGCTTCTGGTCGAAGATGTAACTTCCGGTAGGCCCACAGCTCACGTCTCTAATTGAGACAGCAGTACACATGACCACTTGGACTTGACATGGAGCGAATGAGGCAATCAAGTCACAGAATGCATAAGATGAGGAAGAATCGGGTAGGGCATTCCTTGGTCATTATCAATGTCTATGATTCCGTGAACAGCGTTTTTGTGCAGACTAGCGATGATGGCGACTATTGCTGGATGAGTGAAATGAGTTGAATTGGTGCTATTAATGCTATTGATGAAGCCTAAAGTTGGCCTTCAAGATCCGTGGAAGCTAAAAGACGGTCCAACATGTGGAAATATCAGCAAAAATACAGCCTGGAGTGCTGGCATCAAATGCTGGCACGGGTCTGCGAAGGAGACTAGTTGACGCATCTGAGTACTAGGTAGTGATGAGCGTGGGATCAGAGTGGACGAGATGCCCCCTACGAAAGTTTGCGAAGAGATGTTACAATGGCAGGTCAAGAAAGAACTTGCTTGTTATATGGAGCTGGTAGACACTGTTGCGGTTCATGTCAAGGGGCGGCGCGAGCGGGATGGACCTAAGATGGTATGATGATGATAGTGCCTGAAAGTGGATGCACTGTGGTGTCTTCGTAGGAAAGATTAGAAGGTTCGATTTTCACAAAAGACAGTGAGAGACTAACGAAGCGTTCTCTCAGAATTGCCTGCAACACCCTGAACCGCCCTAGTGACTTAGTTCATTAGCGGTAGGGTGGAGACCGCCTATTTTTCCTGTGCTATAATGACTACTTTTCCTGTGGCCATACTCTACCTTACCGTCGTCACTTCTATTATTGTCGCTTCTATCGTGGTTACCATTTCTATCATCATCGTTATCGTCATCGTCGTGGTCGTCGTGGTCGTCATCATAGCTATCATCGTCTCCAACAGAATTATTCAAGTACACAGGAAATATAGCCGCGCAGAGACAGGAAAATTGGGCGGTCTCGTAGGGTGGTTAGAGAGTCACAAAGCACCTGTGTCATCAATTCGATCATAACTCCGTACGTTCGTTCTACGACCATTGTCCGCAGCAACTACGAAATCGGGTGACCCTCTCTCTCCAGTGCGATGTCCACATCCAGAACAGCTTTTGATAGAATACACACAAGAGTTCAAGCTCCTTTGAAAGTAGGAATAAAGCGAGCAGCCAGCCCGGGGGTGAAGCTGCTCATCGCCTGGACGGGGACGAATAAGACAAAGGCAGCGGCTTGCAAGGCCAGCGTAAGGGACGGAAGAATCGAGGACGAATCGCCGAATCTATCGTGTCATGTGAACCAAGTGTTATGACCGCCCTTCGCCAGGGCTGTACACAGTGGTATGCAACATGGGTAGTATTGGGAAGACTTTGAGGCATCTAGGCCAATAGCCACAGCGAATGCCTGAAATTATACCACCAGCGACCCTGGAACTTTTCTAAAAACAATCAAGCCCGCACTTAAAAGACTCTTGAAGTGGAGGCGCGCTTTGCTGGAGGCTTGGTGGACTCCAGCAATGGGTCCAGTACCATCCTCGAACAGGACTTGTATTTTCACCATCTTCGCCCTACGCCTCTGTGCCAACGCGCTTACCCGCCATACCTGTCCGATTCTGGATTTCGTTCTTCCCTTCTAAGTTCTCTTCGCAGTTTGCCGCTTGGAGGCGCACCTTGTTGACTGCCATTAATGGGTTGTGGTAGTGTAAAGAGGGAGATGCCTGCCCCCTGCAAGGCGATTCGCGCTCTCTTCATACACCCCCATAGGTGTCCATAGAGATTTCTCTGTGAAGCCCAGGTCATCCTGGCCCTCGAATATTTCCCCGTGAGAGTCCGATTCTGGATCGCAGCAACTTCGGACGTAAGTGTGGCCAGAAGCGATCCCCGACCAATGAGTCCAGTCGGCGAAACAGTCACCCTTGGCAGACCATTCCGCCAGAAAGAACATCCTGATTCAAGGCCTACTGAACTCCTGAAAGAATCTGCCCCTGGAGAAAGGCCTAAGAGTCTGGACGCGGTGAACTATTTGACTATGATTAGTGGCGCATCGGCTACACAACAGGGGGGGGACAGAACACAATACCACTCGCTGCGTGCGTTCAGTGTTTAAGCCAGGCACCTAGCTCTGGCATCAACATTCGCAGAAGCGCTTTGATTCTCTGTGGCGATGGGATGGGATCAGACGAGCGTTGCGGATTGAGAACCTCGATAATATCCGATGCGGTTAGTCTCAACGTCGCGAGAGCACAGATAGCACTGTCGTTGGCTGTTGCGTACTGACACTTGTACTGAGTGTTGAAAGACTCGATGAAGTGGCTTTTCTCTACCATCCACGGCCTGCTTGTCTAAGGATTCGCCCTTGAGAAGAACTTCAGCCTTGAGTGCCACAAGTCACAAGTGTGTGATTCCTCACCCTTGGTTATGTATCCAGAGAACAATCTGGGTTCTCACAATGTTTGGCTGCTTGCGCAACTCGTCTTCAGAAATCTTGAGCTGAGCATCTGTTGTTCTGAGGGGTAGTTTGTGCTAACCCAATTCCATGCAAAGCCGGGTAACGTGGCCAATCGCTGCTCAGGAGTGGTCCAACCGCAGCTTTGTTCCTGCAAGCTTGTATCACTCACTCGCCTCCAATACGTAGACAGCATCAAGGCTTTAATGGTCTCAACGGAGCTTGAGCCTTGCCGAAAGCTTGCATATTGCACCTTCTCTTCTTCGCTGTACAAAGAATCATGAATGGGTGGATTGAATACTTTAGCTGTAACAACGAGAATGGCTATGAGCAAGAAGGAAGATTTCCCTCGTACATAGGGAGATATGTACAGCATGGGATCAAGGAGTCAGATGAGAGATTTCATGTTGCTCATGAATCCATGAAATAAAAGAGGCTGCAACATTTTGGCTAACGGGCCCCCTTTGAATGGAGTTGTCATCCATCCTCTTTGATCTCGTATTAAATGCTGCTCCGCCGCTGTCTACACTGATGAGGGCTTTCTTCAATGAACGATCGCCTGTGACAGTATGATTCAGAGGATCTGGCTAAATAGAGCTCTCATCAAACCGTGGTTGAGGTTGTTTCCCGGGCTATTCGAACTCATGGGTGACGGTGTCACTTCCACAGGCTCATGTATGCGCCTGCTTCGGCCGCACTTATGTCTCGGCGCCCAAGGGACTGGGAATGTAGATCGACAAAACTCTGTCTCGTCCTTGGTTGTGATCGATATTTTTGAGTGGCGAATTCGATATTGGTACCCCGCTAGCTGATCTAAATCCTGGCTTCCTTCCTCATTTTGCCGAGCGAAAGGTATATGGCAGTGATTCGCGTACATCTCTCCCAGATTGATCGGCCCACAACCATTTGGCATTTCATCTTTATTGCACGTCATCTGAGGTATGCGTGCTTGCTTTGCAGCGGCAGCCGGCTCGAGTCTTCGGTCGATTCACCATGTGGCATAGCGCTGAGAGCGCTGAGAGTAGCTTGGGGTGCCGCCCCGAACGCCGTCTCATTCTGCATTGTGGTGTAGGACTGGCGGAGAGCGGTGATGAAAGATCAAGAGATTTCAACGAGGGGCACTCACTGGTGTTTTAATGTGTCACTAGCGTATTTCATCGTTATCAGCCGCCTCAGCCCCTTTTTATGAATCCATCAGCCGCCGTTGCAGCCTTATCTTGGCTATCGAGAACGCAAATGCCCATAGCGTTTTGCTGAGACACCAATGCTGCCATGTGGCCATGGCCTTGTGTAAGAGTGCAAGAAGTCCTGGAAAGATGTGATTCTTTCGAACTCTCAGCAGAATAGCACCTGTTTTCCCATTTTTCCAGAGATGACAACCGATACAAAGACCCCAATGTTTTTGCTTCCGCCGCAGACAACCATCCAAGGCCCTCTTGAGATACCAATGATAGTCAGTGGTCTCTGGCAACTTGCTGGCGGGCATGATAAAGAGGTCGATGTCGCTTCGGCTCCAAATGTCATGGACTCACTGTGGCTCATGAATACGCGAAATACTGTTCAGTATCTGATAGCTGTTATTGCAAGATTCAAGCTCGGACTGGAGGCATTTGATATAGCGAATCAGTATCGATAAGCAGGTAATTACACCTGCCATGGGCCAGGACACAACAATATTAGTAACACCAACGCGGGTGCTTAACCAGAACTTGTCATCGGCTATCACAACAAGTCCAACAGCCCAGCGTTGAAGGCCTTCACGAAACGGTGTTCAGAGCGGCGTGAAGGCATTCAAAAATGGCGATGAGGCGGTAGCCCTGGCGCTTCAGCGAATGCAGCAGAAACGACTGGCGTTGCTGGAATGTAAGTCTATTGTCCGTTTGGAATCACTTGTCCCTGTGGTTGATCGGATGCTTGAGACCATGCATGGGACTACACAGACACCACATGCATCCATGACCTCTGTTATTTGCATACACTGCAAGAAAGGGGCAAGATAGATCACATTGGCCTCACCAATACCGACGCGGCTCATCGAGAGTCACTGCTCAACACAGGCTTCAACATTGCGACACATCAGGTCCCCTGCAGTGTCCTCAATAGCCGCCTCATCCGCAGCCGTTTGAACAAGTCATGCTTGAAGCACTATTTTAGTAGACAATGCTTGATGGCTTCCTTCGTGAAAAGTAGCCGAACCAGTCTGTGCCCACTAATATGGATAATCCGAATCGGAGCTTGCGCAAATATCTGCGTTTATCAAAGCTGACGGTGGTTCGCAACCTTTTCAGGCTGTCTTGAAAGCCCTAGATCGTCACCAGGTGTCAATATCAGCTGTAGCCACGCGCCACGTGTTGGATAACCCTTCAGTCAAGGCAGTCATTGTTGGCAGTCGGCTCAGTCCACAGTCCAATGGTGTTGTACTGAATAACCCACAAGCGCTCTCTTTTTGAACCAGATGAGGAAGATAGGACCTGAATAAGTATTGTGCAGGAGGGCTTGAGTCGCCTGACCGACCTACCGGGAGATTTAGGTGATGAATACCGCCGCCCGCCTTACCTTACAGCCTCTGGAGATCTGAGCGATCATCTGGAGGAGACATGCGAGCTTGAAACCGTCGGAATGGCCATCAAAGATGCAAAGCAAGTATGAGTATCTCACAGGAAGTATCTGGAAGCCCATCGCACTGAGTCTCATGCGTTCGAGATAATCGCAGCCGAAAATGTTCGCTGACGTTGCCCAACAGGGACATCGCCGCGCAGTCTGGACGGGAAACCAGGTTCACGTATCTGGCACGACTGCCAATTCGCTGGTCGCTGAGCTGCCTAATCTAGGTGGAAATACAGCCTTGAGCCAGACTGTTTGGAGTCTTGACACAATCCAGAAACGCTCTGAAGGTATTAGGCTCCTCGATGAGAGACTTGGTGAGAACAAGGACTATGGTACGGAATTCAGAGTATTTTGAGGCAGCTAGTTGAGCTCCCTGATGGACAGTGCGTTGCGAAGGCGCTTTTCAGCAAACACGCTTCTGGCTAATGGCATCATCAGTGACAACATGCTGGTGGAGATAGATGCATGGGCTGAAGTTGGGTCGGGCACTCATGGTGCGTTCAAAGTTCAAGCAGAATGAATATAATTAATAGAATTTTGTTATGGTTCGCTCGAAGAGAACTAGGCCATATATGCGTGTGATCAACGCTGACTGAGAAGAATGTGGGAGACTGACACTCTCAGGTTCAAAGTGAAGACGCTCGCCAGCGCTGACTGAGCGAGATCCTATGCGAACTCTAAGATTATGGCTAACATGGTTAGGAGTGACAGCGTGGTGATTGCACCTGTTATCCCGAATAACAAAGCCATTGATGTTTTCCCAATGCGTGCGAACTTGAAGATCGTGGTTTTTTACAAGATCATGCCCAGTGGTCTAATGGCCTATCGGCCAATGAGTCCAAGTCCTTCTTGAACTTCCTGCTTGATGGCCCATGCCAAAGACACTTCGCCATCCTGTCGCCAGTGTTATGGAGGGATCCAGGGGCCTTCGAATAGTCGTTGAATCCCTGCCGTTGGACGCCTTCCTTGAAGGAAGGCTGGGCAATTTTCGTGGTGAGGGTTTCGAACAATGATCGAAGAGGCTTAGAGATGCGGTCATATCCAGTATCTCATGGCCGGAAGCCCAAAGCGTATCTCTGCCGGTAGACAGGAGCTTGATCATACAAAGAACAGTAAAGTCGCTAGGAACAGTCTCGAAAATAATGTCCGAATGCCACTGACGGCCTTGGGTTTGTGCTTTAAGCTGCAAGAATCACTCTTCGTAGATCTTTGTTATCTGCTGTCAGGATACAACACTGATCTGGGGATCATCGCCTCCAAGCTCGCGCTCTGAGTTACCAACAGTTTGAATGTGCAATCCAGAGGCAGCAGACTTGCCCGTCAGCTCACCAAGACCCTGGTCAAGCTCCTTTTGCAACTCGTTCGTTGTCCATTCCATCCTGCTTGTAGAAGAAGACAAACCCACGCTGCGCGACTTTTGGTTGGTAGTATGTCTCACCGTGATTGAACTTGGAGCGGTGGGCTACTTACTGATGATAGCCAAGTCGCGGAGCAGCGCGTCGGAAGAGTCATACGGCAGTCAACAAGGTGCGCCTCCAGGCGGCAAACTGCGAAGAAGAAAAGTTAGAAGGGAAGAAAGATTGGGTACTCGCATACAAGCAGCAAGGTCTATATCCACATACTCCCGACCGATTACTGGGGTGATTTCAAAGAACTTGACTTCGTCAAGGGCGCTGTTCAGCTTGAGAGGCTCGACATGATCCGCGAGCAGTGTTGGCGTACTAAGTTCTGCGTCGACAACCTCTTAGCTGTTCAGCAGTTGGCGTTGGTAGTTTCCACAGCTGATGGTGACATGTTAACAATCGAGGGATGGCAGAGTATGTGTTCCTTTGAGCCTGAAGCTTTAGTTTGAGTATGGATATGTCTCTCAGGTATCAAGAGTCGTTCTACACGACTTGAATTGCACCTTCCTTCCGGGAAACTACCCGCGTTTTCCCACGTTGCTGCGTCGGTGGCGAGTGAGTGAACACCGAGACAATTGTCTGTGGAAACTAGGGGGATCCAGCCTGCGCCTCGACGGCCACCGAAGAATAAAATGAAAAGACCGTCCGCCCGTTAAGCGTTGCAGAGAAGCCAAGTATGGCTTACGGCCGGCGGATAAGATGAGAAAACGTCGAAGGTGAACCGGCTCAGAAGAAAAGACCGGCGGGCGCAACTTGATATCGCGACCTGAAAACCACTAGCGACTCCCGAACACCGAATGCAGAGAGCGTTCTCAGTTGTTTAACATTGGTTCAGCATAGATGTGACACAGTGTTGAAGTTGACGATGTGGCAGGCTACGTGGATATCAGTCCGGCGTTCGCCTCGCCTGACGGAGGAGTGTTGTTCAAGATCAGTGGGACAAATACGGTGCGCAATGTCGAATGATTCAGTAAAGATGGTCAGCGAGACTACGGACCAGTACAAGGCCCAGAACAATGGCCCTTTGAACATCAATACTGAAGCTGCTTCGAAGGATCAACCTTGTCCAACCACCCAGCCTGTCCACATCGATGGGACTCACGAGGAAGAACGGTGGGCAAAGCGAAAGTGAGAAAAACAGATCAGCTGTCACGACCAACTCTTTGAAGTTAGGGTAACATATTTCAAGTTTCGATTGGATGGTACTTCCACTGCCGGTTCTCGGCTTTTTATCGCAGCAAGTTGGCTGCGGAAACATGTAATTAAGCTGTTCCAGCAAGCGCATCTGCTGGATTCACCTGACATATTTCTTTCCTGCAGTGGACCTCCCTTGAACTCAACTATGCTCGAAGACCTGAATCTCAATGACCATATCGTTGCAAACAGCCAGACTTGCCTGTACATCGAGATTGCTTCTTTTGAGTTACCCTCGAACCTCCTCCTGCAATATATCGGCGCAAAGTTGTGGATTCCCTGTCAAATGAACCTTTGGGGTCTTGCTACTTTACACGCGGAGATCAAAGGCACAGCCAACCTCTACGGTCGCCGAATCTTTTTGGGCATTACTGAGGCAGTTTTTATCTCCGATTCTGTCTGTTGCATTTCAACTTTCTATACGAAAAAGGACTTGGCTGTCACAGCTTCATTCTCCTGGGTTGGAAGTTATCTGGGCAAGGCCTGCGGTAGTTCTTTTGCTCCTGGTCTCTTCAAACTTCACGGCAAATTCGGACGTCCCGGTTGGAAGTGGTTATTTCTGGTTCAGGGCGTCATGTACATCCTAGTCGGCATCATCGCTTTCGTCTAGCGGCCGCGCTCGACCTCAGATACGCGAACCTTGATACCTGTTTTAGGCTGCTCCGTCCAAGAAAGGAGCACATCCTCAATAACAGGATCATTATGGACGACCCGGCGAAGAAGGATGCATCTAAGATCCGAATGGCCTTCAAAGACGATTTTCGCACCATTGCCAACTGGCGATTGCTGACCTTCTTGGTCTTCATCATCACTTATGTTGCTCCTATCACCTACATGGACACCTACAACTCGCAAAGCACGAAAGAGATTAGCTTCGACGCCATCAGAGCAAACCTGCTGGCGAGTGTTGCGACATCAACTGCTGTCCTTCTTGACCTCTTATGCGGGTCGATGGCCGCTGTTACTGACAGATATGGCATGTGCATGCTGATTTTCCAGATCCCAGATCTTGTCTCGAGCATTATCTTTGGCTCACTCCGGGGCAAGGGCGATGCAGGTGTTTATACCGGATATGGAGTCTTCCTGAGCATCATCGCCGCGGCACCATGCCCTCCTTACATTCTGGGCCTTGTGTGGCTTATCTTAAACACTCCCAAACCTCTTCACCGATGGGTGTACTCTGCCTTTTCTGCCATGTTTACCAACACATCCAACTCTTCCGCTACGCAAATGTTACGAGCTGAAGATGAATCCAAATATCTCAAGGGCTTGATGCCAACGTTAAGCCTGTATTCCCTCGCCGTTGTGTGGTTAGCGCTTGTCATCTTCATCTTGTGGTATGTAAATGAGAAAGCGTTGGGCGACGCACGCTTGTCAGAAGGAATTGGAGATGGCGACAACGTAGCGGGTGTAAGGGTCTCAAAGAAGTTCTGATACATCTACTAGAACTACTTCCCCTATAATGCTTATTCACCATACTAATATGATAATATAGCGGTGTTTTTCCCTTTGTATTATTAACTATTGCCGCTAGATCCATATGCTGGTGAGAGCAGCATACTGCGTTGCAATCTTAAATGCTTTTGAAACAAGTTAGTAGCAGTGAGAAAAGTTGAAGATGAGATAATGCTCCGCTCACATCCAACCTCCCATTACCAATATAAGCATCATCTACGTGTGTAGGTCGACTATTTACGGGCGAGGATCGTGAGCGTCGAACCACAGAGCTTCTAAAATTCCCCTTGGAACTTACGTCAAGATCTTTTGCTTCATCCACACTCTAGAAGTTTTCTACGATTAAGTCGCAGCCTTAAAGCTCCATAAGGTTTAACAATGCTCCAGCGACTGCCAGGTAATTTATGCACATACCAACACTCCTATAAACAACGAGACCATCACCCAGCCACAACTCCGCTCAGGCTTGCTGGTTGGAAGCATTTTGATTTCAAAGCTAGAGTACTTGACCTGCTTCCAGGACATTACGCTCGTCTATCTGTACCGCAACCAGCTACCCTAACTCAATTAAGCACGCCTCCCAACAATCAACAATGATCACGCCGCCATTGAGGCAATGCTCGTCCTCCAGGTGGTACAATCCCGGAAGAGAATCCGCCGCACCGATCGTAATAGCACACTAGAGACACAGATCTATCTCTTGCATCTCCAAGTTGCATGATCCGATGGCTGCGGAAACAAATCAGTGCTTTCATCGTCCAAACTCTGACGTGAGCCACTCTGCTGGGAGTAAAGTTGTTGTAGCTGGAGTCATGCAGAATATCACGTCAGCCTGCTGAAGAGCGTCTTGCAGCTGAGTTTGGTGATCTCGCGCCGATAAAGTACTGGAACCCAGGACAGAGAAGGTGACGTTGCGTCCATACGCTGACCCAGCTTCATTGTCCAAGTGATGGAGACGTCCGATCAGGTCCCAAGCGCCTTGTTCAGAGCGGTTGATAATGGTGGTAGCCTGAGATCGCTCTACCACAGAGCACAAGCGCAAGTCGCAGATACCACAGCGCTTATTTGCGAGCGCCAAAGCTCAAGATACGGCCTGTCCACTTCCAGTGTTGAAATAACAACATCGAACCCAAGGCAGTCCGCAACGCTGTGACCTCTGCCGTATTCACGAGTTCAACAGCCATGTCTACCTTATCACAGACCAGGAGGACACCACAGAGACCATTAGTCTGGTCAACAGCCGCGATTGTCATCGTAGAGGCCCAGTCGTCATCTTGACGGATGACCCATGCGATAGAGTTGCAGGCATGAACAGTGTGGTAAGCTCTTTGGGCTTCGCGACTTGCCAAGAACACTGATGTTGCTTTTTGTTGGCGGCAAAATACGACAGCATTGCCTGATCGAGTGCTGCGAGCAAGGCCTTCGTCTCTTTGCGTCCTGGTGCAGCCAGTTTCGCCTTTACATTATGATCAGAGAGGACCTTGAGGGCCGTAATGGGCTGTTGCGTTCTGGCCTGGGCTTTCCAACTGAGGGGCTCAATTGATTGCAGCCTCCGTGTCCCCCGAGGCTCTGCTACCTAGTACGCTGCACAATGAAGAGGTGCACCCGACCAGCACTGGAACTGAATTGTAGCCCAAACGCGAGTTTGTTGACAGCTGTCCCAAGCTTTCGCCAAGGTAGACGTCGATTTCATCAACATAAGATTCTTGTCTTCGAGGCATTGGTGAAAGATGACGATAAATTCTCTCAATATCAAGCCCGGTGGATTCTCAGCCGGTGAAATGAAGTCCGGCGATTTCGTAACAGCGCAGAACTTTGGGTCCCATTAGGGTAAGCTCCTGACGGGATTCAAAGTCCCCCGCGGGTCAAAACAGGGAAGAGGGCGATGTACCGGTAAGCGGCGCGCCAAGTGCTTGCGTACGGATTCTAGAGCGATCCGGAGCCGTTGTGCGGGCGTGGCAGCCAAACACATGCCATCTTTCGGGCAGAAAAGGCGGGAGTGAATAGGAAGGCGTCGCGAGCTTCGTGCGCAGCAATATGACTGTATCAGAACAAATCAACGAACAGAGCCGAACGGGAAGGGAAAAGAAAGAACAGAAGAACAGAGACGAGAAGAAGCACTTAGAACGCAGGCAGAGCACGGTAACCGGGGGAAAATCCTCCCCGCAGGACGGCGGCGGGGTGCCTCCCAGCAGTGTTGACTTGGACCTTTCAAAAGGTGACCTCTGCGCCTTTAGCGGGGGCCGGAGTCGAAAATGACTTGGCAAGAATACAGGGGAGTCTGGTTTATTAGGATAAAAAAGGGTCTGGATGGTCAAGGTGTCTCCAGGAAAAGCATTGCTCGGAATGAATGCTCCCAAAGTCGTGTCTCTCAAACACTTGAAGGCGCAATATGCTCAAGTTTCGCGCACTTTTATCATCACGACAACGTCGTGACTGATACCGCACGTTTCAACATACCAGGAAGTTCTCAGGAAAAACGGCTTTCATGACAGTCTTTGTAGACTTTCGTCACCACCCCAAAGCTGGCACCTCAGAACAGAGCCACGCTGCTTTCGAGTACCAACCATACAGGGACAGCACGGCATTGAAGGACAGCTGCGGCAGAAAGATCTGTCACTAACATTTTTCGCTTTCCTGTAAAAGTCAGAATAGCTGAGGAGAAACAGCAAACCTTTGCTGGCCTCATGCTCTCGCATTTGGGTGAAATGGTCCGCCGTCGCGTCTGCCAGTCGACTTTACTATGAACGTCAGACCTGATTGCTTCCCATGATTTCCACCGCACTACTGGCAACTGGGTCCACGGTGTCCTGTGCCAGCAATCACGAACGTGGTTGCTGCAAGATCCCATCTGCACAACCCGCGGTCTAACAACTTATTTGATCCCTCCCCACCACAAGTAATACGAGCAGGAGTTTTCGCTGAATGCGTCGTTTCTGTCCGCAGCTTGTCATAGATCCATCTTGGCTAACATTGGCCATGTTCTATTGCCTGCATCCATGGTCCTTGCGGGCACAAGTACGATAAACAGCTGAACCCGAAAATTGCCGGGCAGGTTCTCTGTGGGCACATTTAGTCCTTGATAAATACGATGAACCTGCTCCGGGTTCGCACTCAGAGTTCGCAACGATGCTGCAAACCCCACGAAGACAGTACGAGACATATCTCGGGTTTATTCGCTCGATTGAGTGAGGCCGAAAGACTGAGCGTAGTACTATTTCTGCGTAACGAAGACGCAAATCTGGGTGCTGTTGATGTGTGATCGGTCACCCATATCTGACATAGTAATGTCTGAAGCTTTACATACTGAGGCACATTCCCAGGCGTCTACGTACCTGCAGGGCGACATGTGGCTGCTTCCCCACACAGTCTCAAGTTGAACATGTCAGATGAATGAAAATATGATCTGGGCGCCTGTGACCAGCTTGACAAGGACATTTCGCGTGCGCTGCAGCACATTGCCACCGTTAATTCTGATGCCAAGTATCATATCTGTGCCATGTGTCAGCAACCCTTCAGCACAGAACGGGTCCAAAAGCAGCGTCGCCTTAGAAAGCATCCTGAGGGCAATCTCCCAATGTCTGTAAAACATCAACTCAAGCTTCCCTGACGTCTCTGATTTATCGGGAACTCAAATACTCTGGACCCTCTCCAGAAGACATCAGCAATTTTCAGGGCGCCCGTTTAGGACAGTGTCACAACCAAAAGCAGTGAGAAAGCGAAGGAGCACGGCTTTCTAAGAACATTATACGGAATTCCAGAAACAGCCAACCGCTTACTATTATTCTGCCATGCCTGAGTGAATCCCCGACAAAAACCAAATATAATGCTGTCGTTGTGAACTGCGAAATGGCCGAGGCAGTGACCGGGGCGGAGGAGCCAATTCAGCTCACGATCATTGATTATCTGTCTAGATTATGCTGAAGAGCTCCCTCCTTAATCATGTAGACCCAATCGTCAACCAGCGCGAACAGGTGGCAGGCCTTGGAGCCGCTGGTATGCACAAAGCTGCGTCGAGCGGAGACCTTGAACAGGTGGCAGGCAGCGGGCGTTGAACTGTAGCACTTTCCTGATACTACAACAATTATCATGGGCCACTCTGAGCATCACCAATTGTATGTATTGCATACGAGCCATGACAGGATTTTGATGCAGCATTTCTCAGCAATGCTGTCCTAGGATCTCGGACATCTGATCCGGTTGAGGACGCTCTTCTTGTGTGTTCGACGGCCGCATGAGCTCGAACCAATGCTTCCAGCTACGGGTGGGCTTACGAAGCTTGACTTGCCTTACACAGCGGCATAAGCCAACACCTTCTCACACATGAACCACGTTTCAATCTGCTCTTTGAAGCTGCTTTCTCGAGCCCGATACCTGGGGACCGATGAGCTCGCTATGTGTACATATGTCGCAGGCGCAATATGATGACCAGTGGTGTACTGCCACTTCAATAAAAAGAGTTGTCGGCACTTTGCCGTTTTTGAGTCCGCCTTCGACAAGGCCTGGTATCCTGCGAAGGTACGTCCGATGGATTTGCATTTTCTTTGCCAAGCCGTCACCCGAATACCGACTGTAGCAAGTCATCTGTCGCTGGAGCCCTCGTCTCGATAGATACATCAATGGTCGCGTATATCAGAGGAGTATGTACCATTCAATCGGTGCGCGGCAGCCCTGTCTAATTGGAATTCGCGCCATCGACAATGCTCTGGAGCGCAAAGCGCATCGCTGTCTCAGCCTTCAAACACAATCGATCTTCTTCCCTTGGTGATAGCATCTTTCCTCCTCTGGGTGTCTTTCGTCGACTTGGTAGTCTCGACCCATGGCGCAGAGCACACACTGTCGCTGTTTAGAGCATGACTGCTTACGATTACTGACCCTAAGGTGCCGTATTATTCTGTCATATACGCACGTCAAGGAAACGAACCGGCACAAGACGGGCTTGTGCTTGCAGTGAAGCCGCAGCAGGAGACAAAGTCGAGATCGTCCTCATTAGCGGCGATTGCGACACCAACTTCCAAGCAATTTTGTGCCGCTTCTCACCCAGACGGAGTATGTCCAGCATTTTCGGAAACCGGGCTTCTGCTCCGGGTGTCGCCTCATTGCGAAAGAAACTCGCCCGCGTCCGATGCGGACCGTCGATTTCCAGCACCAAGTCGTTCGCCTCATTCGGCCCTACGGTTTCCCAGTCCCCAACGTCTGCACAATTCTTGCCCAGCTCCATGAAAGGCAGAAGATCCTCCCCACGCTGAGTTACACTTGAAATGAAGACCTTCTTGGATAACATTTCCAGCTCAGCGCGCTTGATCGGGCTTTGAAACACAAGCCCGCTTACCCTGGGTAACTTGAATAGATATTGATTGAATGTGCCAAAAAGCCATCCTTGGCAGCCCGTCCCGTGAGAACCAACACCCTGATTCGGAGGGAATCGAACACCCAAACGACTCTGCCCCTACATAGAGGCCTGACATCTTGGATGCGGTGGACCATGCCATGTAACTATCCTGACTCGGTCATGAGAAGGTCTATCAGTTTTGCGCCTTCTTCGGATTCCCTCATCTTCATTGCCACTGCGGCGGTCACCAGGCTGCAAAAGTCGTACATGGCAGGCCTATCATTGAATCGAAAGGGGCCGTAGGATTGGAATATGATCATGTCCCGACTTGACAGATTGTCTGAATACGTGACGTTTTCCGGCTTGTTAATGTAGCGCAAGTAACTGGTGGTGTAGGACACGATGGTGATGTAGTATTCATCACGGTTTAAAGAAATTGTGAGGCGATTGTGGGACTCGTCTTCACTCAATCTGCTCGTGGCGATGCAAGTTCAGCATGAAATCACCAGCAGAATGACAGGAGATGAGGAGATGGGAAGGGGTTCAGCACGTACTTGGTTTGGGCCACCCTAGACACGGCGAGCTGCTGGCTGAGGATGGCCGCCATCTCGGCTGTCTCCTCCTTGCATATTTTTTCCCGTTGCATCCCCCTCTGGAAAGGCTTCAGCTCGAAAAACAGAAAGGCATCTGGTGAGAACGAGGGCGTGTAGAAAGCGCCATCGGGGCAGGCGGTGAAGAGCGACGGGCCAAACTTGTACTGACGTTCCTCGGCAGCGACCCGGACGAATTCACTCCAGAGAATGGAAAGCCTGTATGCGAACAGGGCATGAAAGAAGGCGACAAAAAAGACTGTTGTCTGGACCTCGTAAGGGGTCCGCTTGTAAATGCCTTTGGAGCGCCCTTCAAAGTTCCAAGAGGGAGGTTCACCCTCACTTTCAGACGAATCGGTGGTCGGTATCGGTGGATCCTCCGAAGGTGCTGAAACCTTGAAGTCCTTCGGTGGTTTCGACGGCGTATCTTGCATCAGGCGGCTGAAGTTTGCCTCGCAGTCGGAGAGCGACAGCGCCAATAGGTCTTCGCAAGATGAGTCGCCGGACTCCCGGGGTGAGTCGTCAGACCCGTCTTCCTCTGATCTCGAGGGCATTCCGGGGGACATCTGCCCCTTTTGAGTACCAGTGTCGGCATGTGCACCAGGGACTGGTCTCGCCTGTCGCCACAAACTCAGGCAAGGAGCAAAGATGCCTAGCTTTTCCTCCTCCTTTAGGAGTTCTAAGTTGGACGACCATGTGGATTGGGCGATTGGAGTGGTGTTGGTCTTTCTAGCCGACCGTGCCGGCGCTATTTGGCCCAGCAATGCGCGAAGGTGGCATTCGGCCTCGGTGTACGATCGACCGGTGACGGGTGTGTTGCGCTCACGACCGGACGTAGCTCCGGTGCCGTCGCCGTCGCCGTTGTCGTCGGGGATGAAACCAGCACGGCGTAGAGCGTGGAGGGCCTTGTCGGCAGTCTGAACAGGTGGCCAAATGGCACGGAGCTGCAAGAATGCTGCGTGTGGGATCCTGGAGCCAGAAAAGTGCGTATCGCGCAGTTGTGACAAGGTCAAGTGGCTAACATTGTACTCTCTGACTTGAGCCGCCCAGCTCTCGAAGTCTGTGGGTAAGGGTATCATGGCTGGTGGGGATGACCGGGAACAGCAGTGGGAGAAGGAGAAGACATGCTCGGCTTGGAAGAGGGAAGATTCAGTTTTCCCATCATGTCTGGCAAGATCTGAGGAGCTCCATGATGGGTGGTCCAGCTGCGCGTTTCCGTCGTCCACCTTAGGCACCTTCACAGTTGAGGTGGGGGCGGGGTTGAAGATGCATATACCTTATCCGCTTATCTGATAGCGACACCGCCACCACATGAGCCACAGGCCTCCAAGCCACGCGCCACAGGACCACATGTGCCACAGGACCACATGTGCCACAGGTGTGCGTGAGCCACAGGTGTGCATGAGCCACAGGCAGGTACTCACGTGCTGTCGTGTGACTGGCCTGTGCGCCAAGAGGTAACAGCTGTGCACCACTTTCACGTAAACAAAGGCCGCTCAACGCCTGCGTCACACTTTGTCACTCAACCACGTTCCCCTCCATCATCACATCTCCTGCTGCCGCGCCAGAACCGAACTACCACGATAATGGCATCGCCACGCAAAGAACACCCGGCCATCAGCCCAACGAGCGCGAAACATCTCTTCAGCTGCCTTCGCTCTGTCCTCACCTTGCATCCCAGCGCCCTGACAACCGACTTCCTCTCCACCCTCAACATCAACACCTGCCCATCAATAAAGACGCCCAGCTGGCTCCCCCGTCCCAATACCCATCCCGACTGCGCTACTCTGGACCTACCGACGAAGAATGCACCATGGATTGGCCACGCACCGTACACCGGCCTGGAGTGGGCTTGCCAATACGACAGAACCGCAGGCTTGCTCGCCGAGAGTGAGACCCCGACGCCGATCGCAAACATCGCCCGAGTCCGGCCGATGCAACCCACAAATCCTTGGGAGCGTCTGATTGCTGTCGCCGAGTACTCCATGAAGGGCTGGGAGATGGTGAACATCCTGGAAGCCCGGGAAACCCCCGCCTCCATCGGCTGCATCGTCGCAGACGACTCCAGGGCTCCCGCCGAGACGGGAAACAAGTCACAGCCCTACGGACAGGGCGAGCTCGCTTGCCTGCTCTCTCTCATCTGCCGTCAGATCTCCCAAAGCCACGACAAGACCGAGCATGCAGTGAGCATCCTTCTTTTCTCTCCAAACTGATCTCATGCTGACTTGCTTCTCCACCAGCCAACCATCATCTCCTTCTCCACCTCAACTGCTCGGGTCCTCCAAATCTTCGTCGACTACCCCGTCGACCCATCCGAAACACCCAAGATTCACATTATCCAGCGATTCGAGACGAACCTCATAAATGCCACCACCAAGGCCGCCGACACGAAGGAAGCACGCGATCTGTGGACCCAATTGGTCTCATGGCTCTGCTTCAGCGCTCCCAGCTTGCCAAATGAGACCTCTCGGACGTTGCCCAAACACAGACGCGACAAGTCCCTGGGTCATTCCAGCTTGGCCTCCGCCTCGGACCCCGAGAGGGTCGTTTCCAGCGGCAGCGAACAGTCGACTAACGCCTCGTCGTCGCCTGGCCGTTAATCATTGCGGGGAAGGGGGCTGGAGATGATTTAAGTCTGTTGGGGAGAATGCCTGGATAGAGGGAGCTGGTCATGTGCATGAGGCATTTGGAGCGTTGTATTTTGTTTGGAATGATACCCTGTATGGCGTTTTGGCAATGAGGCATGACGCATGACGCATTCTAGCTTTGGCAAACGGCAGTCGATGCAGAAAACGATGCTTGCAATTGTTGTGTACATTTCTTCATCTCAGATAATGAAGACACGAGACTTGTAAATGTTGCAAGAATTTGGACCGCTGGCGTCGTCTAATATGATGCAGTCGAAAGAGGCAGACGCGGCAGACACCTCTCGTAGCTCTCTCATGGACAAATGCCCAAGTCGTAAGGGGTTGGAGATCGTCGGTTTGATTTCTTACCTTTGTTTTCTTGCCCTTTCGCTTGTCCGCTCGCTCGATTTCTCGAGTTTCTCGGGCTACCCGTCTCGTCCCTTGCGCGCCGAGCCTGTTTCTCGTGGAGATCGGTGTTGTTTTTCGAAGCCGCGTGGGGAATGGAGCCATCGTCGCATGGCTGAAATTTGCTGTGAGTACCGTTGTGCGGACCTCGCTCGACGGGAATCGTTCGATGCGTATGCGAGGCCGGAGATTTGGGCAATGTTAGCTTCGCTGCTCGAAGTAAGGCAAGGATGGAGGACGGCCAGGTCTCATCCCCGTGCCTGGAAGAAGGACCGAAGCGGCCGGAACGTCGAAGATGACCGTGACGACAAGCCTAAGAAGCTGAGATGTGTCGCATCAAAGAACTGGTTGTGCGTTCCGAAGCGCTTTGACTCGGTCATTGGCCGTGACTTTTCTAGCTGATGGGTAGATTATGCTGGAGGTATGACGGAATGAGCCCGTTTGAAATGTTGGGTCGTTGTTTGCTTGGGGTCTGTACAACTTCTTGAAGCTTGCCATGGATCTGACCTTGTCGAATTGCGTCGCGTGCTTGCCGTTTCGTATTCACACTGACTTTTCATGGCATCGATGCCGATAGAAGAACATGGAGTTTGTCATGGAGGGTATGGATGGTTGGGAACGATGAAGCCGATGGTGCTCATTGGCCCCAGCAGACGATTTCGCCGAGGAGGCAAACATGATGCCGCGTTGGGAGATGGAGGGATCGGTAAGGGCTTCATGCTGGGCCTTTGACTGTTTGGAAGAAGGAATGCAAAGATGATGGGCATTCCATAACCTAATCGTGTGTTCAGTTGATTTGGACAGCGACGACAGACAGTATGAGGAGGCGGTGGTCCTTGGAAGCGGCGATCGAGTCCCAGGCCGACACCAGCTGATGGGCACAGGTCATCAGAGAATCCGGCGAAATTTGAGACGATGAATAATAGAAGGTTGTCTTCCTTACTCGCTCCCTCTCACTTCATCTTCGATGTTCCTGTTTCAACACATGAATTGGAACTATCTAGCGCAAGTGTGGGAGCTAATCACCCGAAGGAGGCCCTTTGCCAAGCCGCGTGAACCCTTTGGCCCGTGTGCAGACATGGAGACATACGTGCTCGTTCGCGCAGTGAATACGCGTTGCTTTGTAAGACCACCTCGTTCCATCTTCTGGAATCAATGACTTTGCCTTTGCCAATGCCTTTGCGCCCCTGAGGTGAATCTGTTCATTCTTGATCTGTCTTCCATGCGCCGCCCATGGAAGGATCAAAATTTACAGGAACTCGGCATCTTTCGTATGCCGCAAGAGTGATAAATAATGAAAGGGATGACCTCAACTTTGCTACCCAAAAACGACTTCTCTGAATCATCTGTCCTCCACAAACAAGGAAGATCAGCTCTGGTTGCCAGCGGTAGGGCAAACGTGACTGTGGATGGTGCCACGGATTCTTTGAACTAAGATACTAGCAGCGGTATACTACAACCGTTTTAGAGTCGGGATGGACAAACAGCCGTATTGGATAACAAGCGGTGTTTCTGGGTCGACGCCCTCTCCTCACTTTTGGAGAAACACCTGCGTCTGGTTATGACAACTTAATAAACGAGGGGCTGTGTCTACTAACTTGCAAAGACTGCTCGGGAATTTCGGAAGCTCGAGGACTTGGATGTAACGTCTGGGTAGGCGCACATAAACAATCAATGCATTGAAGTCAAATCCAGGGCCGGATCATGTACTCTGGAGGTTCTCGACGCTCAGTCTTCCTTGTCGTTCATTCCGCGTTGACTTCCAAGCCAGGAACGTTTTCTAGACTTGGCTTATGATTGCGTCGCCAATCGAGGATGAACGACTTACACAAGGCCCTCTATCGGGCAATGGTAAGAGGTTTGTTGAAGCCGCCAGCCTCAATTTGGACTCGATGCATGTTTTTACTCTGATTTGCAGATTCCCTCTCAGCTAATGATTGATCAAGAGGAGAAGATCCGACGTTGCCCGAAGCCGGAAATTCAAAATGCAGGATGCCGAGAACGGGGACGTCTCGGCAAGAAAAAGAGGTGGCGTTCAGAGAGAGTTTTGCAACCATACCTGCCAAATTGAATCCCACGAGACGCTTGATGGGTCGTCGCATTGCGACTGAAGAGTTCTGGCATCTAAAATAAGCCGCTGGGGCTCTATTTCTGACCGCTGCAAGCCAGAGACGCCGGCGGATGGTACCACAACCAGAAGGATCATGGTGACCGCGGTGAAACTCACATACACAATGACAGGGCAGCTAAGTCAGCTCAAGTCAAAGATTTCTTCAGTAAATGAATTATCCATGGTATTTGAGAGCCTGTTTGACGTTAATACCTTGATGGTTTCTGAAAAAGCCTCGTGAGGACTGTCAGCGGCACCAAAAAGGGCACACTACCATCGCCGTTTTGGAGTGCACTAGACAGACGTGCCTAGGCGCCATTGAGGCTCGCGTTCTCTGACTCTGCGATTGAGTGAGTTTCTTGCGGATGTTCCAGTTGTTGTGAATGAGGTGGCCGTCGTTGACGCTGCACGCGGCGTAAAAACACCAGGCCCTGGTCCATTGGCGACAACCATCATCGCTCGAGTGAGAAGGGTGAAACTGCTCAATTCTAACCTCTGAGACCTCGTCAAATACTTCTGTTATTTCAGAATCGTCGACATCCGCGACGTAGCAAGTTTGTTGAGAAATGAGCATTATTCCCAACCTTGAAAAGTTCTTCATCGTTCTATTTGTGGGTTCCTGGGCTTGGGACTGGCACTCTGTTCCTTGACAAATCTTGAAACTACATCAGCCACTGAACGATCGCGTTATTGGGGAGGATTGGCAACTGGAAGGCCTGAGAGCGTTCATAGAATCTCTTTTGGAATTCCATTGCAGCTAAGTCGGTCTGGGGAGCTGTGAATGGCTCTGTAGCTAACAGAAAAGGTCAAGTAATAGTTCATTTACCTTACCGAGAAGGATAGAACGGCAATATTGGAAGTTGTTGAGTCGGATGTGTTGATGGCAGTAACGCTGACACATTCCGATGACTGTGCAGTATGGAACAGACAGAATGAAGTAGTGCTGCGCGTATTCCTTCGCCGCAGAAAGTGTTAATATAGTAGCCTGAAGTGAACCCATAATCTTTCGACCGACGAGAAGGATATCCTGTGCTCAGTGAGCTGGTGTCAGGGGAGAGACGCGACGCAGCCTTTCTATATTTTCCGGTCCCGATGGAAGAAACGATCATGAAAATAATCTGCAATTTGGGTCCCAGCGTCCTGCCCGCCTAGGGCATTTGCCTTGATGCAAACGACATAAGAATCGCTGGAACTAATTGGATCGCCATGTATGAAGGAGCCTGAGTAGCCAATACGTCGATTCCATCAGTCACCTGTTAACCGCGTGATTCCAGCTTGAGCATCACATCAATGAGTGAAGATGTGCCTCAGACTGGAGCTTCCCTGCTGGAAACCTTCGCTTCGACTTGGACGTTACGCAGACAGGCAACCTGGGTGGGTATACAGATCATTTTCAACATGTCAGCTGGCATCTCGTCCTCTGTTGTTCTTGTTCCGCCGGGCCACTCTCAAGTCCGTGCTTTGAATGCCCACGTCATTTGACGAATCAGGTACGTGTAAGTCAATTTGGTGTTTGAATCAAGCTCTGGTTCTTCAATCACTGATACGCTGAAGCATATAGACTGATGTCAAGAAGCGTCAGGCATGAAGCTGCGCTGAAGATTACCTTGACTTGGGTTTCGTTGCCATCTACGCGACAAGACACCACCGCCGTTTCGCTGTATTATCAGCGGTTACACACCAGAACCAGTCGTTCATATATCACACGTTCTGTCATCCACGGAAGTCTTCTTACAAACTCACTCTTGAAAGCTTCTGGCAATTCTCATTACGACGTCCGAGCCTCTGATAATATGGCCAGACGAACTCTACACATAACCACACGATATGAGGTATTCTAGTACCATGTGCCGTCACGATCTGCAGAGCCGAACCCATGTATCACGTCAAAGCCGGACTTTTCGCTGAGCACCGTCTGTGTCATTGGCGTCCGTGAACATGTCGTCGCTATGGTTCCTACGCTTTAATGTCCAATTTGTGACTTGGCTTTAGACCTGTGATCATCGGGAAGTCAAACACATCTCAGCATAAAACTCAGACGGCTTTAAAACACCAGGATTTACGTTTGACAATACCAAAAAAGCTGCCAGGCGCGTCAACCCTACCATCTTGTGGCTAGAGAAAGGTATGAAGAAGTCCTGGCCCTCGAATATTTCCCCGTGAGAGTCATACGGCAGTCAACAAGGTGCGCCTCCAGGCGGCAAACTGCGGAAGAAAAGTTAGAAGGGAAGAAAGAAAGAGAATATAAATTACTTTAATTATAAAGAGCAGGTATCTCCCTTTTTATACTACTATAACTTATTATACTAAAATACTAAAGTAATACTATATTTACTATTTTTATAACTACTTTAAGAGTAGTAATAGCTTTACTTAGTTTATTAGAGAAAAAAAGAATAATATCTATAAGTTTTAAAATAAATACCTTTTTCCTTAGAACTATAATAAATTTAAAGAAGTATTATTCTTCTATTACTTATTAGTATATATTATTTTCTATTAATATAACTATAATAATCTATTTCTTTTTAAAATATTTAATAAGTTTAAAAATATCACTAAAGTATTTAAAAATAATAAAATAACTAATAACTAGTATTATAAAGTAAACTAATTAAACTATCTAAAGTAAGAGAGCTTATTAGTAGAACTTAAAGTAGTACTATAGCTTAATAAAGTAGTAATTAATAAAAGTAGTTAGATATATAGGGAGTAGTTAGAGTAAAGGGGACCTCTTATATATCCCTAGTTATATAAAAATTCATAAAAGAATTCTTCATAAAATGTCAGTGTAGACTTATCTGAATCCTGCCTGAGTCTTGGTGCTCTAACCGGAAGGACTTCAACGACCCCTTGAACCCCTGCACGTATGAAGTTGAAAGTATAATAATTCACTGGAAACAAGTTATGAATTTTAATATATCCTTTTTTGAACGCGGAAGTTGAGCTGACAAACAGATCCTGAATACGGCTCTGATGGTTACATGGTTTCATCCCCCGTTCCGGGCTAACACCTTTGTCCAACGCCAACGAGACCGACACTAACATCCTCATTCTCATGTCAAGTACAGATATTGGCACCCGTGGTAAAAGACCGTTTGTCGATGTCAAAGCAGCCCCAGCTTTACCAGTTGTACGTTTTGGCCTTTGGCCTTGAGACCAATTGCTGTCGCCGTGCTGTAATTTCTGGCACAGCTCACGATGGGGGTTTGGGGTTCTGCGCCCAGTTATAACCGTCTGCCGCGGATCGGAGTTGCTTGACTGGCTTGCGGGCTTTCAAAACCCTCTCTCAAAGTCAGCAGCAGATTTTACCCGGCCGAGAGATTTGAGATTTGATGTTTGGTCCGCTCTCGCCGAGCGTAAGTGCTCTCGCCGAGCGTAAGTGCTCTCGCCGAGCGTAAGTGATCCATAGACGTCCTGCTCTGTCAACAGCGTATCAAATACACCGCTGGAACACCTGGGCCTCTCATCTGGCATATCGACAGAAATTTCATCAAACATGAAAAGAGAATAAGAAGTCTTCCTTGCAGGTTTGAGAGGAGCCATCAAGGTAAGGTATTGAATGGACATTAACACCGTCGCCAATCACGAAGGTGTCTCGCACTCTGTCGGCCTATTACCCGCACAAACAATGACATCAACTAGATACAATTTGAAACAGTCCGGGAACGAGGCACCGGGGGAGTCCTCCTTGGAATCCCCTGGTTCCATCGGTGTCTTAGGTTATATTGCAAGACAGATAGAACCAGCAAAATGTCGCGTGGGTTGTCTCAGTGCTCGCGGCGAAACTCGTCTTCATCAGGGGTAAAAGACCGGCGTCCTACGTGTACCAGAACCCTGGGCTTGCATCCCGCGACTCTCGAAGTATTGGGACTCTTCTGCTTTCTCCTTTGCATTCCCATCTCCCTGTGAGGCTAGTGCTACGAGGCGATGACAACAGTGGAGGTCATGGTCAGGAGCCGCGACTGCAAACCATGATATATCTCCTCAAAGCCTAGTGCATCTGGAACTATGCCCTTACGTCTGGGTCCTGAAGAGTCACCCATTGATAGAAGCGTGGCGGGCATTTGAGTATTCGAAATCACAACTGCAGGCACTTGTGCCCTTGTTCTGCGATCTCCTGGCGGGCGAATGATATGCGGTTGGAAAAAGCGTCGGAGAGAGTGGTTTCACTCGAGAATCGACGGAAAGGCTTCTGAAAGTAGGGTGGAACATTCTCATTCTCGTCATTCGCTCTGGCCCTCAGCTGCTTCTTCTTCTTGTGCCAAGGTGCTACTTTTTGGGGGGCTCAATGCCATGAGCTGGGCTTTACGCCCGGAAGCCGTCAAGTGGTCCGCAATCCGTGCCTCCTAGTCATTTATGGTCTGCTAATTCGGTGTCGCTTCGTGTTTCTCCTTGTTCCTTTCAGCTAACTTCCTCTTCCAGAGGCGTGGCGGGGACTATCTCCCCGAACCACCGACCAAAGACTCTTCGCTGGGCTTGAAAGATTTCACGCATGATCTGTTGGAACAGTGGATCGATAATGATAAGGACACGACTGAGCTGCAATTTTGTGAAGATCATGGTGGAGGCAAGTCTCCTCGTTATCAGTTTCCATCACAGGTGGAACTTTACTTAGCATTGTCGAATGAAGGCCACGTGGATGAAGGTGTGTGGTGTAAGCTTCGGTGACTATCTCGTGAGAGTCGTCTCTCGCAGCGGAAAACAGGATGGCAGGGCCCGGCTCTGTGTTGGCTTTGGGGAGTATTTTGGGCGCCAGCGGGGCGGACCCGGGCAAGCAGTAGCGTGGGTGAGTCCATCTCCGAGTTCTCAGGCAGTGATGATAGTGGATATAGGACGTTGGCACCACTTGCACGTTTTTTGACTTAAGCGTTTATTTCTGGCATGCACCGTTTGAAGTTGGAAGCAACTTTCACTGGGACAGTTTGCCGATGATTGCGGGTCCGGGGTCGCCGAACGGTGGAGTATGACACTAGGTTCCTCAAGCAAACCGATCAGCATCGAGATTAGCAGCGGAAAGCATGCCTCGATTTTGCTTGTCTGAGTTGTTGGGCATAGAATGGCAGAAGGCGCAGATAATGGGTCACAGTAAGAACTTCAACTACGAAGGGATGATTACTGTTCGATCTAATTGTGAGTAGAAGTTTTTTTGCACACTCGTCATTGATACCCTATTGGATCTCGTGCCTCCTAAAAATGTCTGACGAGGAAGGGAGATATCCGACATTGTTTTTAGTGTCTGAATTGCGACGGGCTCCCATGGACACTATTGACTGAAGTAAGAAAGTTGCGAAGGAGAGTGTAAGCTGGAGAACAATTCTGGTTCAGAATAAATTCTCCGGCTTCAACATCGCATGCGAAGAAGTGTATATTTCCGGTATGTCACTCGAGTTGGCTTCAAAGAACCCACTAGCCAGGCTTATGCGTCCGTCTGCTTAGGCCATATTTAATCAATTAGCGTCTGAAGTGTCTCACTGGCACCCGACTTTATGGGCCTGACAACCCTTAAGTCAGTAGAGCTTACGATTATGAGCAATCGCCTGTCATAGCTCAATTGTAAGGCCTCATCATCGTATTAGCATCCACGGCTTGGGTCTCAACGTTGACGAGGCGCGTGGTGTCAAACGTCGACTCCCAATGCTGGGGTGACGCCCAGGGGTTGAAATCGCCTCTTTTGCGAAGCCTAAGACTACAGAACGGTGGGCTATGGAGAGCAGCAGACCTGAAACATGAATCTGATATGGCGGCAATGAAAGCACATTTCTAGTCAGGTCGGGCAGGTCACGCACAGGGTTGTTCGGAGGACAGAAATCTCGAAGCATCTCGTCTGCTGGAGCATCATTGTGTGGACCATTTCCCATGCTTGTGTCTTGCTGACAGGTCAAGGCTCAGGCTGATCCAGAGGATCCTCATGTCTCTGTCTCCCTGACGACTTTTGCGGCGGGTGAGCATTCTTCGCGATTATCTTCGGTCGCAGCCTGACATGGGAGTCTTTGATTAATCGAGGTCATCGTCCGAACAAATGGGTATGAATTCCGGCACCGGCTCGCATATTTCATGACTCTTGCAATCTTGAATCCTGTAACGGGAGAAACTGTTGATATGCGCGATTTCTATAATCACTAAGCTTTCAGGGACTCTACAGAATATCGCAACACATGCCACTCGGATTGAGATGGAGACTAGGCCAAACAGCAGGACGCGTTGCTCGACGCCTCAACAGCCTCAGTGCATGAATTGAACAAGCTTCGAGGCGTTGATAGTCTTCTGTGAATGATACAAACAGCACTGAGATCGGAATAAGGGGTCAACAATTTGCAGACCAACCGCCAATTCCAAACACATCGAGACACACAGATATCTCGGCAGACATGCTCGTGCAGTACTCTTGAGCACGCATTCTGCGCAAGAAAACTTGCCATCAGATTCGGCTATTTGACCCCAAAATCTGCCTGCTTCACTGCTACTACCATCTGACACGCTGCTCTGGCCACACTCTCACCGACCTGTGCGTGGCGCCATGGAGACCGCTCGGAAATCATTACTTTTCTAGCTAATCGGGCGTTGTGGCCATGAAACTTCACGTTCCCCTCTTCACACCAATTGAAGTCAATGAAACAACTCCCAGCAACACGGTCAAGATAAAGCTGACCAATGATGAAGAGTAAGTCGCTTATATATAACATGACACTCCTTTCATGTAACATGACACTCCTTTCATAGTAGAAGGCAGCGGTGTATTTGATACGCTGTTGAGCCTTGCGCCAGGGGACTAGGTCGTGTGCGCAAAAATCTGCATACTTTATCCTAGTTCTTTTAGGCGATTATAAAGAGGCTATCGCTACTTTTAAAGTAGTAATAGATAGTATTAATATAGTATAGTGATAATATCTTAATATTAAAGGAGTAATAGGTTATAATAGCGTGAAGAGGGAGATACTTACCCTTTAAAGCAATTTACGCTCTCTTTATATACCCCTATAAGTAGTTATAGAGGTTTCTCTATAAGCTATCCTAGCCCTCAATTATTTCCCTATAAGAGTTATATAGCAGTTAACAAGGTGCGCCTCCAGGCGGCAAACTGCGGAAGAAAAGTTAGAAGGGAAGAAGGAACATGATACTCCTTGACGCAGGGGTGATGATGACCGGGGCGGAATGACGAGACTTCGATCGTCCGATACGCCATGAAAAAGCCCATGAAACCACACCCATTGACTCAGTTATGCGGACCAACACCACGACAGCCGAGGAGCCAAGACTCAAGGCCATGACATCGAGCCCATACCTTGTGATCGTCCTAAGCAGGAAGTTCCCCCGTCTCTTGACTACATGCTCGTTCTGATGCGGCCAAGCTGAAGTGCAAAGCCTCTGGAGACAGAGTGGCATTGCCATTCGAGGTCCTCGAGTTCCTCGAGCCCCAGGGGGGATACTTTGAGTAGCGACAGAACGTGCACATGTTACTCACGCCCGTGGCCGAAGTTGATTCTGGTATGAAGGCATGCCACTGCGCCTGCAAAGTTGGCTGAGAATTCGGCAAGCGCCAGGGCATGGCTTGGTAGGTGCCAAAGCTTGCTATCAACAACTTCATACGGATGGTAAGAGTCAAACTAGACTTGGCGTTCCATGCGGACTCGACGATGGGTCCTGAAGTAGGCGGACTAATTCGTATTAACATCAGCCGAGAAGGGCAACCATCGGATTCTGCAAATAGCGGTTGGCTACGGGCTGCGAAAAAGAATGATCGGGTAAAGCTGGATCCTTTCGACTTGGCCCTGCAAGATCCAGAGGGACAAACCCGAGCGGGATATTGACAGCTGCTTTTCGCCAAGAGCGAAGTGACTTCGCGTTTGCACGAAAGTCGAACCGTGACGGGGGCTGCTAGTCGTCGTCCCAAAAACTCATTTGAGAAGAAAATTTATGACGTCCTCAAGTGCTTCAAATATTGGTACGGTGCGTTCGCTCTCATGAATGAGAAGGACATCACCATATTATTGAGCTCGGCCGCGGGCGGCGGTCCTGAAGGTCAACATGGACAAGAGAGTGCTTTAGAAGGAGTGATTCATCCGTCTTCTCGACTGGTACTGCACGCTGTTGTCCGAGGCCAGCGGCAAGATTAGGACCGCAATATTTGACGGCCGCAGAGAGGAACTACCGCTAGAACCATAGGCATGGCTTATATGACACTGCTGATCATGAACCTCTCGATTGAGCCTTTTACGGTGTCGTGGACTCTCCATTGTGAGGTCGCGACCACACAAATGTGTTGGAGAGATTGTGGGGACTGAAAGGTGTGTTTGCAAGCTATATATGCACACTGCGCGTGTTCGACTGGGAGATGAAGTTTGTTGTACGCAAAGCCCAAGAATCGCCACGGCGAGACCGAAGCATGATCTCAGGGTGTTCTCAGGGTACGGTGGACGAAAGGGATCAAGTGAGTTTCCCGGTGCCTCCTCCGTAGAAATAGTGGCTGTCCAAATTACCCGAATGAACATATTTCTTACTGCCCTTTAAGTTTGCTTGACGACTTTCTCGACAAGGGATTGCAGGTAGTGTTCAATGGTACGTATTAAGGCAAAGTAGGCTGACACATGTCCGATGCGATGAAGTATGCTAGTGAAATAGGGTTGCATAGAATGAGACACACGACCCTGCTCTGCTTTACTATCTGCTGATTTCCAACTGCTGCTTTCACCAACTGCAGAAATCTCACCAACTGCTGGTTTAACCACCTGCCGGCTTTCGACCAGCAGTTCGTCAGGACGGATATAAAATCAGATCATCCCCAGTACCGTGCTGGCCGAGGACCATATAGCCACGTGTCTGGAAAGTGTATGCTGAACGTGTTCTGCTTGGGATCAGACGAAGAGTAAAGGCTTGGTTGTGATGATGGAATCTTGACAACCCCGTTGATTGTCAGTGGAAGGGTTACGTGTGAATATGAATCGGGAAATACGACCTGTGTTTAAAGCTGCCTAAGCTCACGAAGAGTGCACCCGGAGATGGTAAATATGTATGCTGGGATGAACAAAAAGACAGAGTCAAGTGTTCGTAGAGGTTTGAAAGAGAGAAAACGCTGGGGAAGCGGGCCAGGCTCAGTACCACTTTAACTAAGCAGGAGCAAGGCAGGTGTTTGGGAAATGGGAAAAAACACTGCAGAAACGGACTGAGAAAGGGTGAGGAGGGGCATAATCTACAAAGTCGTGTCATGACCTCTGTTACTTGGCTCCATCATGGCAATGCTTCATGAGCTACTCGGGATACAAGTGAACGATGTTGGGAGAAAGCCGTTCAAGATAATCATAGAAGACGAGGAGGTGAGCTCAACCTGCTCAAAGGAGTGTCAGTCAACAACGCCCAACCCCTGGGCAAGACCGACTTCGACGATGGGCCCAGGAAGATGAGCGAGGCGCACGGCATAACGAGGATGGCGCAAATGATACAAATGGCGTCTCTGAAGCACCACCACCCGACGTCGGTTGTCACCGCGCACCGCGGGAAATCACGAGTCCGAAACCCCCCGCAGTGCGTCGGAGGGCAAGTTAATGACTCACATGATCAGAGATGCTTGTCGTTTATTACAGATGTGGAAATAACCGACAATTTAGTCGCGTTCATCAGATTTGCCTCATGTCAAAGTGTGGTCATAGCCTGCAGAAATCAGCTTGCAATTCGCAGTCGATAGTGAATTGAACCGGGTACTTTCCGCTGACCCTCACGGTGTCCGTTGAGGTGGCTGCCATGATAGACCCAGCCATGACTCGCATATTGGTCAAGTTCATTCCGCGAACATCAAAACTGCCCTCTACGTCTCGACATCAGTCTCGAAATGGGCTTTCACAGTAACTGTAAGTTGTCACTTTCGAGGCATTTGCACCTTGTGGTAGGCACCTTGTAGCCTTGCCTCTGGCTGTGTTGTGGTAACAATTCACCAGAGGAAACTCGGGCTGCGGGACCCTCTTTCTTGGCTTTCAGATCCTTCTCAAACTCCCCTTGCGGCGCACTAGTGATACTTTCCCGATTCTCGAAATCACATTGGAAGAAACCCCTGGCAGAGAGTTTGGCGCAGGTTTTGAAACCTACAGCAACCGCATCTCATTACTGACGTACCTCGGTCCAACCGGCCAGGCCACGGCCACTACATATGTATTCACTCCGTGGGCATTAGGTTCCTGAATTTGATGACGACCGGCGCGGGACTTATCTAGCCGCTCTGATCGAATACCGTCAACATGATGACTGCGAGTGAGCGGTCGTCTGACGGCGATTTCTGTGTGAAACCGCGTCCCGGAATTTCCAAGTTGTTGGAGTCCTGTCGGCCAACTGCTTAATTATTACCGAGTGGTACGACTAGCGGATCGAGAATGCCGTAAGCGATCAACGTGCGAGCCTTGAATTTTTTCTAGTTGTCACAGACACTCATACTTGGCCCAGGGGAGAGTGGAATTTCTCTAGGACATCGAAACGTGCGGGTGTCGGACCAGGTGTTCAAGTCGGAAGACAATTCTGCCAATGTCCCCATTCCTCTGGCCACCGTCGGGATGTCGATCTCCGGGTGAACAACACACAAGAGTAGATATTGCAGGGGAAAGCAAGCCAACGTGGGCTGTACCAATCCCGAAAGAGACCTTTTTCGTAACGCGCTTGTTGGCGCGGAGCAAGTTTGATATTGTGGTGTGGAAAGGGTTGGGGAGCTCCTGATCGCGTCAATATCCTTAGTCGCATCCACAGAAGGAAGAGAGTCAGATGTGTGCAAAGATAAAAGTTGCTCAATTTTGCGTATGAGCAGGAACTTCGGTGATCGTTCGGCGTGGTCTGTAGGACAAGCTTCATCTTTCCCAAGCTCCTCTACGAACCATAAGCCACCACCGCTCACAAAGCAGACTGTTGCTGTCTTGCTCCACGCCCAGCCCTTCGAGATGCCAGCTTTCATCAACACTTGGAGGCCATCGCTGCTGTTGGTTGAGGCCATTCGTCTCGGCGAGACGCCGTGCATCATTGAGTTTGTAGTTACGACGCAGCCCCCCGGCAAAAAGACTACGGCAAGATGCCGTGCATCATACTCGCAACGATTCAGTAGGTCACACGGGTGAAGAAGACAGTTGTCGTTGTATGGTGTCATGGATACCGACGCGAAGGGCTGAAAGGAGTTTGAGGGGCGCTGCATCTATCCATTGATGTTTTCGCGTCGTTACTGGGGGCTCACTGGCCGGAGGCACTCTGGCCACGGGGAAGACTGGACATCGTGGCTGATCGACGTGATGCGACGGGCGGGTATATGGAGGGGGTGGTGTGTCTTTGGACCCGGGCACAATACATGACGTTTGTCTTGACGATGGGGAGTATTGGGAATCGGTCTTGGGCTGCGAGACCAGGTTGCTGCAACCCGTCGGGTCTGGTTCGGAATCTTGACCAGGGAAACATGCTTGTTATCGCGATGTTTGTCCACTCGTTTGATTCCCGTCGTCAGCATTTCTATCCTCCACGAAGCGCCCTTAGCGGTGGTGTCCTTGGCAAAATCTGCACTTGTGAACTCGGACATGCTGGGTTCCCCATTTTCTCTGCCCTGGGTAAGGAGGCACTGCACTCGAAGGTGGTTGGCAACGGGCGTGCTATGGGCTTCTTGTTTCTGCGGACGCACTGATCCAGGAGGCCTGCAATATTTTCAGAGTTGTCCGCATGCCGTCATTTCCGTCAACCTTGCAGAGCTACTGCGAATAGAACTGGGAGTGGCTCTGGCTGGCCTTTCGGAGCTCGGAAGAGACGAGACGGGAACAGACATCTGGCGCGTCATTTGGAGAACGGAAGCCGGCGATGGGTTTCGGTGCACGAGGTCGTTCGGCAATTGCGGTGGAATGGGGATGCCGAGGAACTCTTGTCCATCATCTTCGATGGGATGATCGCGCACCGCCGTCCGTTTTCGGAAGAGTGTGGGGGAATGCGGCCGTCTATTGGACCCTGTGCGAAGGCCACGATGGGAATGTCGTGATCAAGAAGGGTGACATGATGTATGAGGAACGAGGGACCGTCGAGAATGCGGATTGCAAGGGTTGTCGGTCGAGGTCGTCAAGGTCGGAGGCGGAGGGAATTCGTCGCGTCGCGCAAGGCGTCCCGCGTTTTTGTCGGGTGGCTATCGCGATCGACGTCGTTGCTGCCCAAGTCAAGTCAATGGAATTGATTTGTTGCCATCCAGGTCGAGCTTGGACTCGAAGTCTGGTCTGAGTGCACGAAGAATGATGGTGGCCTGATGGTTGAAGGAGAGAGAACCTTGATGGTGGGAATCCGAACGCGGTCGACTGGCAACCGACGGACGACCGCCCATCGACCGCGTCGCTGTTGGCAAGAACCAGGGCAGGCACCTCTGCGACCCGGACTTGCATTTTGGGGATCTCAGTCGAAAGTGACGACTTCCCCACTGTAAATCGTCACTTTCATTTTCATTCACGGCAGGACTCTGCCGAAAGCTGCCACCACAACAATTGGACCCGACCTCACCACCACCACAATAGTTAACAACATTTCCACACCCAGCCATCAGTCCCATTCTTCGCCTGCACTGCAACTTTCGCATCGGCAATGCATGCTTTCTATATCGCTTGGCTTCCATCCATGTTCCTTTCGCGCGGACAACGGGTAGTGATTTGACGCTTCTGATGTCGATGCATTCGATCTACTCCCATGCCTGCTTATGATTTTCACTTGGATTTGTCCCGCGTCTCGTGGCCCGTATGTTCTCGGTGACTCCGTATTACGTTCTGCCTTCCTCTCCCACGGCCGTCAAACTCGTCTTTGTCGAGTATTTCTCATGCGTTATGCTTAATCTTAGGACTGAGACGGACATCCTGAGCTGAGGTCCACGGATGTAGCAGTAAGACCCCACCCTAACTTCTGAAACACCCCCACTTCTGAAACAGCACTTTTGATGTATTTTAACCCTTGCTATGATAATTATATTTTTATATATTGCTAAATATCTTAATTAATCTGTAATAAAAATATATAATTTTATACTCTCTTTATTATTTAATAATTTGCTTTTAGATAATACTAATTTCGCTTAATTTAAGTTATTCTATACTTCTTATTTCTTTTTAATTATCTACTTAATTACTATAAAGTATTTATTTATATCTAGTTTAACTTTAGTTTATTTTTTTAGCTATAGTATTTTAACTTAAACTTTTAGAAACTTAATTATCTACTAATTATTAGTATTAAATATATTATTAAGGTTTAGATACTTACTTAGCTTCTTAATAAATAGTATATATACTATTAGATTAATAGCTTTTAGTTCTAACTATAAGCTATTATAAAAAAGCTATTTAAATTATAGTAAATTAGTAGAGGATTTAAGTGTTTTAACTATAATACTTTCTAAAGTTATAATAATATTCTAATTATCTATAGCTACCTCTTTTTATAGTAGCACTCTTAAAACGTTTATAGAAGCTAAGGTAAAGATAAACTTACTTATTAATAGCTTAGTAATATTAATAAGCTATAGTCCTATTACTATTTATCCTACTTTAATAATATATAATTATAAAGCTTTAGATCTTATATATAAATAGTATTAGAGGAAGTTCTATTTACTAATTAGTACTAAATTTAGCTAGAAGTTCTAATCTATTAGTTAATACTTATATAATACTTTTAGAGGTAAGAAAACTAATATATTAAGTAGCTAAGTAATATATAATAAGTATATAGGTAAATATATTAAGTAAATATTATATATATAATATTACTATATAAAATTATTAAAAATATAGCTATTATAGCTATTAATAACTAATAAACGCTTAGATTATAATCTCCTTATCTCTATAGTAGTCTCTAGTATAAATATCTTATCTAACTACTTAAGACTAATAGTATTTAATATCTAGCTATTTACTAATAATATAAATTACTACTTCTTAAACTCCTATAGATCGTTAGGGAATTATTACTACTAGATAGTCTTATTTTTAAAGATAATAAGGAGAAGTAAGTATATACTAATAGTAGAGATATACTTAATAATTATTATCTAAATATAGTTTTTATTACTCTAAATAAATACTAAGGGTTTTTTAGTATATCTTACTACTAAATAATCCTTTTATAAACCTTTAGTAATACCTATTTTATCTATATTTTATCTAAAGCTTATTAAGATTATCTTAACTACTAGAAGTTAGAAGATCTTAAAAAATAACTTAATACTATTAATTATAATATATTTTATACGTTTAGTATCTATTTTCTAAGCTTTTACTATTTTATAAGATAGGTTATAGTATAAAAAGCCCTCTATTTACTTCTTACTAAAAGGTTAAGTATTACTACTAGTATAGAGGATCTAAGTTATAAAGATTTAGATATATTAGTAGTTTAGAGTAAAGTTTAATAATACTTATATAAGAACTTATATAGTAAGAGAGGCTTCTTATTATACTAAGATATATTATTAGCTTATATAAGCTTCTTTTTTAAGCTTTTTACTATTAATTCTATAATAGATAATAAGATATAATATACTTTACTTTTTTAAAGCTTATTAATAGGATTTACTACTATATATAACTATAATAGCTATAGTAATATAACTCTTATTATATATAGCTATTTAGAGTATAATAGTATTTTTAAAAATATTAATATTAATTATAGTAGTTAAGAAAGAAGAAGATAAAGTTAGGGATATATAGGTAGTAGTATATAAAAATGCGGTTTTTGACGCGTTTCGGAAGTGGGGGTGTTTCGGAAGTTGGGGTGGGGTCTTAATAGGGTTGACTGAAGCAGTCGGCTAGGGTCAGCGATGTAGTAGGTCAAGGCTGCTAGTGTGACGAGCTGGAGTCCACGATGTAGGTAGTGCACTGGGGCCACTCATTGAGCATTCTGATAAGCCGCAGAAGTCGCATGGGATCAGACCTGAGACAGGACTTCACACAGTGAGCATCAGTTCATACAGATCTGCCGTTCGTCTCTACCACGGCTTAAACGACCTCATATCTCATTTTCGGGACACCGTCGGTGCTACTAAGCGTGAGAATCCATGGGAAATTGTTCGAAGTGGTGTCACACCGTCTGGCATTGTCAGCAAACCACCACATTCAAAGATTCCAATCCGAGGGGCCAATCCATTTTCGCGTTGCTAGGTTTCAACCAAGCGCGGCGTTTTGCAGACAGACTTCGACAGGCAATTCATCAGCCCCGGTCTCACAGCTTTTGCCGTCCGTCGTGCTTACCTCGGGCCATTGGCAAATGCTCTACAACACCCCAGAGACATGTCGAGATTCCATCGACCGCACTGGCAAGTCACGCTTGCGCAATTTTCTCCACGGGAGTCCCGTCAGAACTATCACGCAGTTTCGTCCAACGTTCGAGAGTTCTTGGCAATCTTGAATCTGACCAGAGCTCGTACATGACCATAAGGTCTTCGGGTGCGTGACGAAGCATTCCCAAATCATGATGGCGGCTTTGGCATCGTCTCAGGATCAAAACATATCGTCAAATTTCTCCCAAGCAACGAAGAGGACGGTCCCCTGCCGAGGCTCATGAGCTACAACTTGCAAAATTGCGCCCCGTTAATATGGTGAGACAGACGTATCTTGGTCCTTGAGAGGGTAGAGAAGATTTTCTCTGGATTCATTCTCTCCCCATGGTCTCATCGCAAACTTGGGCTGTGGAGATGGACCCCCGTCAATATGCTCCAATCTCGCGCAAGACGCGC
This sequence comes from Colletotrichum siamense, assembly GCF_013390195.1. Taxonomy (NCBI): domain Eukaryota; kingdom Fungi; phylum Ascomycota; class Sordariomycetes; order Glomerellales; family Glomerellaceae; genus Colletotrichum; species Colletotrichum siamense. Next base: position 67,243 of record NW_023501026.1, on the reverse strand, counting down.
AAGTTTTCTTGCGATGCGTGCAGCCTTGAACGATATACGACTCACTGCCGACTTCGATTGCGCCGAAAGAGATATTGCATTTCATTGAGTTTCGGTAAGCGTTGCTGAAGATGTGATTTCCAATCGTCACATGATAGGGCATAAGCTCTGAGAGGAACCGTAATGTTCAACAATTGTCACATAGTAAACGCGTCACACATCAATAGAAACCTTGCCGCTGGGTGGCAGTTTCGAACAACGAGACAGGGCGATGAGGTTATGGGGCAGAGAAGGACAGGCAAGCGGAACGTATTCTTCGTTCGATGTGCACATGCAGCCCCGAAATGAAAGCCATATTATAGAGCAGCCAACGGAAATTGTTATTGCGCTTCGAATCTCGTAGCAGGTTGAAAGAGCCAATGGTTCGGCATGTATTGTTAGTTGGTGCTCATTCCCAAGTCCCAGCCGTACGACCCACCACTGTCAAGCAAGATTCAAGGCAGCTGACCTAAAGACTGGCCCACGAGATTTGTGATCACTTTTGTCGACACTCGACAGGTAGCTGAGAAAAACTCCAGGACATCACATGTTTGAAGCCCCCGTCTCATGTCTCAGGGGAGGGCTTTATGTGCCCCGCCACAAGGAGGTTAACGCCATGTGCATCCTTTACATTCTTAACGACATTGAGATGACCCAACGAGACGCATACCAGAGCTGAAAGAGCAGGATCCGATTTCACGAAAGATGCCTTCAAATTCTTGAAACTTGTGGTATATTGTATTTGGATACTTCCAAACACCTTTTCTGTTTAGCTGGATTAGATTGTCCTTCCTCCTCCGGGACAGAGTGATATTTACCGAGAAATCCTTTAATCTGACTAGAAGCGATTATTCTTCACGCACACCCCAACAGTCTCAGGTGTAATTAGATGCTTTTTGGGTCAGATTTATACATTCGACGTGACCATCTAGTTAGATGCAACGATGGGCGGTGTAAGAGTGACTAAATGACATGAAGCTGTCGAGGATACTGTGTGAAACCTACTGGGAGGTGCGTGCCAAATTGGTCACTTTCAACTACTGATAAGGGCACCGGTTGGATTGCTGGACTGCCATGGAGCCGGATTCTAGAAAATGATGGCTGTGGTGCAAGAACAGGGCATATGAGGTGTCGCCTTGTGACGAGTGTAGTCATTTCTGTGACACGAGGTCGATTCTCCGACCGCTGTTCGTGCACTCTACTAGATGTTCTCGCCATGAATTTGTAAGCGAAGGAATCTTGGTATATCCCTGACGAAATCAAACGTCTAGGATGCAATGACTTCAATGAGAAAACGCCGAAGAGTGTTTGAAGTCGGTCTGAGAGCTTCCCCTTTGAAAAGGAACTTTCACCGAAGCTTCGTCGCTCAGTCGCCGTGTTGGGGAGCACTCGCACAGCTGCAAACGGGTTGGCTTTTGTTCCGTCCGCAGAATCAATTCTTGAGCAGCATATTGCAACCAAAATATCCGGAGTCAAAAGACATAATAGGCTTCAATACGTCGGACTCAGCCCTCATCTCTACAGCTCAATATGACAGGGTCAAGTACCCACTGTGAAGACCACCCGGCCGGAGTCAGCCTCACAGCCAGGAAGCTCAACCTTACCATCTTCTTGCAAGATCTAGCAACCAAGCTTGCCATAGAATTAACAATCGAGAGTTGTCTGCTGTTGCCAATATTCCTGCTTCGCCCTGTAATCTCTTTCTTTGTGCTAGCACCCTGTACTGCCATGTCCAGCATCTTCCATCAAGATTCCAACGTGAACGACTGCAAAACACACGTTTTTATCCGCAAATGTGTCACCAGGTTGCATTACACATAATATCATATAACGCCAAGCTCTGCGAGGGAGGGCAACCGAGGATGACCATACCGTTGCACGGCAGGGACCCAAATTTATCGAATTCATGCCCTCCATTGAATCGGGCATTCTCAGCCTCGAGTTACCTGGCCCCGAAGTTTGGTCTTTGGAGATGATGTCGGACAGATATGCGAGCGCGCTAGTAACCGCAGGTGGCCGCTGGCTTTATCTGAGACGTTTTGGTCGTAACATGAACATAACAGAAGCGCAAAGGCTAGTCAACAGAGACGACAGGGTCAGCAGAAACAGAAGACATAGCGGCAGGAGCAGAGCCCACATCTCACTTTCCCATAGATCTCATTCAGTCCACTGCAGGATTGTTCCCCGCTCTGACTGGAGACGTGGAATCTGTCGAGGTGTGATGTTGTTGCAGGGGCGATGTTCGGGGTGACAGTGAAAGTTCTACGATTCTGCACTAGCCGGTGCCGTCAGGAACGTTGAGAATGTTGCAGCTTCCATAAAGGGGCTTTTCCCAGGCTATTCCAGAGGACTTCTGAGTAGTTGCGCATCTGCAGAACAGTTCCAGATGTGGTTTGAGAGCAATGATAATTGAAGAGTGTCTCTGATCTTTTGGGCTGCAGACACAAGTGCCTGGTCTTCACCTTTGGTAGCCAAAGCCCTTATGCATCCCAGAGACAGTGGCTACCGGGCATTCAGGTAGGGAAAGGTAAAAGAATGACGGTGTAGTACTCGTTCACGTCCGTAGTCATGCCTTTGACGTTTAAAACTTTGCTCAATTGTATTCGAATTCAGGGGCACGCGGCAAGCGAATTATCCATAATTCTCCTGAGTAACCACGCTGTCTAGCATACAAATCTGATCAACTTCACTAAATAGGAAAATCATCACCTTGAAGTTTCTTTCGAAAGTGGCATGCTCATTGAGGATGTCGTAGATGACGTTGATGAGGAAATGGGATCTGATGCCTGACCCTTTATAAATCATGGTCCCCAGCGCAGCCCTTCGATGGGATGGTACCAACGGGTTCCATGCCATATTCGTTGAAGATATTTCAAGTAAGCGTTTCAAACTCGGGTGACGCCACTCCTGCAGTTCGCGATGGTACAGCCCCTTATTGTCTTTCAACGAATCCGCATGAAACCTGAAACTCGTGATGAACGGAATGGAAATGAATAGCCATCTGCATGGGACGCTTGCAGATCTAAACCTTCGTATCACTTTCTGGTGATATGTTCTGCGGACAAATGTGTAACCCCGAGCACAATTCGGGCCCGACTCTAACGGCATGCCTTTTTGCCGGGGTTGCCAAAAAACGAGTGTCTTATTTCTGACGTTTCATGAAATCGCCTTGACGTAGCAACTGCAGTCGCCACCAATATCGGAACGTCACTCGGATTCACTCATGGCGCTGGATGGACCAGCTGGAGCATCCCTCGACGTGTAGCGCCACCTTAATGCTCAGGACAGCATGCTACGATCTTTGATTTACAATCAAACATATGCAGAATCCTCTTGTTTAATGGATGTATTTATGCACTCCGTCCAGACCCTACGCCAGTTCCACCCAGCTCCCCTGCAGAGTAGCCCGTCATGCACACCCCCTGCAGTGAATGAGACTGGTGCTGAGTTGGCAGACGGTGATCACGTTGGGAATAGGGAGAGTCTAGATTGGGTCAGTCGAGAGACTTCGTCTCTGGCATTACGTCGCCCGTCTCCCATCTGATATTAGTCGTATCGGACAGCTGTTTCCAACGCCTCTTTAGCCCGTGATAATTACTTATCGACCATCAAACTCGCATGATGTGTCCTCTCCCCAAGACTTCAAAGTGTCGGCTCGGTCAAGACCTTGATGTCCACGGCTGTCACCCGAGTGAATGGTTCTGAAGGCGGACTAGACTACAAGCAGAGACTGACAATTAAAGCGAAATAAGATCATTCCAAACCAGCAGATAGATTTTGCGGATGGGTGGTAATCCACTGCTAAAGTGATTTGGCCGTCATGAAGTCTGAGTCCTTCTTGTTTTCTGTGGCGTGGTTCAGCTAAGGTCATGCAGCACCATTTCGCCATCTGGTTTGGGGATTTATTGCAGTCTAGATTCGATCGTACTAATGTGTGGAATTCTGTTATCTCTATGCAGCCCCCACATCTTCCGAAGCCGAAGCCGCAGGCAGATAGGACACTCAGTATGAAATGGCATCACTAGGACCCTGTGGCTTCACCAAAGGAAAATTTGAGAGCGTACTGCAATTCCTATCTTCTACACCGTCTCTTGAGGCGTTCTAATTCTCTTTTCACGGTTGGCAATGCGACAGTATCGACGGCGTGACCAAAGACCCCAACGACAACAGACCCTTTCATTGTAAGCGGCGTTGAAGATCAGGATTTTGCAGCATTGAGTGGACTTATCGACAAGACGCAAAGGATATCAGTCGAACGGACCAAGATAGTTTGGTACCGCATGTTTAAACGAGGATGAGATTCAATTTTAGCCCATAGTTAGGATGGTCCAGACAGACGCAAAATGATGCCAATCATGCCCGAAGGGTCACTAACGAGAGTCAAATCTACAAACGCTGCTCTGTCGTGTCCGTCAGAATAAACAGTCGCTTTATGTGCGCAACTCTTCAGCCGATGTATCATCAAACCAATGAGCTAGTTCAGTCTGCCGTCCCATTTGATCAACGATGACTACTCATCCAGCGTGTGATGTGGCACGCAACCCGGAGTGTGGCAATGATTACACAAACGAGAAACTTTGCAGCTATTCAGACACACCCGCAGGCTCGCGTTTCCAGGCAAAGGATGCTGCCGGGGCGCGAGAGTGCTGGTATTGCAGACCATGAGCCGGTGGCAAATGACCCATGTATCCCCTCCGTCTCTACCCAGGTTCACTATCAACTAGCCTGGGCTGAACGCTTTGCGCGTGCTTCCCGCTGTGGGCCACATGTCAAACCGCTTTAGACCGTTTGCATTCCCCAGGTACATGCGGATGTTGACTCTCGGCAGTCAACTGGAAACACAACGCCATCAAAGTATCTTCATCAAGCAAGGCATGGCGACATTTACACATGTCCCTTGCACGCGATACCCACGGCCAGCCCGCGCCGCGAGAAGCGCCGCAGTATCGTTTGATCTGACGACGGTTTGATTGTCCAGGAGTCATGGGTCTGGCTGTACAGTCTTTTTAAGCGTAGTATCCGAGGGTATAGCAATCCCGAGCTTTGAGGCGAAGTCGCTGCCTTGGACTTGGACTCAAGTGAAAACAAAAGTACGAAAGACTGAGAGGTAAACAAGCTGGCAAGCCGCTGTAGAACGAATCCGATGAAAACTGAAATGACCAATACCATTCGGAAGAGTCCGGGTTCCTGTTTGAACGCTCACAGACTGAGATGGTGACTCTTGTGCTGGACCGGACGTTGCTGATTCAAGGCGAGACAATGCCGCGGCTGAATTAATGGCCGCTGGGGATTCTGATAAATTCATTATCTGCCAGTCTGAAACGATTGCCAATGCGTGATGACCTCCAAGTGGCACTTACATGCAGCTGCTATGTCGGAAGTCAGCGGGATGACATGGTCTAGTCTGGCGCAGATCATTATGCTGGCGTACTTTCTACTGTTTGCTCTTCAGACTCCGACGTGACTCGGGCTTTGGCGCCTTCGTCGGTGCGCAATTTCTGCGCATACAACTGCATTGCTCTCTATTAGCCAATACACCATCTGGCAATCCCCTTTTCTTTCGCAAGCTACCAATGTCTCTGAGTATTCCGTCTGCCTCGGATCCAGTATCCCAGACGCGGACGACCTCATCAATGTGTCTGACATGTCTGCAATGTCAATGCCCAATTCGTGTGCTACTGATTTCCCATTCGTGCTTCCCCGTCTACCCAAGTGAGATAGATACTTCGCTTCCTTGTGGAATGACCCAAGAGTCGGTGAAGAACATGTCGACTGAAGAGCGGAGACACCATGTTGACGATTGCGATGAATCCAAGACGGCCTGACGAGGTGATCCTCTTTGGAAGTTGGGACACGACTATGGGCAACTCCAAAGATGGGTGTGCGTCGAGAACGGCAGCATTTATGCCCAGTATGCTGATTTTCACCGGAACAATCAAGGGGACGTGCCAGACAATAGGATAGGCAAGAACTGGCAGTGTTCAAGAGATCAGTGTCGTTCTAGCACAAATTTGATTGACCGGGGGGTTTCTTTCCCCAGGTCTCGAAGACGACTTGTGGGATACAAACCCGGCTCCAATTATGATCATAAATAACAAGCATGCAGGCATATGGCATGGGGGGAGCGTGAGGAGACGGATTCTGATATATCCTACTAGTTACAAGGCAGAGCGCTGTCTACCACTCGGTGTCTCCGAACCGTGGGATGCTGCAACTTCTGCTCGCTAAATTGCCTTGGTGAAATATCGTGGGGATTCATTGACTATGACCGCCTGAACTCGTCTCTCCGGTGAAGTTGCTGCATTTGATGCCGTTTTTCTGCATTCTGAGAGGATTGTACGTAATTGACACGATGGTGAATGCACGCACCGGTGGCGAGTACAAGGCAATTCAAAAGTTGTGCAAGGTTAGCAACACGGACTGTGACGCAAAGCGCGGAGTGCACCTAGTGGGTTCAGTACGCCAACTCCAGCCATAACCTGAAAAGAAGCCTCAGGTAGGTTCGCACCGGTGTGGACGACTCAGCTTCACAGGTCCGTTATTAAGGTTTAGGTCCGGCACAGGCCCGAACCGACCGCGGTACGACGGATACCGGACCCCACATAAAGGCGGCGGGGGAAAGTGGGGAACGCCGCCGATCGTGGCAGCTTTCGTAGGAAGCTGCCACACCCATGCAGGGGCATAATGTCCACTTGCCGAGAACGCGGACTAATACTCTGCATTGCTCGATTTGCTTTTTCTCATTCGAATAGAAGCGATTGAAAACATATAGCCTAAAAGGTCGGTGATAACGCGACAGCTGCATCTTTCTTGCTAGATATGCTTGCCCCACGCCCTTTCGCTCAAAGTCTTCTAGCTGCTACTAACGCCAGATTCCAAACGCGATGCCTGTTTCTTTTGCCTTTAGTCTTCTCGAATCTATCACACTAAAGCTTCTGTCGTTCTTCATGCTTCTCACCTGCTTGCCATAACGCCCCGTCCTTAACCTCAGCCAGAACCTTCTTACTAGCTGACGCGTCAACTTTCACGTCAATTGCAGCCCTACGGTGAAAATACTTCCATTCCCCAAACCATCTAAATTCCACAGGTCACTCTTTGACGTGAGTATACAACATCCGTTCCATCTCCTTAACACAATCAACTTAATTTTCAGCCTGCAGCCAACTAACGCATCTCAAAGCATCTCAAAGCACCAAGCCGAAGAATACATGCCCAAAACCTTGTGGCACTTGCTGCGCAAGTATCACCGACCATACTGCTGCAAACTTTCCTCTCGGCGTATTGTTGCTGCTTGCGAAGTCCGGCACTTCACCATTCTCGTGCTGTCCATGGAATTGCACATATTGAAGGCTTCACTTCAAGCCTGATCGTGCTGCCGTCATCTAGGCTGAAGTTCACCCTGGTCCGGCCAATAATCAATACTGAGTGGCGCAACTCCATGAAATTGAGGGGCCTTCTAGTGACTCCTCGTTAGAGAAGAAGAAACCTATTACAGATCACGCTCCAGCCTCCTGAGTCCATCGTGACCGTTTCACCCGACTTGTTTCCATCATGAGATCTTTCAAGCGCTCTCCAGCTGAGCTAAGTTTCATGAGACTCCTTTTCCCCTCCGTTCAGTGAAAAGCCCTAGCCGTCCAAAACGAAACTCTAAGATCCAAGCTCTCACCCGACGTCAATCCTGAAGCATTTTCCCTGGCAGAACTGGCTTCTGACGGGTACGCCCAGACAGATGTCAAACACGACGTGAGTGTGGAGAAAGTCGCTAATCACACAAAGAGCTGTTGATTATCAGCGCGTTAGTTTGTGCATACCGAAATGAGGCTTATCGCGACGGTTGAATGTTGTGAATCCTCGCGTTGAGCCATCGGTTCAGCCAGTCTAGACTGGTTTTTGCAGGAATAGCGGCCCTGACTTTTCGCAATCTGATCTAGGCAGTCTTTCGTCCACCGCTCGTTTCCTCAAATCAAAGTTAGTTGGGATTCCCAGTGTCATCCTTCTGAGTCCTGCAAGAAAGATCGCAGAAGGACTTCATTATGGAGATCCACATGTGCCCATCCACATGTGCCCATCCACACGTGCCTAAGCTTGGAGTGCTGCAGGTGATACCTCATTAGCGCCTGCTCAGGGGTACGGTCGGAGATTGCAACCTGATGGAAAGTACGAAGCAGACCCACGGAATGATGAACTCATCCGCAATGAAAGCCCTTTTGCGATAGAGTCTGCATCTCCAAAGGTACGGTTTCTAATCAATTGACATTGGCTACAAGCTTCACAACCCAGCTTCTACGCTCAATAAGCGTGATAAGAGCGTGATGAGACTGGATCTTCCCATCTGAATCTCGTCCCGCAGTCGTCATAATATATCGCATGCTATGGATTCTAAATTGTGATCTTTGGCAATGGCTACAAAATGGCCACTGATACTACGGTGCTCCAACCACAGTCCTTTCTCCTGGGCGATTTCAGTTGGGTACAAGGGTGAAACTTTCTGCATGATGACGGCGAACTTGGGAGATCGGGCGAAGCGTGTCTCGTGTTGAACGATGCAGAGCGGGTCGGAAATGAACCATGGAGAAAAGCCATCGATGACCGTGGCATGGTCAAGAATGCCCCGATAGCTAAAAATGAGCAAGAGAAGTCCCAAAGGTTCCTCGTCTGTTTCCAGAACGAAACAGTCCTGAGCAGTAGAGACTTTCTTTTCTCATGATTGTCCAGCCAGATGCGCACTTTCATCCTTCGATGCACGTTCCACCAGAACAGAAAGCAACGCTAGGTCATCGATGTTTCTCCAGTTCAAAGTCTCTTCATCATCGTCTGGGCAGCCAAGGGTACCGGGCTTCTGCGACTCCAGCCCCCAATACATAACCTTGAAGACTCCCCGGAGCCAACTTGTATTTCGGTCGTAGAAGCCCGCGGCCTGGGGCGACAACCGCCGCAATTGACGAAACCTCCTGAACATGCACCGTTATCGACGGGAACCCTCGATTTTTCGGAGCAGGAACTAAAAGCCGCCGCTTTTGATGAAACTATCCAGTGCGTCAAAGCTGGAGCGTCTTGTTTGTCTTCATGCTTGAAGTGTCCTCTGCTAGCGTTATAACGTTTGCGATCATTATCGCCCCGTTATTGGCTTGGCTCGGGGTCTCTGATTCGAACAACTTTCAATCTTCGGTAATGCTGTGTAAACTTTCAACGGGATTGCGGGAAATGAAAAGTACATGATGCTAAGAAAGGCGGTTCACTACAGGTATGACGTGTCATATCAAAAAATTGATTGGTGTTTGCTGTGTGAAGTTATCAGTATATCAAACGCCTAGGACATATTGCAATAAACCACGAGAGGTGAATTGAGATATTCAGGATCCGGCATCACAACCTCACAGACGTGACGTTTTAGCATAGATGCAAAAGAACAATAGAAAATGCTCCGCATCCTGATTATGCTATTAGACGTGGGCATAGTCAGACGAGCTTGAGGCTCCGCTGAATAGTTTCTGGCTGTAGGTGTGAGGTTGGGTTGCGTGGGATACCTATTGCATTATCAGCCCTGTTACTCTTGTTAGTATGTCTCTTTCATCCACTTCTCTGTCTCTTCCTACCTTTGCAGATGCTTGGATGCATTACAGTCACACGGCCAGCCAGCTACCACCACCAGCATCACCATCTCCATAGTGGAGCAAACAATCCCATACCTGATTTGAGTCCATATCGAATCCCTCGAAGAAAGTAAAATATTATGTGTTGACAACTCCAGTCTCAGACGTCGGCCTTGCATGATTTCTTTCTTCACATGCTGCATTTCATCCGTCCTGCATTGCAACTAAGTTTGGGACGACGGCATGGCGAGAGGGCATTTCTGAATACTGCAAAGACCCCCTGCAACTTAACGTCTTACCCCTGTGGTGTCTGATTCCTTTGGTATAGAGGTTGCGCTCCCTCCACATATCTCCCCGTCAGAGTCATACGGCAGTAAAAAAGGTGCGCCTCCAGGCGGCAAACTACGAAGGAAAAGTCAGAAGGAAAGAAGGAAGGATTCCTTTGTTATCTGCGTTCTTTAGCTGGAAAGCCAGGCGGGCAAAAGGGTCATTTTAATGAGTCCGATGAGTCGCAGTATCTCATTTGAGCAGGCGGACTCTTTCTCCTTTCCCTTGTCGGAAAAAAAAGCGATCTTGTCTTGCAAATAACTCGATGGCTTCCTCATTTCCCATGATCTCCTGCTTGGCAGTGCACAGATGATCCCCAGTTACTTTGCAGACCTAGGGCATGGCTTGGGAAAGTCTGGCTTGAGCTGCACTGGGGGTGTCGAGGGGTGGCGTACTACTATTCTGTGACCGACCCGGAGATTCGTCGTCGACTCCAATTGTTCTGTCGCCTTCGGGCACTTCAAAGTGCAGTGAGAGTTGCTACTCATCCTTTGCTAATGTATGCAACGCAACAAAAGGCTTCTCCAGATCCAGGCCAAGGGCGACCGCGCTTCAGCCGTCAAGTATACTGTATTGAGAAGGGGGAAGATAATGCTGTTGGCTGGGTTCATGCCCATAGAGCTTTGGTAGGCCAAAACATTCCAACATTTTTGAGATGGTGAGCAGCAGCGCCTCCACAAGGGCAATCAAAGCAATTTTGACCCCCATACTTGTTAACTTAGCTCTTTTTTTTAGTGTTTTTAATTATTTAGCTAACTTGCAAATAAAATAAATCAATCACTATACAAAATAACGTTATATAGACTACTTAATTAGGTAATTTTAAGGATATCTATAGCCTTATAAGCCCTCTTATAGGCCTTTATAGCCCCCTTTAGAGGGCCCCTTAGGGAGGGCCCCTTAGAGGGCTCTTTAGAGGGACCCTCAAGCCCCCCCCCCCCCCCCCCCCCCCCCCCCCCCCCTAAGGGGGCCCCTCACGTATGCCCTCACGTATACCTATAGGCTAGGCATACCTATAAGTGGGGCGACAGCCTATATAAGGCCTCCTATTAGCTAGAGTATAAGATATCAAATATTTCAATTCAATCGAGGGATATCGGATTAATCGATTGGGTAGTAGCGATGGCCTCACTTTGCTTAGTTAGGTTATATGCGTTGTCAATTTACTTGCCCTTGTGGAGGCGCTGGTGAGCAGTCCTGTTGAAGCTGGTTTATTCGTTCATCCAGCTCGTCCGGTGTTGAACAGCGCTTTCGATTACCGTCGAAGATTTCCACATTAGAAGGAGATGGAACCCCGCTAGCCAGCACCCGGAGGTCTGCATCATGGAGATGCAGGGCAATGACGAGCGACTCATTACCTGCTCGTCAGCGCTAAGCCATAGATCCCGCAAAGACGGCCCTCCCTTGTCTCTTCGAGACTTCCTGTACTCATGGGCGAATGGTCCGAGACAGTGGATCATGCTGTTCATTTGTACAGTGTTCCTCCGAGGAGTTAATAGTCTCTTGCCTTTGCCCCTGTTCTGGGTTGTAGAGTCGGCAAGCTTGTAAATGGCTTTTGGGGTCTCAAATTATGGCGGCTGACCGTTGCTCTCTTGACTTTCGTTCTCTTGCATCTCGACCGACGAGTGTTTGAATATGGTCTTTTGTGATCTTCTTACAGAAGATTGTGTACATTCGACGACAGAATCACTAGAATCAACTTACTTGCATGGGAGCCTGCAGATCGCTGCGAAGAAGAAACGTAAGAAGAGAATAAATATTCGCGTGGGACTGGCTCCAAGGTACACCGGGGTTGTCGAGATGTTGACGATTCTAGCAACACATTGCCTTAATACCGACGGTGAGGCTTCTGGCTTTCGGGTCGGGCCATGAAGATCACAGGGCGGCCGCTGTCTCTATCGCACGAGAAAATTCGAGGAGGCGAAGATTGAGAAGGCCACGACAATTATACTCGGGATGCTGTGATCAGGAGCATTGCGGTCTCCGTTCCGAAACTCTTCTCGGCGTCGTTCTTGACGACTACTCGCAGCCCGCGTCTTCCCGCTATTTCCCTTTAGCAAATTCCCCCGCTGTTCTTCACAACGAAATGTTTTCTCTCCGTGCACTCCCCAGTGTGCTCAATGTCATCTTTCCGTGCATTACGCAGGTCATGTCAATCAAGAATCGTCCTCAACTTTCTCGAATTCGACAGGATACTCCCGCTTGCTAGACGCATCAAGTGACAGGCGACGACCGGGCACATAGTCGAATACCATGGCACCGGCAATCTTCGCGGACACGGCGCCACAAACGCGCAATGTTTCCCGGGTCTTGAACGATCAAAAGGCATGACCACAGGTCACATCACGAAACGATTAATGGAGAATGACCAGGTAAATAGATTCTTTGAGAGTTTTCCATACATAGTGTGTCTGTTGATAGACGATATATCGCTTGTGCGTTGAGAGGTTTCCCTCCCCACCCTGCGGCTCCGCTCCAAGTTTAACTGGCTAGAACTATCAAGCGGCGTTACCTGTTCCCCTCTCTAATAATCAGTGCTTGGCTCAACGAGCGGCAGGGCGAGGTCGATTTTTGCCCCATTCAATGATCCGGAAAACCCTCAAAAGACAAGAGTTTTGATTGGCTTGTCTTCCTTGTGTTGATCGAGGACATCAACCTTGTTGGTGTTGCTTCACCTTGTAAAGAGGTTCGCCATGTTAGTTGCTTTTTATTCGTAATCAGTGGTATGAATCGGCGGAATTTCGAGTCCAAGCAGTTGGCAATCGGAACCGGAAGCGGCAAGATGAGGAAATGCCATTAGGCGAGCAAGCATTGAACTGCTCGAGGCGACATGATTGCTTTCGCTCTAACTTTTGCTTGACAAGCCAAGGTGTCTTTGAAAGGTTGAAAGCCGAGACTTGTCTCGCAACGACAATGTAGTGGAGTGTAGCGCTGGGTTAAGGGTAGGAGGTTAATAAAGCTTTTGTTGCTACAGTTGTATCGGGTTTTCCAGGGCCAGTAGGGGAAATTGAGAGTGATCTAGCATGTATTCAGGTCATTGGGGAGTTATCCTGGCTTATATAAAAACACAAGTTTCGAACATTACGCGAGGTACACTCCAAAATCGCGACAAACAACCACCGACAACACGTAGACAAAAGCCTTTCGTCAAATAGCGGCCTTTTCTGCAAACATTGCATGTAGCTCGGGGAGGAAAATTGGAAGCAGCGCGCGTCATACCTGATCCCTCCCCATGCCCAGCAGTAAGACTAGTTCAGCCACATAGGGCAAAATGGTCGCAGACTCGCAACGAACGTCAATCTCTTTTCCTTTCGGTAGCCCCTTCAAGCCTCAAAGGGCCCTTGACCAACACGCATCACCCACGTCTCTCCTGCTATTTAAAGTTCTAGATCAGTCATATATTATGATGTTCCTCATTCTATTGCTCTAAGTCCTAGACACCGTCCATAACTGTGATTCATGAACGAGACGATCACAACCCCAGAGTCCGTCTGCCCGCCAAGCGGAGACCCAAAATCAATCCATGAAAGCCATTTCGTCATCATGCAAACGCAATGTCGTTAACACACAACTTCATAGCCGTTCCACCAGCGAGTCCCTCAACAAGGTTGCAGGCCAACTCAAGCAGGTCATTTAGACACCATGTGACCGCGTTCGCCTTCGGCCGCATGAACCACGATGTGAGCCTCCTCCGGCAAACAAGATCCCACCACAACCCTCGACGTCCTCAATATTAACGACGGAGACATCTCGGAGGAAGCAGCGGGTTTTTCTTGGCGTGGAGCAGGCTTTACTGCACAGTATCCACCAGAGCTTCGCAGGGGATTTAGACAACCAACTCACCACTTATCAAGACCCGGTGGCGCGCACCATCACGCTCAAGTAGGCTCGCACATTGCGCCAGGATTTGATACAAACTATTAGGCCAAGAAATTGCCGCGCCGCCGCCGCCGCGCCCAACAGAGATGAAGGTCAAGACCGGAAGCATGAGAAGGAGACACGGGACCGGGAAAATCACCGAAGAGATTGGGGCAAACCGGACAGCCGCGATCCTCTCCTCTGCTGCTGAGGGTATTGCCGATCAGGCATTATTAGCTGCAGCAGGGAAGATAGACGGTGCTCCGCAGACTTGAGAAGAGGCCCTGATTAGACGTTTGTGGCAGATGCTGGGTGACCTCGCAGGAAAAAGGGCCACGTTGGACGGTGTAGTGTGTGCTGAGCTCAACAGGAATGTTGCTCTTGGCCCTGTCGTCTCCGTTTTGTGGTTACTGAGATCCACGCGGCCGTCCTTGTGCGGGCGCAGTCGATCTCAAGCTTGATGCCGAAGCATAGCTCGGCCGGATATTCCCGAGGCTGTGATAATTGCACGAGCGGTTTGGGTGTAGTTAGAGAGTGGCTTAATTATTATCACACGGAAAATTCCCCAGATCCCGTGACAGTCACCTCGAAAGGAGAATGTCAAGTTGGCGATATGCAAAGCACATCAGACGTAGCCATGTTGTTACTTCTCAACATGCACGACATGTATTTGATGGTTCGAAATGCCCAGGTATCTTTGCAAGTGAGGAAAGCTACCGCTGCCATCACAATGGAGCAGAAATTGAAGCGATGCATGAAATCACGGATACCGAATGCATTTCATGTCGGGATTGGTGGCGGATGCTTGAAGTTCATTGCAGCTGAACGTTGAAGTCTTGAAGTGAAGGTCGAGGCAGTTGTGGCGGGTGTGTGAGGTGGGCGTTACAGCCACAGGTGCATGGACCCGACGCCACACCGTCATGTGAGAGGATGACTTGGCGAGTCCACGTGATTGCGCGTCGCGTCACGGCACGCACGCGTCACAGCCATCAGGGTGGCCAAGTCAGAACAGCGTGCGCACTCCATCACAAAGAAAACGAGAGACGATCAGGAAGAAAATGGCTCGATAGCCGTGGCTGAGATGGTGCGGGAGTTCCTTGCGTCACCCGGATAGCAGACCCGCCGAACAGGTGGAGCTGAAGGCGAGGGACGCGGAGGTGCTGCCGCTGGACGAGGTGGAGAGGCAGGGCGAGACCAAGGCGGCGTTCGGGGGCACCGTGGAGAGGGTGGGCAAGCTGAAGAAGGATATGCCTGCGACCGTGGCTAAGATGGAGAGGACGAGGGTCGCCGATGAGTACACCGTCACGGAAAGATCGTAGGGCGGTTGGGTTCAGGAGTTTTCGGCGTTGGGGGTTGAATCCGGAACGCTTGATTGATACACCTTGTGCGTGCAACGGTGTATGGCACACGCATCGCTTGCTTATAAGTTAATTTTTCCTCACCCACGGGCTTCCCAGAGGGGTCGAGTCGAACAAGGCGTCGCTCAGGACTCCGGGATACAAATACCTTGATTTGCATCGTGAGTTGTCGACATCCGTCTTCACGGTATGCTTTGGACGTCTGGACGGCACTTTATTGTAATTGTTGAGAGTGTTGCTGATGAATGTGCGTTTCTAACCATCTTGATCCTGGAAAAGTCGGCGCCCGGCCTTGTGCTGTTCACAAATCCAAATGAGGCCTGGGGGGTTACCTACTGATTTGCTGCTGAAAATTCAGCGGCTGCTGAAAATCGGCGTTGAAATCGTCAGCTGGTGAAGATCAGCTGGTCCATGCTGGTCCGTGCACCAGGCACAGGCTGTGGCAGCTTTTCGCCCCGATCGTGGCAGCTTTTCGCAGAACCTGCCATGATGCGAAAAGCTGCCATCCTAACCTTTCCTAAAAGCTGCGGGCAGAAACCAGGAAGCCTATAGGATGAACACCTTGAAATGAATTGTATGAACTTTAAGCAAACCGCGAGGAGAAGTTGCAGGAGTCTATAAGAAGCTGCGTCACGAAAACATTCGCTGTGCTGTTGATTTGGGGCAGGGGTTCATACTGTGATGGGTCTCCTGAAGATGCACAGCTCTCCACTATCAAACCAGTAACCACACTGCGCCCACTGGGATTGTCGAATGGCCTATTCTCAATCAATTCGATACGCGAAGAGAAGCTTTGATCGTGGCTGTAGGCTTATAAGTCAAGCCGAAGACGAAGTTGTTAATGAGAGCACGCAGGTGACGATTCTGGTGATGGTGGCAACCCAGCCGGCAACGCGAGCGTGGCGCCACAGCAGCATTCTCGTGAGAAATTTCGCACAAGCCCCACAATTAGGATCAAAACGTTGAGAACAATTGGCCCAGTCGCAGGGCCGCACCTCACAGTGTTCCAGTGTCCTGCCGAACCTTACCAGCCGAACGGGACGGCACCTCACCCCGTTCTGTGCTATGCACCGAAGCAGGACCAGCGATGCGCGATCCGCAAAGTGCGGCAATGCTGATCCCCATGGGTACCCAGCCTTGGATTGAGCAGCATGAGGATTGGCGACAAAAGTGACGACTTGTCCACCAAGCATCGTCACTTTTGTTTCCCAGGCGTGCAAGGTGCCATCTCATCTTGTGGGTGGACAGTACGGTCCAATTGACCATCAGCCGGTTTTTTTTTTGGCTCGTTCAATTCCCGCCCGCGGCATGATTGATCCGAAGCAATCGTCCAAGCTTTCGCGTGCACGGGACTCATGCTTATGTCATACCGTAGCTGAGTAATCAGGGAAGCATGGGCACTTGTGCAAGCACCAATGCAAATTGACAAATGCACAGGTGCAGCTGCATAAGTACAAGTACAAGGACAAGCGCGGTGCTTGCTGCGGACTTTTCTGTCCTGGCGCACACATAGTGTATCTCACCAGATGCCTTCGCAGTGGGATCTTTTAGCAATTTCCGTGAAATAGACACACAAACAGAAATCAATTTGCATGTGTTGAAGGCCAGGGTCCAGAACCGGTGCCGGTTGACCAGACGTGAGACTTTGCCATGTATGGTTGAGGGGTCTGAAGAATGGCTGTCTTATCGAGAGTCTAGGCAGTCTACAATCTAGGCTGGACTGCATCAAGCATTTTTTCGGGGCAAAAAAACTTCGGAGTGGAGAGCAAGCGGTTGCATCCTTGTGCTTCTCGGCGATCTGGGGTTGGTCGCCTTCCTCGTAGGGCCTCCGCTCATGTTGCTGTTGCACCGCCGTGAAATCCCGACTCGGGAATTCGCAAGAATTGCGTCGTGGTTTTCGCGCTGTATAGCGTCTTTCAGACTGTTCGTGTGGAATGTCTTCAAGAGAGACACAAGTCTTGATGTCCAGTCCTTCTTCCCGAAGCCTGCCTGCCAAATGCGCTTTTAGCAGAAGTCCTGCTGGGCGGCCTCGGGAACTTTCAAAATATCCATCGGGTCGAATATCACCGCCACAGGAGGAGTAGAAGGCTGTTCGACTGTTATTATAAGGCCGACTTGACAGAGAAGGGGACGCGTGTTAACGATTGGTATGATCAACCAGGGTACAAGAAGACATCGACCGGCGGTTTCTCCTATTATGCAGGTTCTATGGAAGGGAGTTTACTGTCTGCTTTGTTAGCGACGTCTGAATCTCACCGTTCGGCAGGGGATTTGAAGTTTTTGAATGCGGGGCAGATCGGTTGAGGCGCACGCAGCTTCGAGACTTTGTGACGAGGTACACAGAAGGCAAGTCTGGAAGACGGAACCTTGGTGACAGTGTCCGGTCGAATCCTTGAATCCGACTGCTTGGGTGATCGATTGGGGGTCGCATCGAAGGGGCTATCGATCCGTGCCACAATTCCGCCGTAGCTACTGCGTTGTTTGGGCAATTGTCGCCATGCTCGCCATCCATACAAGTCCCCAATCCCAGCCCAGCTCAATACACCCATTCGCCCGTTATAAGCCCTCCGACAACACACGGGTTATTACCCACTGCATTATTACTCCACATCTCATCATGTCTACGTCCAGAGCAGGCGCCTAAATGAATCGCCGTCAATCTCAAATCTCCATCTCATTTCCCCCTAAAAGCAGACATTGCAGGCAGCGATTGGCAATAAACATTGGTCAACACCCGCGATGAGCTCGCTGTCGCGCCGTATCAGGCCAAAGGTGCGGCCACCCCGAGTCGGGCGCACGGACCATGCGGTGCCCGGAAGCGCGTGCGAAAACTGAAGTGGCCAAAATCAGCGACATGCGCCGGAACAATGCAGCAACGCATGAATTGAAAAGGGAAAAATTGGCGGGGATCGGTCTTTAATTTTCATCAAGCTTCCGATGGTTTTTGCATGCACGGAAAGTGGGCGTGGTGCAGAGTGACATAATGTGCTCAGATGACAGCGGAAAAGTGTGCACCTTCGTGTTTGCAGGTTTATGGTACCGGGTTAAAAGTGACCGACCACAATCGGCTTCTACGAACCTGGAAATCTTTCAGACAATTTGTAAGCATATCAGCTATGCTCCACACAAGTTTCAGGCTGTAAAGGCACTTGGTGCTGTCGTACTCAACACATGTGCTCGGTAGGCAATGTCTTTGCTGCACAGTGCGAATCCAGCATGGGATGCATGATGGAGATCTCAACCCCGCGATTGCTCCATCGTTTATGCCTTGGCAAAATAGGTATATGTGCCAAGTTTGGATGTGATGGAACAAGTTGTGCGCCAACCCGGCGGGTTTTGGCTCGAAATACGTGGGTTGACTTGTCTGCGGCACCGTGTTTTGGTGAGGAAGGCGCCGCGTGTGGGGCGCACCTGACCTGGCGCCGGTCGCCCGCACCGACCGGTGCACGGGTTACAGTGGGGCTCACGCTATCGACCCACACAATGCCGAACTGCAAAAATCCACCGGGCAGTCCGCTGGTCCTGCCTTTCTCTCTTCTTCCACACATCCCACATCTCGTCACGAGCGCCGACCCAGGCGTCTTGATTTTGGCGTCGCGCAACAACTCACCTCCCGGCCTGGCGGCGATCCTTCTTTTTTCTCCATTTCAAGTCTCCCTTTTCCTCTTCTCGACCGAGAGTTCTTCACGAGAGTCCTCTGGTGGTCGTCGTTCACCCTGCATACCTCCGACTCTTTCGCGCTAACAAACTCGCCATCATCTCTCATTTCCGACGTTCCCATAGCAGCATCTGCCACTATGCCGGACACCCGCAGCCAAACTCGCACGGCGACGTCGCGAGAGCTTGTGGCACAGATTGTGACAGCCGCCAGCGACGCGGCCGACGCACGCGACACCATGGACGCAACCGTACAGCGGCTTTGGAAAAGTTTGTCCGACACTTACGGAGAGGACCTTCCCACGAATGCAAACCGCTCCAAGGCTTTTCGCAAGTTCGTCATGGAAGAGATACCTGACGATGCCATCCGGCGTGTGCTTGAGGTTTCCTTCAAAACTTCCTTTGAGAAGAATAAGGAGGTGGCGCTTCTGCGGCAAGCTACCAACGCGTTTAGCTTGGAAACATGGGCAATCATTTATCTCTCCTTTGGCCACAAAGTCGCAGGTTCCCGAAAATCGCTGCAGGCTTTAAACAAGCTGAAGACAGATTACCCCGATGCGACTTTTGACAACGTCGCCGATGTCGCCGAGGATAAGCGAAAGCTCCGGTTGGGGTCCAAATACCGTCCTGGATTTCGCCCGCCAATGCAACTGGCCGACATCAACGCCACTGTTGCATTTTGTATGTATTTTCCTTTCTTTGTAACCCCTGTAGGTGATCGGATTGACTGACTGCAGAGTTGGTGATAGTCCACGGCCGGCAGAACCTGGATGACGTGGCAGAGACGGACGAGTCAGAGAGTAATGACGAGGGAGAGACCGGTGACGAGGAAGACATCGGTGACGCGGCAGAGACCGGTGACGCGGCAGAGATCGACAAGGAGGCAGGCAATGAGGAAGCGCAGGGCAATGAGCCGGACGTGGGAGTTATCGATCCAACTGCTGATGGGTCAAAAGACAAGGTCGAGAACATCGAGGCGAAAGCACCATCGCCCCCCATCATCAGCTTTCGAACCGGCAAGACATCAGGCGCAGGGTCAAGACTCAACATCAACCTTCGGCCAAACAGGCAGCAAGACCTTCAGCTAGCAAACACCATTGACGCCGACAGAGACGATGCTCTTCACCCAGAGACAGGCCGGGGTGGCAACCATGTACAACGAGGCCCGGAAAGTCAAGAAGACCTTTTTTTGGACGACTTATCCTCCCGAATTCTTCCAGATGATTCATCTTTCGAGAGTAGCCGTCTGCCGAAGAATACGAACGACGAGGATGCCGAATTCGGTGAAAAGTTTTTCGAAGCGAACGATCATCCACGGACAGCCTCACCCGTACCTGTGGCGCCGCAGACTACGTCAGATGCCACCAACATCAACGGCAATAACCGAAGAAGCTCGTGGTTTGAGTCAGCACGTTCAATATTCGGGTTTCCGCAAAGCGCTGCAGCAAACGACTCGCCTACCTCGCCTGCTCAGACCACCGCCATGGAGGCTCTTGTGGGCAAACGGAACAGTGAAGAGGAGTTATTCGGAGAAAGACCAAAGCGCCGGAAAGCTGAACGTTTTGGCCCGTTATCCAGCGATGAGCCCGACGATGCACCGCCTGCGCGGGTAATGGAGCCACCGCCCGTCACCGACATCATTAGCTTGAGTCGTTTAAAACAGGGCGAATGGTTGAATGATGAAATTATCAACAAAGCCATTCAACTCGCAACGGCGGCATCACGAAGCAGTTCCGTCTTCATCGACTCCTGGTTGCATTCCAGCAGCTGCGAAAAGTCACCAGTGAACGCCATCAAGCTTCGAGAATCTCCTCATGCAGACATTCTCACCCCAGTCAATGAACGCAACTCCCACTGGGTTCTACTCCAGATCCGTCGGACTCAGAAGATTGCGATAATGTACGATTCGTTAGGAGAGAGGGCGGGCACAAAGGCCAAAGCTCACAAGTGCCTCGAACAGCTTCGTCGCTTGTTTCCAGATGACATTGCCCAAGACATGAACCTTGAATGGGGAGTATGCGCCAAACAACCAAATGGTTATGACTGCGGTGTTGCAACCGTTGCGAATGCGATTTTCCTGGCCTCAGGCGTACAACCAGCCCTCGACATGCCCTGGAACGTGTAGCGACCGCTACTAGGGTTTGTGCTCGGGGCCCACGACGATGAATACATGGCCAACGAGCTCATGAAGACTACGACACCGCGACCGCTCCAGAGAGAGCTGGAAAGAATTCCGTGGAGGCCCGCGACTCCGCCACCAGCTGGAACTAAAGATACTTCTCTTGCAGATGCCGCACGAATACAGCGAGAGTTGAGCGAAGCCTTGCAGCGTGGGGAGATACGGCGCGTGAAAGCTTTCGATGAGGTGATCAATGAGAGAAAGGAAATGATGGGCATGCTCAAAAAGACCCTCAGCCCGTTCAAGATATTGATGGGAAGCGCAGCCATCAGGGCTACCCAGGCAAAGGAAGACAGTGATGGCATACTGGAGCAGTTCAAGAAACATGCCGAAAATGCGTTGCAGTGGGCGACGGACCCTGCACAGTCTCAATGGGCAGTGGGCAATGGTGCTCGAATGGACATCCTTACTCGGCAACAGCGTCATGCGGAAGAACGACATGCTCTTGCTCATAGAGCGCTATGGGGTTTCAGCAGGGCAAAGAAGGAGCTAGAGGCTCTCATATGTACGTACGAGCAGAGCTCAGAGGACCTTGAAAACGAGAAGTCGAGCTGGGACGTCATTATGATGGATGACAAGGTCATTGCTGGGCCTCAGATGGCGTAGGTGGTTTATATTACTATTGACCGTTTTGGGATCCTTCGTTGAGACTGACAGATCTGAAACTGCTCGGGAAACAATAGATTGAAATACAAGGCTTGTGGTCGTCAGTTGGGGAAGCTAGAAGTAGAAGCTTAGATGAGCATATGTGAGATGATGAGATGTCTGCTATAGATACAGTTACCTTTATTGACTGCGCTATGTTATTTTGAAATTATGCGATGTGTGCACTAGGACTGCTGCGTTGCCTCGCACTAGCTGGTGAGGTGCTAACGCTGTTAAGCTTGTCTAGCAGATGTTATCTGCGCAGATAAACTGCAAGGGTCCTCAGCATATAAGCTAGACTGATTCTCAACTGCAAGCTAAGATCACTAGCGTTAATTTTAAGCAACTGTTATTATTAAGACTAAGCTTTAAGGAAAGCTAGCTAATATAATTCTATTCCTATATTATAACTTATAAATAAAGATAACAGCTAAATAACCTATTTAGGCGTTAAGTAGCTAGGATAAGATATTTATATTATAGGATTATAGGAATAATAGAGACTTACTTAGTAATAAAAGAACTATAATATAAGTTATATAATAATAAGATAAGTATTATAAGCCTTTCTACTTAAGTTAGCTAAGTAGTGCCCTCCTAACGCTTAATATAGACTAAGTTAGGGCTAGGATTTAGGCTAGAAAGAGGGTTCTTTAGGGCTATAAATAAGTAATATAAATAGGAGGAGTATTAAGGCTAGTAAAAGGAAAGTATATTAAATAATAGTATATATTAGATTCTACGTCTAAATAGACTAGTTATAAGTATCTATAAGCTTATTAATAGGGAGGGGTTCTAAGACTTAACTATAAAGTTTAAATAATATATATAACTAGAAAAAATCCCCTAAAGGTTTCTTAGACTTAACTATTTAAATTTATATAACTTATTATACTTAGCTAGAAGCCTTAAAAGCTCCTTAAGGCTTTTAAGACTTCTTAACTATAAAGTAGTCCTCTAAATAACTAAGCTTATTTAGTAAGAAGCTCCTTAAGGCTTCTTAGAAGTTTAATAACTATAGATCCTAAATACCTTACTATAGTTAGCTATAAGCCTTTAAAGCTTCTAAGATCTAATAGTAGAATTTAGATAACCTAACTTAATTTGCTAGAAGCCCCTAAAAGCTTCTAAAACTTAGCTATTAAAGCTAGATAACTTAATATACTAGTAATAACAGCTTTAAGTAGAAGCTATTAAAATCCTCACTAAAAATTAAGTAGGTCTATACAGATAGAAGGTAGAAGCTGTTATTTTCTAGTAGTAAAGAAGCTATTAAGATTTCCCATAGTAAAATATATAAAAGTAGGATGTAATTAAAGCTTAAATAAAGATAATTATAACGATCTAGTTCTTAGTTTAATACTTAATAAAGTAAGTCTAGAAATTAATAAATAGTATAGTTAATATTTTTATAATATAGTCCTAAACCCTATATTAACTAGCTAATTATATAATAAGGATATTAGCTAGGCTAGAAAGCTTAACTAGCTAATAGAATATAGTTAGAAAGGAAAGTAGATTAAAGAGAAAGTATATAGAATTAAGAGGTAGGAAGGTAAGGTTATAAAGAGAGGATAAGAGGAACTATTTAATAATAGTAAACTAAAATAAGCTATCTATATAGGTAAATATAGAGCTATTTATCTATAACGCATAGTATTCTATTCTAATATATATATTATATTAGTATATAGTAGTAGTAAATAAAGTTATAGTATATCTATAGAATTACTATTAGTTAATTACTACTAAGGCTAAGGGAAAAGTAGCTAAATTAGTTAGTAATATTCTTAGTATTATCTATAGTTAGGCTAATTTATAGTCGTTCTAATACTTAGACCTTATAGTTAAGCTAATTACTAATATTATACTACTTTAAGTAGATAGTTTATATTACTATATATACTATTATATTTACTATTATATATAAAATATATAGGAGTATTATTAAGTAGAGCATAAATAAGAGAATAATTAGTATAAGGGGGGTAATATTTATAAGAAAGCTACTATAGTTAGGGATTTATTATAGATAATAGGGGTATTATATTAATAGTTTTTCTTAATATAAGCTATAAGTAGATAGTTTAAGGTAGCTTAAAGATAGATAGCTAATAAATCTCTATAAAGCGCTCTAAGTAAAAGCTTAGTTTAATAAGTAGTAGACTATATTTAAGATCTCTAGAAAGTTTAAATAGAATATATAAAGATAAGCTATAATAAGCTAATCTATATTACTAATAAAAGACTTAAGCTTAGCTTATAGCTAGCCTATATAAGATAAATAGTATACTTAAAAAGGCTTAATACTAATATACTCTTTAATATAATAGCTCTTATTAATAAAGATAAGGTTATATTTTAAGTAATATAAGTAATAGTTAACTATATATTAGACTAAGCTTAAGTAATATCTATTCTTAATATTATTAAGCTAGCTATACTATTTAAAGTATAATATATAGAAGTATATATTAAACTAAAGAAGCTATTTAATAACTATATAGAAGATAATATATAGGTAAGATATAAAAGTATATAGCTAAGTCTATTATATATCTAGTTCTATATATAAGAAATAGATAATAATAAGTAGCTATTATATAAACTAATACTATTATAAAGAGAAATATAAAACTTATTTAAGTAGATAGTAGAAGTAGCTAATATAAAGATAGAGTATTAAATATAAGAGAAGCTAAAATATATAGCACTTAATATACTTATTAGTATGCTAAACTATTAGCTAAAAAGTAGAGATTATAGTAATACTCTTCTTAGCGCTCTTATAGTAATAAGTATTACTAAGAATAGTAGCTAGGTTTAGATTATAGACTATATAATAAAGTATTTAGCTATTATTAAGATAGTATATATATTAGTGATCTATTAAGCTTATATTAAGCGCTATAATAAGGTTACTAAGCTAAGAAAGTCTCTAAGTAATAATAAAATAGAGGATATAGTATAGAGTTTATTCTAATATATATAAGCAAAAGTATAGCAGTTTATAATATAGATAATAAGTAATAAAAATATAGAGCTAATACTAATAGACTAAATTCTTAAGATATAAATATATAAGATATATATTTAATATAATATAGTAGTAGCTAGTATTATTAACTAAGTTAGTAATTATATATTATATAAGTAAGTATAGTTTATAATAGGGTAGCTATTAAACACACTATATAAGTTAGTCTGAGAGATATAAAAGCTATTTATAAAGCTAATAGTAATAGAAGATTTAGGTTTAATAGATAGTCCTAAAAGTAATATTTAGTTATAACTACTAGCTATCCTATAGTTATTAATTAAAGATAACTATAGTAAGATAAAGCTTAAGTACTTATTTCTCACTAATAACTATAATAGTTAGGTTTCTACTAAGGATAAATAGCTATTTATATAGCTAGCATAATTACTTACTGCTATAAAACGCTAAAGACTAAGTAGCAGTATAGGTAATAATTATAGAGTAATAGACTAGCTATTTTAGCTGTTAGCTATATAGGAGTTTAATAAGATATTTAAATAACTCTATAAGTAACTATAGATACTTCTATATATACTTAGTAGATAGCTAGTGTAAGCAAGTAAGCTTATAGGTCTATAGATAGTTAATATAGTTAATAGGGGTGTTTATAATATTATAATATATAATAAAATATTATACTTTATTATAATATACTATAAAGGTTATTATATAACTAAGTAAGCAAAAGTGATCTATTAATATCTCTTAAGAGAGGTTAGTAAGCTTATTATATAGTATCTTTAGCTTATTTTGCTATTCTAATAAGAGGTGTAAAGTATTATGCATAAAGCTAGTAGGTATAATATATTTATATAAGTAGATAATATTATTTAATAGAAGGACTTAGAAGTTAGTAATATAGTAGTAAGATTAAAAGAGCAAAATAGTAATAATATAAATATTAAGGATAATAATAATTATAGTATAAATAAAGATAAAGCTAGTAATAAGAGTATAAGTATAAATAACTAGATATAAAAAGAGGAGTAAATATAAATAATAGATAGAGTATAATAAATTATATAGCAGACTAATATAAAACTGCTAAAATATTAAGTTAATATAAATATATAATAATATATTACTATTAGTATTACTAACTACTACTTAAATAAGTTATTTAGCTAACTAAGTAGAGATAATACTAATATAAGATTAGAAGAGAGGATAGATAAGGTTAAAGATAGCTTATAGGACTTATAGGTAGAGCATAATATATAGATAGTAAGTATAATCTATATGCAAGAGCTTATACAGTTTAGTAGTAGTTTTATAGTGAGGTAGTAATAGTTCTACTAAGTTAGCTATTAGTAATATAGGTTTCTAAGCTTTAATACTAAGGATTTAGAGTTAAAATAAAGTTCTATAAGCTATAAGAGGAAAAAGATAGAGGTATATAAAAGGCTATAGCTTATAGCTAAGCTTTAATAATTTAAAAAGCTAAAGAGAATTAACTTAGAAGGCTAGCTATAATAAATAATAGAAGATAACTTAGTAATATTCTATAGAAATTAGAGAGAAGTAATACTTATTATTACTAATAGGTATATACTAATTATATAAGTAATAAGGATAAGTAGCAGTAAAAGTATCTTATTTATACTACTAATATTTTACTTATTAGATAAAGTAATAGTTATTATAATGCTATTAGTAACGCTATAGTTAGATCTATATAAATAATACGTTAAGGTAGGAATTATATCTTATATATAATAAAGCTATAAGAATAACTAAGTAGTATCTATTATCTTTATTACACCTAAGTTAGCTATTATAAAGAGGTTTAGAGACTTTATTATGCAGCTAAAAGGGAGGTAAATACTAAACTATATTATTATAGATAAATATTATATTATACTTAAAAGATTATAAAGCTTCTAGCTATAACTTAAAAAGCTTAAAAAGGCAATCTATAAGTTTAGCATATAGATAATATACTTAATAGTAATACTTACGCTAATAGATAAAGCAGTATTTTTCTATATTATATAACTAGAGGCTAGCTATATAAAGATATTTTAAACAGTAATAATACATAAGAATATCTAATACTCTATTATTATAGCAAGTAAGAAGGTTAATATAGAGGGTATTAGTAGTATTAGTAGTATAAAATAAGATAAAGATAATATAGAGCTAGTAAAACTTAATATAGTTAAAGCTAAGGTATACTAAGTAGCAGTCTAATAAGTAAATAAGCTTCTAACTAGTAGTAAGTAAAGTAAGGCTGTTATATATACTACGTTAATTAAGTAAATAAAGCATCTAAGGTTAACACTAAAGTGCACTATATTCTTTAATAATATTAACTTAACTAAAAATAAGGTAGCCTAACTTAAAGTATAGCATTAAAATAATAAGGCTAAAGGCGTTATAGTTATAATAAACACACTAAGACTAAGTATTAACATCCTAAATATATAGCTTATAATCTATACTAATATATTAATAGGACTCTAATAATTTATATAAAAGAGCAGGTAGGTAGGTTATAATAAGTAGCTAAGTATATTAGTTATTATATACTATAGTAGTAGTAGTAGTAGTAATAATTTATAATAAGAGGTAGTAATAAAAAAGTATCTCACTAATAATAAATATAAGTAGATTATTCTTAACTAAGTAATAAATAAGAGAAGTAACTACTTTAGTTATAAAGATAATAAAGAAGTCTATAATATTTACTATAGATATAGAAAAAAGCTAAAGCTAAAGTTTATTCTTAACTATATTAATAAGGATAATAAAGTAAGCTAAGTAAAGTTTCTAAAGCTAGATAGATATATAAAGCTAAACTAATAGAAGGTTAAAATAGAGAAAATAAATAAAGCTAGTAAAATAGAAGCATTTCTTATATAGCTTCACTAATAATATAAGAGGTATATATTATATTTTAGGGCAAAAGATAATAATAAGTATAAGTTTCTTAAATACCTAAAGAAAGAGAAGATAAAGTAAATATAAGCATAATAAAGTATAAAGACTATAGAGTAAGAGATCTTCAATAAGAAATATCTTAAGCAGTTCTCTAGCTACTTTAACTATAAGCTTCTATAAGAGTTTTATAAGTAATAAAAAAGTAAAGTAGAGGATAGTAAGTAGTTCTACTAAGTAGAAGGATAAGCATACTAACTAAGAAGTATATTAATTAAGGTATTTATAGCTAGTATAATAAGACTTCTAGAGGTAATATAGAGTAGCATATTTAAAGAGTAGATAGCTACTAAAAAAGTATAAATTACAGAAGAGGGAAGAAATAATTAAGATATTTTTTATATCACTTAAGGTATAAAGGGTTAGGTTTTAAGAAAAATAATAAATAATAAGTACTTAAAACTTAAATTTTAATATAAAGTATCCTTTTCCTAAAATTAATTATTTAATATTTTATAACTATAATATAATAAAGTATTTTAATAAATATATATTATTTCTCTTTATAGATAAATTAAAATAACTCTAATTTTAATAAAGCTTAAAATTAAAAAAATATAATTAACTTATTATTTAAATATTAAAAGTAAATAAAATAATATACTCTATATTTAAGCTTTATTTTTTAACTAAAAGCGATTAAAATAATACACTTTATACCTAAGCTTTATCTTTTAATTACTAAAAGTAATTAAAATAATATACTCTATACTTAAGCTTTATTTTTTAATTACTAAAAGTAATTAAAATAATATACTTTATACCTAAGCTTTATCTTTTAATCACTAAAAGCAATTAAAATAATACACTTTATACCTAAACCTTATTTTTTAATTACTAAAAGTAATTAAAATAATATACTTTATATTTAAGCTTTATCTTTTAATTACTAAAAGTAATTAAAATAATATACTTTATACTTAAGCTCTATCTTTTAATTACTAAAAGTAATTAAAATAATATATTCTATACCTAAGCTTTATCTTTTAATTACTTTTTTTCCTCTTCTTACTCTTCTTATTTAACCTCTATAATATCTCTCTCTTTAATACTTCTTATAAATGTTAGTAATAGTAAGTCTAATACCTCTTTTTTTCCCTTTTTCTCTTATATTTACTATAAAGCTTATATTACTTTTAGGTTCTTTTTAACTCTAACCTTATCTATAATACTTTCTTTTACTATTTTATAAAGATTTTATAAAAATAGTAATCTTTCTACTAAAATATAATAAACTAACTCTATCTTTTTCCTCTTTTAAGACTTAAAAGTCTTATAATCCCTTCTATTTTTTAACTATTTATATTATAACTTAATATTTTTAAGTAAAAACATTAGAACGCTTAAACTAAGAACTTTAATAAGAATTCTAAGTATAGTAAACCTATAAATTAAGTTTATAAACTTCTTTCTCTCTCTTAAGCTAAGCTTTTTTATAAAATAAATAGCTAAGTAGTTATTTACTTTTTTCCCTTATTAAATACTAAAGCTTTCCTTTTTTAAGAAATCTTATAACTTAAGTAATTTAGGCTCTTTCTCTTAGAAAATACCTCTTAACTCTATTTACCTCTTTTATAGCTTATATTACTATATATAGATCTATATTTATATAGTAATAGTCTTTATCCTTATTAATTTATTAATAACACCTTTTTATTACTTTATAAAAGAAGCTAGTTATAAGTATTAAGCTCTATTAAGCTTCTCTATTAATCTTTTAGCTTTTTATATTATATTACCTAGTGAGGATATAGCTTTAGTATTATATTTAGTTAGTAAGTAATATAATTAATCTTTAGAAGTAACTTTAAATATTTAATAAAATATAAGCTCCTTAATATAATAATAGTTATCCTCTATAACTTTAATCTTATATCCTTATTTTAGCTCCTTTATAATATCTTAGAATATAGCTTAAGATTAAGATAATCTTCTTAATTTATCTTTCTCTTCTACTTAAATCTTAAAAGCTTTAAATATCCTTAAGGCCTATAAAGTTAGCTATAGTTACTTAAGTAGTTTCCTCTATAATAATAACTAGCTCTTAGTTTCTCTCTCTTCTTCTACTTTACTTATCCTATTATTAGATATTTTATTTTTTTCTAAAACCTTATTAGGCTTAATATTTATATTATCTAAGTATATATTATTATATTACTCTCTAAAGTTTATAGACTTATCTATTATAGATAAATTATTAGTAGAGTTAGCTATATTATTATATTATTAAAGTTTTAAGCTATTCTTTTAGTGCTCTTTAATAATTCTTTAAACTTAGTCCTCTAACTACTATATATAAGAAAACTAAAGAAAACCTAACTAAGGAACTACTTATAAATAATATCCTAATTATACTTTAAACTCTCTAAGAATACTACTAACTTTATAATATAAACTATATACTTATTTATTTTTATTTAGCAGTTTAAGTTATATTTAAATATAATAATAAATTAGTAAAAACGCTTACTCTTATATATAGCTTTTAATAATATAGCCTAACATAAAGGATTCTTGGGTTTGCAACCGAATTCGGTTCAGGGTTCGGTTCTCATTGGCTAGAAAATTTCGTGCACGGTCCAGGTTTGGCTGGAAAAAGGTACAACACGCTAAAAACGGTTCTGTCATAGTAAAAACGCTTCGCTCCTCTGCAAATTGCTCAAGAAGTGACCTGCAACCTAATCCATTTTTTAGAATTCCGCTACCTAAGTACCTCTTTTGTACTAATAACCGAATTTGCACCTCTGAAATGGTTCGTGTACCTTTATAGAGACCATAGAAGTATTTCCTCCCCCATTTCTTTGACCTGATTAGTTGTTTGAATCGTCATAGACGTCTTTCATACTTCGCTATAGAGTATTATAAATTCATATCTAATCGTTTCCGTCGATGCATAGGTCCTAGAAGAGCCTGGTGTTGTATATTACTCGTACGCATCTATACAAATTTTGCTAGCATTTTTCTCACTTGTTTAGCTATTATTGTTAACTGAGAAGTATAAGTCTCTTATGTGTAGTAGACTTAATATAAAGTTAAGAACTTAAGTTCGTCGCTTACTACAGATTTCATTTCTTAGTAAGCCTCACTGTAATTAACTAATCACTATCCTGCGTACTTATCTAATCATTTACGCTACTAGGTACCCTGTAGTCCCTATATCTCCACTAATAAGCCCTCATATGTCATCACACTTCTATGTAACGCCTCCTTAAGTGTCTGTATTCGCTATTTTGAATTAAACCTCGCGTTCACAGCTAAGGTTTCTTCGTATATGCAAGCCTCTCTTATCAGTCCATTCCGCCTTTGACCGAGTAACCTCATTAGCTACTAACCGTATGTCGGAACCAGATAGTGGTCTACACAGGCTTTTTGCATTGTTTTTTCTACAAAGGTCTTCAGGGGCTATGGGCCACGGTTGGGTCAAGCTAATAGAAGAAGCACCTGAAAGGTAGGTAAGGTATTGCTGCGCTACTTTTGCTTGTTTCTTCTAAGATCCTCTTTTCCTAGCTCTCTAAGAGGACTCGCCAAGTCCTCGCTTTAGAGAGCTCTGTGCCCTGGACCCGCAGGCCTTTCCGTCCTTTCGGCCTCTGTTGACCGAGCTGTCCCCGGGCTCCTCCGTTCCGTGGGCCTAGACCCTTACATTCTGAAGCTTTTCGTACCTTAGTCAGCGGGATAACAACGATAGTACTGGACGCCTACGCGGCACAAGACCAACGACAGTAACACCTTCTCACTCCCCAGGTTCAAGCCCCTAAATTATTCCAATATCTCATACTTTAAGCTAGCATTATTAAAGCTTACTACACTCTAAACCTTCTGCTAGCAATATTGCCAATCATATCCCTTTTTTGTAAGCTAATTTCCTTTAAACAACGCCTTGAAATAGGTTAAGAGACCATATATCTCTTTCTAGTATTCTCTATATCTATGCTAGCCTGGATCAATTATGGGTTATCGTGCTACCTACCGAAGTCAACAGTATATCGGTTTCTATTGGATGCTGTCAGCTAGCTTGAACCGTTTCTCAGTACCAAATCATCCAAACAATAGAGCGAAATCCCAGACCGAAATGGGTTATCCTGCCAGCTACCGATTTCAGTTGCTCATTAGTCTCCCTTTGATGCTGTTACCTAGCGCGAACCGTTTTTCAGTACTAAATCATCTAAGCACTGAAGCGAAATCGTAGACCGAAATGGGTTATCCTGCTAGCTACCGAATTCAGTAGCCTATCCATTCCTATTGGATGCTGTTACCTAGCGCGAACCGTTCTTCAGTACCCTGGACCGAAATAGGTTATCATGCTAGCTACCGAAGTCAACAGCTTATCGGTTTCTGTTGGATACTACCAGCTAGCCTGAACTGTTTTTCAGTACCAAATCATCCAAGCACTGAAGCGAAATCCTGGACCGAAATGGGTTATCCTGCCAGCTACCGATTTCAGTTGCTCATTAGTCTCCCTTTGATGCTGTTACCCAGCGCGAACCGTTTTTCAGTACGCTGGACCGAAATAGGGTATCCTGCTAGCTACCGATTTCAGTTGCTTATTAGTCTCCCTTTGATGCTGTTACCCAGAGCGAACCGTTTTTCAGTACGCTGGACCGAAATAGGGTATCCTGCTAGCTACCGATTTCAGTTGCTTATTAGCACTATTAGCTAGTGCGAACCGTTTTCTCGTTCCAAGTAATCTCGCTTTATAACCGAATCCCAACCGAAATAATTTATTAGGGTATTGTCCAGTATAAATCATTCCCTAGTACCGAAATCTTGAGCTGAAGTAGGTGGATTATGATATACCTAATACCTTCGTGAACCCTTTTAGGAAACCGATATATCACTACAGGCTTAATTTTGAATATCCTCATTAAATTGGTTCACTACGCTTCCTACCGAATTCATTACTCAACTAGCCTACAATGCGTATTAAGTCGTTAAACTAGCTTATCTGCCTTCTCTTTGGTTTTCTTGCTATATAACCCACACATAATGCTTTCAGCCTGCATATATATTGTCCCGCTATAAAGTTAACCTTATTATCAATAAGACTAACACACCTCCTAATAATATTAACCTTATCAAAGCTGCCCCGCCTAGAGGTCTATCTTTAGAGCGTCCAATCATATAGCTATTCCTTGCCCACACGTAACATCATAGCTAGCTATTAGCTTATGAGCTACACTAGGATTCCGCATAGTGATAGACATTTTAGGGTTTGTTCTTGCTCACACTATTAGTACTTTATTCCTTTTATACTTCAATCCCTCCGCTTCTGAATAATAATCTATTAATTAAAATTAAAAGAGCTTTATCGTTCTCCACTCTGTCTGTGTTAGGTTATTATTGAACGCCACATGATGTTAACCCTCTTATGCTTCTGTAACGTAAGCTATAAAACGTCTTACTATTAGACCTTCTGATTCTCTATATAAAGCAGTCTTTCCTCCAGCATCCTAGCCTAATTCTAATCTACATAACACCATAATCATATTATTGCCCCCACATCGGACCGTTTATACCTACTCGTCTACGATAATTATGTCTGTCGGTATTATCACTATATGTTATACATTTATATAAATTTATATAAATCGTCGCTCTCTATATAGTAAGTTGTATGGTAATATTTTCTTGTTGTACGCTATATACTAATAAGCCCGCTCTTCCAGGTTCTCATTGTCTTCCTATAACCTATTAATTCGATACTATCCTAAACTACTTTTGACGTCCACACTGTAATATTGCGAACGACCTATAAGTAAAAACTGTATACCTGTAGTTCTGCTGTTTTTTCCGGAAAGTATACAACAGGTGGACAACAAGTAGCTAGTAATATCGTTATAGTAAACTCGCAGAGCTAACCTGCGTGAGCATAGTTATGCTCGCTAATTTCTCGTACGGATACTGATATATCTACTGGATAAATGTATCAGTAGTTGTACTTGGGAACAGTGGCGTAAGTGCCCCTTAAGGGCAATCTTTCTACTAAGACGCGTAAACTACTAGGCGTAGCTCGCCCACCCTCCAATCATCACTCTAGGGGGTGGGCTCCTTTAGGCGTAGCGGGACTGTGTATGGGCTTAGGTTTTATTATAGAGGGCCTATAAGGACTGTACCTAATTAAATCGTTAAACCTGGCGCCGAATGGGAAGACTTCGGATGGCTTGCGGGGTAGAAAGGTTGGCACTTTGACCCAGCGTGAGCTAACATCAGGGTTGCTTATTCTTAGCAGAAAAATGTATACAAGTTCCTATATTAACTCCTAAAGACTATATGTTTGCAGTTTCCTTATTGCTCTAGACCTTGTACGCAGCGTAGAGTAAGTTTACTAAGGGATTATATAATTTCTTCAGTCATTGTTATAGAAGTTATTCTACTCACTAGCTAGCTAAACTGCTTCTTGTTTTAGAGACACAAGCCGTTATTTATCAAAGCTTTTTCGTTCATACGTCCAAGTTGTTTATACTATGTACGCGCCGTTTCAATTCCTGATCCTACTTTACTACTAAACCACTATATAGCCCATATACTAGGTGCTCGGACCTAGTAGTTATAAGAGGTTGAACAGTATAAAAAAACGTATGTATTTCTTAGTAAGAAGTTTTTATCCTGAGCGTCCTTTAATCATAACGTCGCTAAGCCTATACTAGGTATATAGTCTATTTCCTAGGTTAGTACTCACCGACGGGGCTACGTAAAGCAGGAAGCATATTGCGGGATAAATCTCTATATTAGCATATTCTCTTATTTCTATTACTCCTATTTTACTCCTCGATTTCACTTGCTGTTTATGTGTTCCTATACTTCCTTTGAGTAATCCCTCTTATTTTATAGAAGCTACTGTAGCTATAACCTGTATTTTGGCTGTAACGTTCTCCTGCGCTTATGCCCTGTGTGGAATGTTTGTAAATAGTGATTAAGAAGGTGAATTAATATTTGTGCTAAAGCGGTATAAAGAGCTGTATACTAGAAGGGGGTAGAGCTATTAGAATTCTTGATAATTTTAACTTAAAGGTAAGAGCTTACATAGGCGTTTTTATAGACGCTAGTCGTTATTTAAGAATGAAATAGCCTGTAAAAGTAAACAGACACCTAGTTAGGTGACGATGAACAAGGCTGAGCAATTAAATAAGAAATACACTTATTTCTATATAACCTTCGTACTTTCTCATGACTTCTGTCGCTAGACCCCTAAGGGAGCCACTAAGGCTATTTATTTCACCTTATAGTAAGAGTCTACTAAGTCTCAGCGCTTGAAACCCGAATTAAAATGTCCGTTGTTAGGCTTTTCTGTCTTTAGTTAGCGTTGCTTTTCGTCCTCGTTCTCTATCCCCGCTATGCTCCTCAGATTATTCGCAGCTAAGTAGGGGCAGAATACTGCGGCGACAACGCTACCGAACTTCCTCTCAGCAATCCATTTTTCTCCCAGGAAACAGCATAACCCAAGACATAGAAAGGATGCAAGTTATAGGTGAAGCACAGCTTGGCCACCTTTGTACTTATGCATTCGTCTTCATATCTCTTATAATGAGCTAGGAAACTGATGCACAAGTGTTTTGGGCCTTTTAAGTGGTTTTCCGGCTTGGAGTGGTGTCAGATTATACGTATAGGCGCCCGTAAGGGACAAATTAGCACCTTGGTGGGGCACCTACGTTTTTGCTGCTAATTTGACAAGTGGAGTGCCCAGCACGATCAATAAGTTTTCTCCCCTACCTCGTTTCAGTATATAGAAGCGAAGAAAGATACTTATAAGTCGTCTGTACATCCTTACGCACGGGCCACAACGATCTCAGAGATTCATTGTGGCCCGTGCTCTAAGAACACTGCTTCTAACTAGCGAGGTCCTTACGTTCCAGAAATAGATTTACTACACCTAGAAATTTGTTAGTACACCCTAGCGTTCATTTCTAAGAACCTCGCCTCCCGCCATGCTACCGAGTCCATGGCTCAGGACACCCTTAGGAACAAGCCGACAGATCCGCTGCCTCTGCGAGGACATGATCCTAAAGACGAAAGAGTTCACATTAGGCTACCTTGTTCTTCTGCACTATTCAACATGCTATTCAGGATCTTACCCTCATCCTCAGGAAGCTTTAGCAAAGTAGCATCACTAAGCTATCAGTAATCATAACTAGGGGTATTGAGATCGGCTGGGACCGGAATGAGGAGGCATTCCAGGATAATGATCGCATGAGATTCTTTAAGAATGGACGTGAGGAGGTCCCTGCAACCCTCCTATAGGAGGTTAGGGTTATCACTATTCCTAATCCTAATGGCCGCGGCGGCTACTACAAGAAGCTGAAGCACAACAAGACTAACGTCTAGGTCCCCTTTAAGCCTGGCGCTGGCGAGGAGGGGGCTCACCTGGGCGATCACTATGCTGAGTTGCTTGAGGACCGCCTGAAGAAGGCGAATAAGCTAACTAGTATACCCTTAGCTAAGTACTTCAAGCACACCCCATCCGCTAAGAAGCTGACCATCTAGAATACTACTGGGGGCCACGTTCACAGCATCGCTATAGTAATGATGCACCTCCTGGCTGTCCGTATCGCCAAGGTGAACCTATCTAATAATGAGAAGACGAGCCTTCAGAAGATAGTGCAGGATGACATTGTAGCGGGGCACTGGATTGCGGAGTACAGGGCTGGGAATGAGGTTAACCACAAGGCCACATTCTTCTCAATAGGGATACTCGTCTAGGCTATTATGAGCCCTATGGAGCTAGAGAAAAGAATCAGTAGATAGGTAGGATACTAGGGCATTATGGCCTCTAGCTAGAAGGATAACGAAGGATAGTGCAACGGGGCAAGGGAGAAAACTCATCGATCGTGCTGGACGCTCCACTCTGGGCGGAAAGCCCCTGAAAACGCCCAAACACTTGTGCATCGATTTTCTAGACAACCACAAGAGATATGAAAGTGAATGCATGAATGCAAGCCTGACCAACTTGTGCTTCATCTATATTTTTCACTCTCTTTATGCCTCGGGTTGTGCAATCTTTTAGGAGAAAATGGGCTGCTGAGAAGAAGTTTAGCAGTGTTGTCCACACAGTATTCTGCCCCATCTCCGCTTCGAATAATCGAGGAGGCATAGCAGGGATCGAGAAGGAGGACGAAAGCAGGGCTGACCAAGGCCAGAGGAGCCCAAAAACACCCATTCTTATTCAATTTTGGAAGGGTAAGAATTGATGAATTTTTTCTATGGGCTGGGTTGAAGAAACCCGAAGGCTCTTCTAAGAGGGTGGTCACTGAAGTCATCGAGGAAAAACGGGAATTTGTACAAAAACGAGTGTGTTTCTTGCTTGTCTGCTTGGTCTTTTTCGTCGCAGGCTGACCAGGCCTCTGTCTACTTATACAAGCCATTTCCTTCTGTGATAACGCCTAACGCCTACGAAAACGCCCATCTGGCCTCTTGCCTTCAAGTCAAAATTGCCAAAAATTCCAAGTTCCCTGCCCCCTTCCAATAGGTGGTTTTGCAGGACATGAGAAATCAACCATTAGGCTGTTACTGAAGGTAGGGGATAGTATTACATACAAAAGGGGATAGAGCTATAGCTAAAGCCTGTTTATAATTAGACCCAGCAAGCAGACATTTCAATTAATAACTCACTTTCCCACTGCTCACACTGAGTAACAACAACCTGATCCCAGGTCAAGCTTTCACATTAGCTCTCTATATCCCCTCTGATGCTTTGATATAGATTGTCTACGCAGGACGTTAAATAAACCTTCAAAAGTGACACCTTCATAGACCCTAAGGCAGTTCATCACCCTGGATTGATCACCTTGAAGCGTGGTAATAGGGGCTCGCTAGTTAGGGTCAGCACCCACCTAGTATAAGGAGGCTACTAAAACATCGCATGCAGGCCAGCAGAGGAGCCGTCGAGAAGTAGGGGTGTCACCCACATCTCGCTTCCAGCCTCAGCTCCCACTAGATATCATCACAAGCTATTTAGCACGCCACTATATTATCCGCATACTATTAATCCTAGCTGCTAGAGCGTGTCTTCCCTACCAGATTAGTTTCTAGACTAAGGGTAAGCCTCATTTCACGCTAAAACTAACCTAAAGACTTACCCTACTTACTACTACCACTGCTCCTCCCAGTCTGCTTATACTACATATAATAATAAGCTGTTCGCTAGCATCACAATATTCGCTGCATCCTATTACGCCTGCCTCCTAGTGTATACCTTCTCCCGCTATATTAGCTCAAGACCTCTACTATAAAAGGCGTCACTTCTTCCTAAAACTATAGTCTAAACCTCACCCTAGACACTACTACTACTGAAGCTTAAGTGGGCTAATGTACCTCACTGAGTGTACATTGACCCACTTTTGACAAATTACAGAAGGAAAGAACAAAACGCGCTGATTACGTTATAGCATAGAAATTAAAGTGGACCATTGTGCTCCCCTGAGTGCACATTGACCCACAAATTCCAACTTACTGCGTATGTAATCTTAAAAACGGGAGGGAACACTTACCGCAGCTATACCTAATAAGCCTTAGCATAGCCTAAAAGTTCCACCCAGGCTACTAAAACGTAACCCGTGCAAAGTACGAGATACTTGCACGAGTTGAATTCCGCTTATATAATTACAACCGCCACTAGATGAAGCTGACAACGCACAGGCGTATAGTGTACCTATTATCATTAACGAACATGAACACCACATTCATTACAGCTATTGAGCTAATACCTTCTCTAGACTCGTTAATACATACTGCTGTAGAAAACCTGTTAAAAATATTAAATTAAGACTAATCGCCCTAGACTAACACCCATTCACATAGAAGGTAGCCCCACTAGCTACCCATAACCTAGACTATAGTAACCACTCTAAAAGTCGTGCACTATCCATGCAAAAGGTCACAAATGCATGCCCGAGCTTGCTCCGGATGACAAACCGCTCGCCCCCCGAAATCTCCATTTATCGTGATGTCAAAAAAGCGCTTTCTAACCTACAGTCTATTGCTAATGTTAACAGGTTCTAGCGCAGGAATCTTCAGAAGGTCTGGCATTTGCATATCTTCACCTATCACTAACAGGCCCCCCCTCCCCACCCCTAAGGCTAACAGTAGCAGCCCTACACAACAAGCACGGACAGTAAGTATAGCCCCTATGGATCCCCAGTACTCTTTCCTATTCACACAACACTAACAGGTGCCTAAAGACCTTACACCTACCTAGAAACAATAGTTACTCACTTTATTGTTAATAAAGACCCCCAGCTTCATATTATGGCTACTCAGCGGATGCTTAACAGTATAACCCGGTTTATCCGCATGAACCTCCCCTCCTATTATAACGCTGACTCGATCAGCGAGCAGGCCCTGAAGAGCAAGCTGAATAATGACGAAATCCGCTACCTCATCGTCAATAGGATCCTCACGACGAAGCCCTTCACATCAGGGCACTAGGTGGTCTTCTACACTATCTTAAATGCTATTCAGGCTATTATATTAGCGTTTAACAAGGTTCACAAGAAGCTACACACTACTAGGCTGTCTATTATCATAACTAGGGGCATAGGGATTAGAACAGAATTCGAGGAGGACATATATAAGGATCACAGCTGCGACAGATTATTTAAAAACAGCTTTAATGAGGTCCCTGGACGTTTACTTTAGGAGTCCATAGTCGTTATAGTCTCTAGTAGCTCTAGCAGCTGCTACAAGGAGCTGAGGCGCATCATCACCAACACCTAGGCTTCTCACAAGCTTTGTGTTTATGGCTGTAGGTATAAGGCTCATCTAGCTGACCACTGGTATGCCGACTTGCTCGACCGGAGTCTAGAAGAAGGCAACAAGGTGCCTAGCTAGTCCCTTACGAAGTACTTCAAAAACATTCCGCCTATCACTAATATCACTACCTAGGTTACTAGTAGAAGCCACGTTAACAGTATCGCTATCGACGCTATGTATCTCCTGGCTCTCCGCATGGCCCGAGTTAATGCTTTCGATAATAGCATAACTGCTGTTCCGAAGATCATACGGACGAGGTTGTGGTGGGTAACTGGGTTGCGAAGGAGGCGGCTGCAGATGTACACATAAGTAAGTCCTTATTCTTCTCTATAAAGCTGCTTCTCTAGGTTACTAATAACCCTATAAAGCTGGAGGACAAGATCATGGGATAAGCATAGAACTGGTCCTAAGAAGGCTAAAGGGGTGAGGAAGTAGATGTGATTTATTTTCGCAGGGTATATGGACGAACTGCTTGGCTGCTCCTTTTCACGAAGGGCCTAGGAAGGGTTAATAGATTTAAAGGTTCTTCTATAGCTAACCGATCGTCGCCTAATCAGGACCAAGTCCACAGTGAGCAGCTTAGGGATCGCGTAGGTGTTTAACAATAACCTTTCTTCTAAAAGGGATTTATCTAGCGTTTATTTCAATCGGGGTATGGATTCGTTATCTTAACGTATATTGCCTTATATAAGACAGCTGTCTAGCTAGGTTTGAGGTATATAGGAATGTAACCTCACAGTCCCTAGACTTAGTATTAATCGATCCCCTGAGCCTGGACCTCATTAGTCCCTATATGTACCTTGACCTCTCAAATCCTTGCTTATTTGCCTCTCAGCCCCCACTATATATATGTTTACATATATATGTAGACGCGCTACGTCTGAGGTAGTCTCCATTAAGGTTACCGTCTCCCAAATTTTGATCTTCACCCCTTAGAGCTGGTCTTTTTATACCCTTCTAACCTAAGCTGCCCCTTCCCACGCTATCGTCTTTCATACCGTGAGAATAAATGATTCATTTCGGCCGTCTGCACCCCATGTTGTGGGCGTACTCTCTTCAATAGAATCTTAGTCGACCTTATAATCAGTAGTCCCTTCTCTTATAACACGTTTACTCCCCTCCCCTTATTGCTTCTTAATACACTTCTGGTCCCTAAACACACTATACGTTATATCATTTGTATCGTCTTAAAATATGAAATTTAAACAGAGAGAATAAGCGTTTGTGAGGCATGATACCTATTCTACTCCGTCACCTTGTTATTACTCATACGGCTCCTTGTTCGCATAGTGTGAATAGCCTAACATCTACTACGTATTACCTCTAGCCCTATAAGCTAGATAGCTTTTGCGTCCTCGTCTTCCCACAGTCACATACACCATCCTACACTTTCAACAGATTAGAGTTAAGCAATAGAATAGCTTAGCGCCTAACTATCAATAGTAGCTACGACGGCGGAGTACCCTAAAATAACGTTCTATTTCAACTACTAGCCTGTTCTTTCTTACCTAAGCGAAATAGACATAATAAATAGATACCTAATATAGAAGAACCTAAACTAGAACGCATCTCGTCCTATTACCTATAAAAACCTCTACTGTTACTTACTCCTTCATCATTTATTCTGATCTTAATAATTTGCTCTGCCCCCCTTACACTACTCTTTCCCTTCTCACCCTTCTCATATCGCTATAAGCAACAGAGACCCCTGATCGCACCTTCAGTAACATGGGTGGTACTTCATAGCTTAACGGTGAATCTGTAGGTATATTCTATCTCCCACACTAGCCTTATTATCCTCATAATAATTAGGTCTGCTAACCCCTCAATAATCTCAACAGATATCGGACTACAGTATCTGCCTATAGCCCTCGGATCTATCACTACATTTCAGCGAGTGTCGTTAGCTATAGCTTTATATCTTATAAAGTCACACGAATGAAAAACTCGATACAACTCTGCCATTAGCCCAACGAAGGCACCTACGAGAGGCAGTGATCAATTAGACGCCTTTATGAAGCTACTGCATAATAAGCCTGGTATTATGCGAAATATAGCCCCATAACAGCACCTATCAGACCAGCGGCCTGCTAACACATCTAGCACACCTACATCTTAACGGCAACCATAATCCTAACTTAGATATCTATAAACATTTATATATCCTTCAGTATCAGACTCCAACATCCTACTTTCTATAACGCAGTCGATAAATATGAGCCTAAGTCGAAAGGGTCGGCCTTCAAGTCTAATTATTATTTCATCTTCCCTAAACAACGCCCCTCTAGAGCCTCAGTCTCAAGACAATCACAAACCATCTCGCTATCTAGCACAGAGCTCCCAGGCGCAGAAGCGTGCTGTTCACCCATCGTC
This sequence comes from Colletotrichum siamense, assembly GCF_013390195.1. Classification (NCBI taxonomy): domain Eukaryota; kingdom Fungi; phylum Ascomycota; class Sordariomycetes; order Glomerellales; family Glomerellaceae; genus Colletotrichum; species Colletotrichum siamense. Next base: position 25,516 of record NW_023501026.1, on the reverse strand, counting down.
ACCTAACACCCCGCCATCTGCTCAGCCTATGAAACGCAGGCGTCGATCGGATAGTCCAGACTCCCCTCCCAACAACATACGCCAGCGCCAGCCTCCCAGGTTAGGCTGCCCATTGCCGCAATCTAACACTTTCCGAGCACCCAGGGCCCTATATACTACCAGGGGCGTATCACCACCCGCTAGACGCCCTCATATCGCCACCTGTCGATCCCCTCCTACATCCACCTAGAGAATCCATACTTTTGCAGAACGCAGCCAATACGCAGGAGACATAGGATACCTTGGCTCTACCTGTACACCACCTCTATTCCTAGTAGCCGCAGAGCGTATCCGGTAAAACTCCTGCTATACCTTAATATATCCACTGCACCTCCGCTATTATTTCAAGGTCTGGAAGGACATACTACTACATCTAGTAGCTTCAATAACCACCATCAGACGTCTCCAGCCCCTATCCCTAGTCTAGCTATAAACACTGATCGCCCTGTATACCCGTCTATAGCACGAGCAAATTTTCTAGAGGAGTTAAGGATATTTCTCTACTTAGGCTTTAGGTATTTTGGCGATGGGGCAGTCATCTCATGCTACTATTACTAGTAACCCTTCGCAGCCTGTCGCGACCTGCAGCTCGCCTAAGTATACAAGCTAGCGTTCATTATAAATATCTAAACCTATGAACAGTATACCTGGAGAGTAGTAGCAGACCCCACGCTTATATCTTGATTCTCTCTAGACTCCATACGATCAATCTACTTTCACCTCTTCATCCCCCTTAAGCAGCCCTATGTCTGATATTTGCTCCCTAACTACAGACTTTAACAGGCAATCTAGCTTAGCACTCCTATCATCCCCATCACATCTCTCCCTATCTAACTGAGCTCTTCAATTAGTAGCTCTTTTCCCTAGCAGTAATAGTCTACTACCCTAAAATAAATACAGCTGTTACACTATCTCACATCTCATAGCCTTACGATTACTATGCTCTATCACAGTCTCTTCTCTCATAGATCTGCAACACGATTCCAACGACCCTAAGGCTAAAGGTTCGCATTGTTAAGGCGTCCACCCGTCATCCTCTGTAGGTTCGTTCACCTTATTAGGTAGTAACTAGGGAAGCTTCACCTTATCAGGTTATCTTCACCTAGATAGCATCATGATTAATAACTAGACGAAGATTAGGTTCAATAGAGCTTGTAACTATGTACAGTATACCCATTACGTCAGTGCATAACCCAGCAGCTATAGGTGAAATAAGCTCACCTCACGCATATACGCTATTTGAATCTAATATGAGCCGCACAGTGCCTCTAGCTAAGTCTAGGCCACACGCCTCCTTCACTACTAATAAATAGCAATATTTGCCTTCTATGTAATGACGTAAGTAGTTATTCACGTGCTCATTAAACGAAGAATGAAGCGCCTCCGCCTATTTTCTTCAATACCTACGCCCACTCCTCTGACGTATATAAATCTCCTGCGTCTCTAATATAGTTTTTGAATACATATATTGTCTATAAATGGTTTTCACGGTCCATAGCATATGTCTCCGGCCCTTACAAATCTCATATCCAGGACGCAAGCCTATCTATATCGTCATTGCGCCTTCCGTCTAGAGACATCCTGTGGCGCACACTCCGCCATCCTTTAGTAATCTTCCTGGTAAATAAATTTCAGTTAGTGGATAGGCGAGCTTACCTTTTATCCCTTTCCCAACACGTCACGCCCTCCCCCTCTATCCATCCTGAGGACAAACCCTTTCAGCACGTACATCTTCTTTCATATAGTGTAGGAATACGATCGGACATATGTCACATCAAGATAGAACGTCCCCTCGCCCTAGCCGCCGGCGCCCTCCTATCCCTTCACTCCAGTTACAGCACCATCTAAACCCTCATCTCAGGCGACAGAGGTACTTAGTGCTACAGAATGAGCCGTCTGCCGGAAGCTCTCGAGACCAAGCCCCTCAGCTTGGTCTGGACGAGGGCAACGCCCTTCTATATCCACAAGTCTTAACTACGCGGCAAATCAGCGATAACTTCCGCTACGGTACTGACTGGAATCGTAAGATTCTAGCTAGATCCAACGAAGAGTTTGAAGCAAAGAAGCTGGACCTTGCAGAACGGAGCAGGACTCTAAAAGATCAGGAGGCAGCGGCAAATCTCAGAAGACATAAACAGGAGGCTAGCCTGATGAGAAAGTTCATCAACAGGGCCCAGCATAGCCGTGGAACGGCCAATCGCCATGATCATCACCTAGCTGAGCCGCAAGAAGACAGTGCAGGCGAGCCTCAGCCGCCGGTCCCAGCTGCGTCCGACGTTCAGTCGCAGACTCTAACACCACTACATCGCTGCCGTCGCCGTCGTGGAATCCCTATGAATCTGTCTGACTCGGATTCCGACATCCCTATGGCTATCACGAGGTCAGCTCGCGGGCGCCACGGGCGTCCGGCGAAGAGGTCGAGTCCGATCACTGTCCCATCTTCCCCTGGTGAAACAGCCAGCCGCTGTCCAGCTAGCGAGCCTCCTTCTTCATCAGGGTCATTCCTGCGACCAGCCCGGGCAAGGAAGCGTCACTTAAGCAGCACACCCTCATCAGGTGGGTCACCCCCGGCCCAGCCTCCAAAACGCAAGCGTCAATCCGATGCCACCAGCTCGTCCGTCCAGCATACGCCCCCAGCCTCATCATCCGCAGCAAGAGAGGTCCACGATATTCCGCCTAACAATCAACACACCCCTGGACTACCCGAGGTGCAGCCTAGGAGACAGCATCTGCCTTCCTCTATCAGGTCTCACTCTCACTACCCACCTCTCCAAGCGCCCTACATCCTCAATATCCAGCAGAGTAGTCCGGACCATGATCCTCCTGCTACCACAAGCCAAGCACAGTCCAATATATTTAAGCAGCAGCCACTGTCACATTCTGTTACAGCCTCAGCCTTACCAGCCCACGCTGACTCGCAAAAGGGTACTGAGGTTGCCACCACGTCAGCATATAAAATGCAACCAGCCCGTTCCACCTCCCCACAGACAGTGGCTAATACTAGGCTGGTCGAACAAAACACTTCAAAGTCACAATCACCTCCCTCACCAGCTACATTTCCTAAGGGTATATCCACATCTCAGCAAGAGGCTAACCCTAAAGATTCTCCTCCCATCATGACAGCTGACACTAAGCACCCTGAAACCGCCTCTCCGACGCGTGCTGCCACTACAGAGCAGTCTCTAACGCCTCCCCAAGCCCTGGTTACCTGTACAGCGGCTGTTTCCTCTACACTTCCCGTGGCCCCTAACGTTGACGGTGACCAGCCCACCGTTTCTCGATCGCCACCTGTCTTCCCACCTACGGGTAAGCCACCAGTACTCGCCTCAGCCGATCATATTATCGCCGGACCACCTCCATCGCCATTATCGCAGCCCAGGGGACCTTCTTCACCTGCTCCTAGGAGCAGTCCAGACTCTGTCGTATGCACGCCGTCTACCGACTTTAACAAACGGTCCTGCTTAGCCTGCCCACCACCTACCTCGCCAGGGCCATCCTCACCAACTATTGTTCGTGCATCTACTTATATGCGAGAAGGCTGCGTCGACTCTTACGCTTCTGGCGGGCTTGCTGCTATTCATCTCGCGCGCTACAGCCGAGAGCTGCGTACTGTGCCCATCTCGGATAGAGAGAGCCCTCCTGCCCCACCCTCCAACAGCCGTGATGATACTGTTCAGTCTAGCAGTATAGACTACTTCCCATCATCAGGCGCTGACTGGGCGCACCTAACTATATGACCGATATCTACCTAGTAGTCCTAGTGACTCCTGGGTGTTGTGTCTAGGTATACACCATAATCACGTTTACCTATAGAATAATAAGATGAAAGTAGTTTTCTTTACTTCTCAACCCCATATTCATATCCTAGCACCAATCGCGTATACATATAAGCCTTGCTTCTCTACGGTCGTTTTTTACTATGTCTCATAATACATCATCTTATGATCTTATATCCTATTATATTTCCATTTTCCATTTTCCTTTTTACCTTTTCTTTTTTGTTCATTTTTGGTTTGTGAATAACACCTAGCACTGGTTGAGACGCTCACGCGATAAGGACTATAATAAGTAAAGCAACAGGCCCCCTTATCCATATATATATATATATATATATATATATACATATATATATTTATTTATCCCCTATTCACCTATAAATTTGCACGTAGAGAGACCAGGAGAGATAGGGAGAGGGAAATAGGGAGCTCCACCGAGAATTAAAGGTTTGAGTACATACAGCTTAACCTCTGTAGGGTAAATTAAGTTTTAATTCCTTTGTACCTTCATGCCTACGCTATCCTATCGCTAGGACTTATATATATAGACCGACATATTTAAGAGCCCGTCTATTGCAAGTGCCTCTATGTTCCCAATAACTATTTTGAAGATTGTCGTATGAGGTAGGTGAGCTTTTTAGGCATGCTGTATATTTAGGTCTACTAATTAATAAACTAAGTGTCTCCCTTTCTCTAGCCTTATCTATGCGTGCTTTCTCTAGCCTTATCTATGCGTGCTTTCTTATCTACACGTTTCCCTTTATCTAGGTACATACGAGATAAGGTATACGTACACCTTTATAGCATTCTCGGGATTAATATTTTCCTTCAGCCGCGAACCTTTAATCCTTCTCGTGACCCCTCATCCCGCATAAGAAAAGAGCTTAACCCTACTCCTTTTCTCTTAACCATCCCTTCACTCACTATAGTAACCTCCCCTCACCACATATATAGTGATACTACGGCTACTGGTATATTTATATTCGTAAGTCTCATTCTATTGCACGTGAACTCTCTTTACTTACGCTACTCTATACTTTATATTATCATACAACCACTCCGCCACTCATCAAGTGAATACGCAGAGCAGCGTTACTGCGATCACATCAACAAGCTAGATCACACGCTATCCGCAAGGAGGGCTATCACTTCTAACGGTCCACAGTAGCCTATCCCACATAAAAGTACTTGGCGATTCATGCTGAGGCGTGCCACTCAACCTTATAGCAATACCTCTATCTCTTTGGTTAAAGGCTTCCCTATCTTGAAACACTTAGCATCTAGACGGGTCTGTATCACATTCCCCTTTGTAAATCATTTATATTTCTCTAATATCCTAGTAGTTAACGCAGCACACCCAACTACTTGTCCCTGTAAGCCCTGCCCTTGCTGCGCATCAGCTGTCTAGCATACAGTCTGCCGTTTCACAGCATAAAGAGGTGTCTATATACACGCTTAGCCTAGGTAGCAATACTTTCTGGCTAGCTGCAAAATACCACCTCGCTATCAGGGCTCTTAGGACGAAGCCCTCGACTGGGTCATTATATAAGGCAGTTATTTCATGGTCTTCTAGTTCTAGTTACCCACCCAGTTATCAACGCACCCCTTCAAAGTCCCTACTAACAAAAGCGCTTCTAGCAATCAGCTAAAGCTCTCCTAGCACCTAAGGTAGTATACATCTCCTGAAAGTTCTTCCACACTAGAACACCCATCTGATACACATGTTCACGAACAACCGCAGCGCTGAGCAACCTTACATCCTGTAAGAGTCGCTATCACAATTACTTCGTCTCTCTCACCGATAAACGCTGGGACTCACCCCTCTCGCAATACCCCCTCTTCCCCCCTTCCTCCCTCAATCGAACAACGTTTTAGTATAGTTCTAACACTAGTAGCAGTTATAATGCCCGCGCAGCGTATCCCTTCCCATCCAGCGCTATTGCCTAATAGGCCACAAACGCCGCATACGCACGCCTCAGAAGAATCGCATAGCCCCACTCCTACTCATCGTCCGCATCACATGGATGTTATAATCTGCGAGTCCTATACTCCCTCTCGCAAGAGGTCCTCCTCCCAGGCTAGCCTTCAAGAAGAATCACCATTACTCCAGCGACTGCACAGCGCCGAGGCGCCCAGCGGCCTATACGCTGACGCCCTTCAGAGTGTTACGCCCGGTTTTAATGCTAGTGGTCGTTATTTCGTACGTACTCGCTCAGCAGAGCCCTACTTCCTACAGCTTGCGAAGGTCAGGCTATTAGATATGAGGTTCAGGTGGGCACTAGGCACCGGCAGCCGCGAGATCATTCCTAAGCAGGTTGACCACCTTAAAGAAAAGTTCACGCACGTCGGCGTGCAGCGCGACGATCCAGCCAATTTCATGAGGGCTATAGTGCATCCTCAGCATGTAGATGCTATGCTGAGACATCTTGGGGCTGGTGATAGTAACCACGCGCTCCCACATATTGCCCTCCCCTTCCTGGACTGGTCCGTCGTCAACCCGCAGCTGGTGGACGTGGTAGCTGGTCAGCATCGAGCTGCAGCCTTCAGGGCGTATCTAAACGATCAGAACACCATCACCGCTAATGACGACGATGAGTGGTGGGTCTGCGAGCTGTACAATACGGAAGCCCTGCCGGAACACGTCCTCGTTGAGCTTCGAAGCAATGGGGATCAGTGCGTCAACTCTGTCGAAAACCACCGGGACACCTGGCGGAACCTGCGAGACCTGTTATCAGCGGGTAAGGTAGCAGGCGAGACCCATTCCGATACAGCTGGGCAGACGTGGCAGCAACTAGCAGCAGCCTCATCCACAGCAAATCGCACGGCCGGTCTAGAGGCTCTCGTCTGCCGAACGCTTGGCTTTGCGGGAAAGAGGAAGAGCATCCCAACCCGGCGCCTCATCACATTGTGGAAAAATGAGACCTGGCGGCCTATCATAACCAGATGGTGTGATTGGAGAATCAGCGATGCAATCTTTAACATATCTAGGTGGGACTGGATAATGCGAAGCAGGATCCCAGATGTAAGTTACTATACCCTACTATCCACCCTACTATCTGTCCACCTTACCCTCTACGTGTTTATATGGTATGTTGCTCCATGCGACACATAGACCTAAAGTCTCTTCTCTCATAACCTTCTTATTCTTTCTTCTTTTTGTTTTGTTGTTTTTCTTTTATTCTCGAAAAACAGACCCAACTTCCAAGCTCATACTGGCATATTTCGCCTCTTACTCCTCCGGCCGCAATAGTTCAGAATAACGTGACTAACGTAAAAGGTGCTGTAGTTCTGGCTACAATGGGTTGACGAAGTCTTACACGTCCTGGACATCCTCAGTACTTGCTGCGGCGTCCCCGTTGATCCTTCGGCGGATGAATGGAACCGGATGAGGTCAGACATGCTCCTCAGTAGTCCCACCTCACCTCCCGATCAGATATCAGAAGCTGTCCATACCTCTTACCTCCCTGTTCCTAGGCCTAGTCAATCTCTAGCCCCCCTCACAGGCCACCTTATCGCCCAGGTTCCATTTAACAAGTCTTCTCAGCAAGTCTCAGACACCATCGCCTCCCTCTCACCCGCCCGCCTATTCAACATCACAGCACACCTCGCAATAGCCAGGTCTGATGCCGACGTGCTCGCTAGGGTGATGCACCACGTCAGCCTCTGGGTTAGTGGAAACAGCCTAGCCCCCGCCTATAGCAACACCACGAAACCACCGTATCGTTCCGCCCTCGTCGCGCCCTGTAAGCGCATCCTACTCAACAGTAGCAAGGACCCTTCTCGCTGCCCAGCAAGCGTGCTATCGTTATGTGAGGTGCTAGAGGCCGACCTCTCTCGCCTCACAGGCCAAGGATTCTCGTACATAAGCGACAACGCTATGCCCCGTAACGACGCATCCGCAAGTCTCCCCCTCAACCACTTTCGGGCGATCATTAGAGCCTATATAGCAGATCCCCTCTCCGGCCTCGCGGAGGTCATGTCGATAGAGGTACAGAATGACGTGTGGAGGGCTGTGCAGCCCATGCTTGAGCTTTGGCGAGACGATTCCGCCCTCCGCGTGTCGCTCCATGACACCCACAGCTTTGGGTCCGCCGCCTACAGCACCCGCTTCCAGACGCACAGTCCCTGGAGTGACGTGCTAGGCGTGGTGGCTCGCTGGTTCGGCCACGACGCCTTCGCGCCGCCCCCGGTCATTCCCCCTCTCAGCCATAACCTTCTGAACCCTCCAGCGCCAGCTAATACTCCCTGGATGGATACCATCCTCGCTGGCGAGCGTCGCAGCATCAGGCTCGCATACCAGGTGCCGTTCACAGTCACGCCGGAGTTGATTAAGAAAGGCTTTGAGCATTTGCAGAACCGCAACCTGCAGTCCACCTCCAAGCCTGCGCTTGCTGCTCACTACCTCTTCGCAAAGCAGCTGCTACACCGCTGTATCCTTAACCGAGAGCCTTTTGTCGACCTAATCCTTGTCATCGCGCTTGTTTTTGGCAGCTGTAGTGGTACTCCTTATGCCTCGCCCGGCACGGATGAGTTCGAGATCTCCGTCAAGGGACCTAGCCTTGGGTCTGTCCGCGCCGCGGCTTTTATCGTAAGGGCTCTCTGGTTCGCTAAAGACGACGAATTTCGAGAGGCCGAGGCTAACGGCGCCATCCTCCGCAGGCAGGAGCTGTTCCGTCAAGTTGGTGAGTAGATCTACGCTGCCCTGTATTATTAGGCCTCAACATAACTACCTTCACCCCCTAATCTCTTAAATCCCCTTATCATAAATCCACCTCTATATTTTCCTTTTTTTCCTTTTTTCCTTTGTATTCAATGTTTTCTCTCCTTTCTTTCCTTTCTTTCCTTTCTTTCCTTTCTTTCCTTTCTTTCCTTTCTTTCCTTTCTTTCCTTTCTTTCCTTTCTTTCCTTTCTTTCCTTTCTTTCCTTTCTTTCCTTTCTTTCCTTTCTTTCCTTTCTTTCCTTTCTTTCCTTTCTTTCCTTTCTTTCCTTTCTTTCCTTTCTTTCCTTTCTTTCCTTTCTTTCCTTTCTTTCCTTTCTTTCCTTTTTCTTTTTTTTTTGTTTTATTTTTCCCTTTCCTTTTTTGACCTTTCACTTGCCCCGGCTACTACCCTACTTAGGTATCTAATACAGGCGTCCATATAAATACTTACCCTCCTTCTTCTAAATAGGTAATCCAGGTCTTAACCATTACACCCTAGTCCTCGTGGGCCTTTGCGACTTTGACCCAAAAAGGCCTGCGAGAGAAAGTATGTTCGACCGCCAAAAGATAAAGAGCCCGGCAAAGCTAGAGGCGTTGCGTAAACGACTTTTCGGCCTGTTTAACAGCCCTGAATTGTTCTTCCGCGAACTCTTCCACACCCATGACTATAGCCAGTGGCTGTTAAACTGCAGCCCAATCTTAACGACCATTACCTCGTTATAGCTTTAAACATAAGCTCTCGGATTAATTACTTGCCACCTTCTTCGTTTTTGTCTGTTTAGATATAGAGAAATATATAAGTGATATTAGCTTTGATCAGTAGTTATGCGATATATATATACACACATATATATAAGGTACCGTATATACATATATCTTAATACACACATATGCATATTCTTCCGCAGCGCCCATACCTTCATCACAACCACCCCTACCTCTCAGGATCGGCTATCTATCAAGCTTCCACAGTATCCGGCAGCATTCTACTTACCCATAATGCCATCCTGGTTAACCCTATGCTGTCATCCTCCTGCTGAAGTGGTAAACCCATCTGTAGAAGGTCTTCCTTCACAGACCGTCGCTCATCCCTAGATAGTCCTGTGGTTGCGCATTCTAGTGCCCACTTCGTCAAGATGTCATCATCAAACCATCTATCACCCGATAGCCTAGCTAGAATCTCTTCCCCAGCGCCCAGCTCACGCAACTGCGCCTCAATTACATCCCCTTCTGTTGTGGCGAACAAAGTAACCCAAGCCCAAACTAGTGGCGTTACCTCTGCTGATCTCTCATCATTGGAGGGTTGTCGGTTATTCTGGCGATATGTGGCCGTAGGATGTATAGTTGTGCAGCAGGCGTCACTATCCCCACCCTTCATACGAAAGCAATAAAAGCATGCCCCCTTTGCGACTGCGAGATTTGCGTTTTTGGTCTTCCCATGTTGACCTACGACGACGTACCAGAATACGTTACCTCGTAGCATATCAGTTTTGATGCGAGGGTGCGGTTTCTTCCAAGTAGTGCGCGACAATGGACAATCCTTCGACTGGTGGCCACCTTGCATACCTAAAACACCACAGATAACACACCTATAGAGGTACAGTTGGGTCATTTTTTCCTCAAACCCCCTCATCATGCGAATGATTTTGCTGGCAGAAGGCTTCGTGGCTTGTTGGGACGGCCGCTCCGAGGGCAGCATTTGGCTTTGTCGGTGTTCATGGTAGGCCGGAGTCTCGACGTTCTTGAAGCTTGCCTGCTGCACCTGTTGATCCCTCTGCTTAGCTGCCTCATCCTCTAAATAGCTTGCCTGGTGAGAGTGGCGTTTTTCCAACACCTTCTGCCGCTTTCGTACTGGCTGAACAGTGACGTGTTGTTCATAGTCTTCGTCGATGCTATGCTCCCTTGACGCTGTGTTACGTCTACCTACAGCAGCGACGCTTGAATCACCACGACGTACGTGACGAGGTTTCTTGGCTGGTTGTGGATTCTCCTCGCTGTCGCTTTCGCTAGATGTAGGTGTTCGCGTACGTTTTTCACCAGCCGTTGGTATAGTGCTTGTAGCACCGTAGTTGACGGGTCCCTCACGCGGGCTCCGGCTGGGGCTGCTGATGTTGCTTCGGCGGTCTTCTCCTGGCGGCTGTTGCCCACGCGGCGCGCGGGGATGACGTTTTCCGATGTCGACTGATCCATCCTCCGACCTCAGTGGTACTGTTGATGGAGTGGTGGATGTCGCTGAGCCCTGCTGGCTGGAACCTGCGCTGGTTGTAGTACTACTAGAGGGTAAGCTGTTGATGGGCATATCCGGGCTGGATTCCGCAAAGTCAAAGTCTGATGCGTTCGGACGTTGGGCGTGGAGACGCCACTCGCATAGGTCGCATAAAGCCTCACCCGCGTCCCGGATGCATTCCGTCCGCTGGTTCCCCCTGTCGAAGTAGCGGGCCAGGGCAACCCGGCGGCATGTCTTCGCCTCCACGAACTCGTTCCGCGCTCGCTCGCTGCCCTTTGCGAAATCCTTAGGGAGGGTGGCCTTAGAATACCAATCTTGCATCGCAGAGCCTCTGGCCTGAGGACATATATCGGGCATGCCTGGGGCCTTACGGCCGGGCGCGAGGTATATAGCTGTGCCTTTGCTCGCAATCCTATTCGCGCGGCCCAGCGTCTGAACAATGTCGCACATGCCAGCCCTCCCAGCCATGACTACCACATTCGCGTCTGTGTCCACGCCAGTACCCATGATACCCGTCGCAAACAGGACAACGCACTTTGTCGCGTCGCCTGCCAGCGGTTGATTGGGCCCGACAGGCGTCCATGCGTTAGGCGCAGACCTCCACGCCTCCAGCGCCGCACCTGCACGTTTCCGCGCCTCGGGCGGTTTGCTGTCATAGTTATGCTGGGCGCAGATCAGGGGCTGACCGAAGTGACCAGCAACCTCTTCAGCAACTCCTATGTTCACTGCTAAGATGACCAGCATCTTTCGGGGTCGCCTCAGGTGCTCCGTGTAGATGTCATGCGGCTGGCTGATGGCCTCCTCCAGGCGCGTGATAAGCTCCGCCGTGTCCTCAAAACGTCGAACGCAGTAAGTCAAGTCCAGCCGCTCCGTCGGGCGGCGGAAAACGATGTCTGGTACGCCCTCTATCTGTTTTCCGTCGTACGGCAGCAGCCTGTTACCTATCAAGAGGTCGTTCAATGCCTCCTCCGCCAGCTGATACTCCCCACACTTTGCGATCCTGAACGTGTCAACGACCACATGCTCTAGCGATGGGGGCAAGGTAGCTGTGAGCACGATCCACCGGGGAACATGCGCAAGGCGATGGAGTATGTCGTAGAATGCTAGCCGCCATTTGTTGAACATAGTGTCGAAAAGACAGTGGTATTCGTCGAACACCACCCTGTCAAGCTCCTTGTCCTTGATGAGATTTGCCACCACAGTGCCCATGGGCCCACTTGTTAACGCTTCCGGTACTGCGATGATAAGCCGTGTCTTACCGAAGTGCCTTGCGTTCCTATCTGGGGAGAGCTGGGCTGATGTCACGGCCACGATACCGGCCGCCTCCGCGCGCCTCGACATGTCCTCCATCATCGACACAAACGGCACGATGAGGAGCGTGACGCCTCCTTCGGACGACATTGCTGCTGCGAACGTGATCACCGTCTTCCCAGCACCTGTTGGGAGGACCACCACGGAAAGCGGGTTCCCGCTGTAGGCGAATCTCAGGGCCCCCTCCTGACCCGGCTTGAACTTGACGTCCGTTGATCTCTGGAGGGTTCTAAGCAGCAACAACCGGCTTTTTCTTATAGCATGGTCAACGCTTAGTAGACGTTGCATTTGTGTCGTCAACCTGGTGTTCTCCACCTTTGCGATCTCCTGTTGGCTTCGGGCCAGAGATGCCCCCCAATGTACCACCTGCGGAAGATTTCTGCGTACGATAAGAGAAAGGTCGTTAGCCACAGATCATGCAAATCCTCTAGGTATGTTGCCAGTCCACCAGCCTCCTGCCCGCACCAACCATCCCAGCCTAGGTAATACCTCTCCATATGGAAATAAGCAGATCATACAGGTCACTACTTACCGCGTTAGGACTGAAAGTGGCTTTGGTCTCCCGACCATCTCTGGTCCGCCGAACCACGCGTGAAGCACTCTGCTAGCGTCGCAGTGCTCCAGTCTTGTCTTGACATCTATTAGGCCGACGCCCCCACTAGAGTCCACTGCGTATTTCGCCATCGCTATGCTGTTGCTATGCCCAGCCATCTCATGGACGATAGACAGGAAGCTTTCGCCGTACCCTTCAGAGCCCAGCGTGTTGTTATTGGGTATTTCGAGCAGGGAGTTCAAATGCCGCCCCCACATCTCCGCTATGTGTCGGTAGTCCGCCAGCCCTATCTTAACGCCTATGCCCACAAAGAACCTTGAGAACTGGACGTAGAACATCTTTGGGACCCATGCGCCTGGCGAATGAGGAGACGAGCTCAGTGTGTATAAACTCTCCGTTTTGCTGTCGTCGTTATGGTTGACAGAGTTGTTGGTGCCCTTGTTCAACAGATCTAAGGCTTCCTGCCCGAACCTGCTCACGAATGTTGCGCACAAGTCATCGTATATCTCTCTCAGTTCGAGGCAGGCATCCTCCTCGTCATTTGCTACTGCCTCCTCCTTCAGGTTTAGGTTTCTGTTGTACTGCTTCTTGTTGTGCTGCCTAGTGTTATTGTTGTTGCTGTTGTAGTTAGGAAGCTTATTGTCGATTCTGTCTGTTGACTCCTCCTCTTCGTCGTCCTCGTCGTCATCCTCCTCTTCCTCCTCTACTAGGCTACTGCTGAAATCAACGACCTCAGGTGCCCCGGCCGTATCCTGGTTACTATGCATTAGCTCTTTCGCAGTATCGTCCAGCTTAAGGCGAGCCGCTAGGTCCTTGATAAGATGTACAAATCTTGCTGACCGCTGCTGCTCTGGTCCCCTCATGCAGAGGAACTCGCTGTGGTTAATGCCTTTACTGCCGAGCGCTCTTGCCCGGGATTCGTGGAGAGACTGCATAAAAGGGAGCACGTAGAACAGGTAGTAGGTCAGCACATAGCCCATGTGAGGAGGCAACAGGTGCCACGTAGACCTCTTAGGGCTGGGCCCATTGTCCGTTTTGTGGTAAGTTATGTTCACCACCCAGCTGGCGTAATTCTCGTCCCAGAACAGGTTCCGCTTGCTGTTAGCGATGGTATTCGTGTGCCGGATGGTCAGGAACTCCGTCCCACGACACTGTGTCCCAAGGAGGGAGAAAGATTGCTACCAACATATCCCCGAGGAAAGCGTGCACTTCCTCAAAGTACTTGGTTACAGCGTCGTCTCTCAGCTGGAAATCCATCCCATGTTCGCCTTGCGTAACCCATGCTGAACTGTAGGGCTTGTGCAATAGCCGCCTGAAAAGCTTCGCACCCTCGCTGTTGTGGTCTGGGAATGTCTGCGTATATGCCGACATACCTACGTCCCTGTTCCCGAAGTCGTCCTTGATGTTTGGGAATGGGATATGCTTGTCAATGTGGTCCTGCAGTGAGGAGAAGATGCCCTGTCCCACTTGGTCGTCTCCCTCGCCACCGCCGCTAGCATGATTGTCGTTGCTACTTGCTAGTTCAGGGATCAGCAGCAACGACGTAAGCCTTTTGTGTAGGTCGACCACCATCTCGCAGAGACCCTGATGTAAGCCGATGATGTTCAACTACACACAGGCACGCGCGCAATCGCTCATGGTTAGCACTCATACACCTGACCAAGCACAGCCGGTCTCCTAGGTCGGCTTAGGGAGAAGGTACTTACCTCAATGTTCGCGCCGTGCGTCACAGTGTTGCCGCCGTTCTTGAGTAACGTGCTTGTCCTGCCGGGGGTCGTGTAGCATGCCTGCATAGCGATATTGCGGAGGTTGTAAAGACAGGCGAGCGCTCTCCGTTGCACATAAGAGGTTACATGATTTCGATATTCCGTACCCCGCATAACATACGAGGAGAGCTCCTCCCGAATGTAGGTCGGCCAGCAGTTGTCCAACATAGAGGTGAGACCTGCTACACGCCCACTGTGCTCCATCTCCCAACATCCCCAGTAGGTAAAGGTCGCTTTAGCGCATGCGATGAGGGCGGACATATCCTTGCTGGCGACTGTAGGGTGCCTGACGCCCTCTCTATCAGTGCAGAGGACCCCCGCCACGTGTACTAGCGGGCAGGCGAACTTTGTGGATGTGATGACACCCTCGCTCATCGCGAGACTTAGTGTCAACAAGCACAGGCACCATTTGTCCTTCGATGTTCTCCCGTCATGAATCACACCTTGAGGCCGCACAGCAGCAGCGTTGATCTGCGAGGGCTCTCCTCCATCGCTCTGGGCCAGTTGGATGATGTCTTCCAGGGCAGCTCCGACTGTCTTACGACTGAACTTGTGGGTACGGTGCCTTTCTCTAGGCGGCAGGTCCTGGATCTCGCTCTCCCACTCGATGGGCGGCAGGCCGGTCATCACACCGGTAGTCGATTCGCTCTTGTGGAGAGTATAGCGGCGAAGGAGGTATACGCATGCCCTCCCCCAGACGCGGAGGTAGGCAAGCAGCGTTTTGTCCCTGACTGCAAAGGCGGCCTTGCCGTGTGTGCCGCGGTTTGAATATTGGTTGCACACCGTCTCTATCTCGCGCCTGGTTTCCTGGTAGGAACCCCGTGTTAGCACTTACTTTCTAGCGTTCTCTCACTAACCCAAGCATTGAGACACTTAAACAAAAGCTTTCTAACCACCTTATCGACCACAGCGCTTACGCCACGCAAGGAAGATTAACACCACCTATGATTAAAGGCCTAACAAAACGCCAAAAGAGAGAAAAAAAGAAGAAAAAAGAAAAAGAAAATGGCACTAGGTGGAGATGTTTAGTGCTTACTCACCTTGTGTTGAAGCGTTGCCAATGCCCACATCTTTCTACTGAACAAGGGGAACTTTTCAATCATCTTCTTCACCGCTAGCGTGTCATCTTCTAGTGCATCTGGGCTCATGAGGGGGCTTAGCTTTCTGAAATCGACACCATTAAGCAGCCCGGAGTTGAGATCCATGGCTTCCGCGTACTGGTAAGCGTCGTCAACGCCTGGTCCGCTCGCATGAAAGACCATTGTCGTCGGAGTCGGCGCCAGCGCAGTCGCCATCTTCGCTAAGGCTACCTCCATACCCCTGTCACCCTCTTCAACAGGCCTCTTATTAGCACCTAAGCAACATCATAAACATACTTCGTACTCAGGCCCTACTCACCCGCTAGTAGGGTGGGAGTGACGCTCATCGCCCGGATGTCTTCCCTAGAGCTCTGTGTATTCTTAGACGGGCGCTCAACGCGAACGAACACCCCCAGGCCCTTGCCACTACCTCCCTCCTTGCCCTCGGTGTCTGTCTTCTTCTGGCCGGTTCTAGTACTTGTGAGGAATTTCTGGAGATAGATCATCTTCAGGCTTGCCCCGCAGTTGCAACTGTCATCAGGACACTCAGGTCGTCCCTTGCAAGGTTGTTCGAAAGCATGCAGCTCGGCTTCACTACCACTAATAGACCCAAGCAATAGTTAGCGGAGCCTCTCCCATGAATTAACCTGGTATATAACAAAGTTGCTATGATCCTCAGCCTTCTGGCCCCTTCTTGATCTCACATACCTTTGGAATCCGTGTCTTTCCCTGAGGTGCTCCTTCGTCTTGGTGTTGCGGCGGTGCTCTTCTTTGCGGTTGGCTTCATCCTTTTGCTTGGGTTCATCTTTGAAGTACGTTTTCTTTGTGAACCGCTGGTCCGGCTCGCACAACATGCAGGCCAATGGGCCGCGACAATCTCAGAGCCGTTGCCTTTCTTCCCAACGTTAAGGTCCAGCCTCGGCGCCCCAACACTAGTCGACAGCGGCGGAAGATGCTTCGAGAACCTCCCCTCCAAGCTAACTCCAGCAAGCTGCTTCAGATACCAGGCGAGAGGCTTCTCAGCGACCCTATGCTTCCCTATCTTGAAATGGTTCTCTTTTATCGTAAGGTGTCTGTATACCTAGTCCGCGTGTTGTTAGCTCCGGCTTGTAATCGAAATTTGTATGTAATCATCTGCATGTAAATAGCCTGCAGCCCTAATGAGCCTAATGGCGAGCTATTGCTTATTACATCTAAGACGCTTTATGTCTCAAACGCATCTAGAAATCGCAACAGCGAATTGCTTGCTTTTCCACAAGCTAGATTGAAGTAATAACAACAATAGCAACAACTATAACAACAACAACAGCAACAAAGACACTCATATAGGATATAAAACCTAATACTCCACATTCACTAGAAGCCTCCACAGCACCTTATTACTCCCTACGCCCTATAGAAGCGGGGGCTTAAAGGGCTAGACTAGTACCTTATGTATAGATTCCATATATAAACCTGATATAGGAGAAATAGGCAATAGAAAATAATCAAACGAGATATAACCAGCTTAACGAAACATAAGAGAGCGTGTTTATATAACTTACCTCAAGAGTCTCAGGAGCGCTGCTAGTCTTATAGTCAGATTTATCTGCAGCTATCATGCCAGTACAGCAGCTAACGCAGTAGAACTGCTGGACCTCCGGCCAGTAACGTATGTTCTTATCAATGTCGCGTCGGATATCGGCAGGTACCTTGTCGTCGGGCTCTGGATCAATGTCCATACCTCGGCCGTCGGAGTCTAACTCCGAGGCTGGCTCAGTAGCTATACCCTGAGGATGGTGAGGGATGTCCGGGGCATCCGGTCGGGGATAGTTGATGGAGTTGACGTCTGCGTATCCATGATCGCCGAGTGGGGCAGGAGGTAGGCGTTAGGGAGTATAGGCTCTTAGTAGCTGCTACAGCTGGGTCCTGTCTAATAAGGTGACTTGGTTAGCAAGCACTAGCACCTCTTTCTCCCTATCCAGATACATATATATAGTATCTGATCAACGCGTCTTGTTAAGTTCCCATCCTGATCAGGGTCATACTAAGAGGGCCTGCACATGATACTAGGTAGACGAGTAGTAGGCAGTAGTGTATGGTCTGGGAGGCTGACATGCCACTGCTCAAAACAAGCATGATCGATATATCGGAATCCATACCTCATTCAAATAAAAAGGAAGATATTTAAAAAGCTTACTGCGTGAGATGATGAGAAAGTGCGAAAGCTTTCGGACTTTGATAAGAGAGTGAGAAGGAGGAAGAGAGTAGCTGAATAGTAGTGTCTAAAGTTGTTTTTCGTTTTCGAAGCTTGAGGAAAGTGTTATCTGCAGTAGACCTTTTCCTATGTAGGTGAGCTTGATGCGAAGACGATGTCAAGATTCGGTTCCTGGCTAGGACGCAGGCCCTTTAAATAGTCGTTCAGGGATCGCCTGGACCCAGGGCATCTCAATCATCCGAAGCAGACAGGTCAAGCGGTATACACAATCCAACGCATGACAAAGCGCGTCTGCGTTGCGTCCTCTGTCGCCCTGACTCCTAAAATCGGTTCAGGAACCAGAACGCAACACGCACGGGGCAGCCACGTACTCGTACCTCAAGACATGAGGATCGCAACCGAAAACCGAAAATAAGAACGCCTGCATAAGGCCTAGCTGATCACATCACTTGAAGGACCCCTTTGCCGCCGAGTTTCCCCATCCCAGGGTTCCCTCATCATACCCCTCATCATACCAAAGGGTTAGAATATAAGCCTTGCAGCCATCCATCCCTATAAGCCAGCAAGGTTAGGACACCCTGCCCAACAGAGCATGTAATTGGGCAGCTAGCCAAAAATAAGATTCACCACAACCTGGAAGCATGTGTAACTACAGTCTGGGAAGGATGATGGTGGTAGACAGGGACGTAGAGACTACATGACCTATATGGTCTCGGCCTAATGAAGAATGGGTTTTTACAACGCCGGGTTCTCATTCCTATAAAAAAGAAAAGAAGAAAAAAAAAAGAAGAAGAAGAAGAAAGAAAGAAAAAATACAAGAAAAAGAAAAAAAAATACAAGAAAAAAAAAAAAAAATACAAGAAAATAAATATAGCATGATATCCTATCCTCATCCGTAAATTTGATCCACCCTCTCTACCTATCTCCTCTATATCGCCTCTAGTCAGTCGAGGTACCAGAGACATAATATCAGGGTTGGTCTCCGTTGATAATACGAGATAAAGGTAAAAGCCTGCACTGAATCACCCTTATAGGCCACCCTTTCCGGTAGCCCCCTCTTAGAGGCTCCTGCATACCTGCGCACCTTCCTCTTCTTCACTGAAAGCCATTTTAGTATACCCACAATAGCAGCCCTCCCTCCTCACGGCTAATATACTTCGTTCTACCTACGTCACCACGAGGGCCTTATACGTTGCTTTCTTAGAAGCTTCGCCTCTTTCCTACTCGGCAGGGTAACTATCCTAACTGTATGAAGAGGTGGACGCGTGAAGGCCTTCTCTATTCACCTCCCCTCCCGGACCAGAAACGAGGGCGAAGAAGGGAAATAACCGCGCCCCGTATCACGCGTCAAAGCAGAACTTTCCAAGGGAATATATTGATACTATTAACACCATATGTAACGCCTCTACTGTTCATCCCACTCTCGTAACTCCACTAGGTAGGAATGTGGCTATATATCCAGCGCCGAAAGTAGCCGCATTCTCCGCATTGTTTCCACTATGTGGAAAACGGAAGACAGAACAAGAGAAGTTAAAGGGAAAAGGAAAAGAAAGAGAAGTAAAAAAAGAACAGGGTGGCCGTGAGGTGGATAGGAACAGTGCCCCAGGTACGGCGCCCTTAGCCGTTACTTTCATCACCCACATAGCTATATGTAACCGGTCAAACTGAATCAACCTACCTGTCTTACTACACCCCTCTTCCCCCGCGACCCATATACCCCCTACTGCTTGCACGGTTGCCCCACATTCAACCCCCAAGGTGTTCCTCCATTATGGAACTCACCTTGCGCCACCCCTGAAAACATACGTAGGAATGAATAGGTATAAGCCGTCGAAAGCTGAACCCCGTTTAATGCATTATACCCCTCGATCCTCCGGGCCCCCACACACGCTAAGCATGCTACTATCAGAGCCTACAGTACCTCTTCCTAATATTCCTCTCCCCTAAAGGACCAAAGAGCCTGTGGTTATATCTCCCTTGTCAGAGGGCAGCAGTACTATGTATAGGTCGCCCTAGAAACCTGATCCCCGCACCACTCTGCTTGACCCTGTGTGTCGAAGGGCATGCGGTTATGCACACATGTATATAACTGGATACCTGGACGCCCCATTAAGCCTATCTCGGGGCTTCGGCATTACGAATATCCAGCTGTAGTTCACGCGTCCTGATTCGTTCTAGAAGTGGTGTCTTTGACAGCAAGCCTATCATATCTAAGCAGATTAGTACATAAAACCCTGCTACTAAACTTGGGTATTCTTAACTACCTACCCCTGCTCTATATACACTTTCTACACCATGTTGTTTGTGCGATAGCAGGCCTGTATCACCCGCCACATCCCACTCCCAACACCGGTTTATCCTTCTTAACTTCCCAACCGCATGGTTTTCCATTAGAATCACTTCTAGCCCCCTTCACCAGTAACAATTTTTACACTGGCTGGCGGCTAACCACCAGACCCCTCTACCCGCCTAGCTACGCGTCGCACCCATCGCCCGTGGCCCTCACGCCGTCCATAGCTGGCTGCAGCATCACCATCAATCACCATCAAGTGTCCGCCACCTACCCATATACTTCCCTCACCTGATTCAACATACCTTACCTAGGTCCACCTCGCCATACAGGTATCTCCTAAACGGGTATCATTCTAGGCTCCTACCTATACATCCGCCACCCTTAGGTCCCCCCCACCACTCGTGGCCTGCTACCCACCCCTCACACCTCTCACCTCCCACCTCCCACCTCCTAATACCTCCTACCTCCTACCTCCTACCTCCTACCTCCTACTACCTCCTACTACCTCTCTGTTGTGAGACCAACAGAAGAACCATGTCTCCCGCGTCGCACCCTGTTAATGTACATCATCCAAGGCAGGCCCTGCGCAGGTCCACTGCCCAAGCCGCGCATGACGCACCCCTCCCAGATGACGGAGGAGACAGCCATAAGCTCCTGAGCGGGCAAGACCCACAGCCAGCCCGGCTCTTCAGCTCAACACTCTCCTCCCTGCCCGATTCTATCATCACATCGAAGCACAGGACGCCGGACATAGCCCCGTCAGCAGCCAAGGGAAGGCCGCAGGAGAGGTCACAACCCCACCGCCCTCTGCCAGGTCCTCCCCCCATAACCGTCTTCATCCCAGCCAGCGACTGTGACGATGAACCTTCGCTGGCGCGTGTTCAAGTCCATGCAGGCGGGAAACTACGATCGAATCCTCCGCCTCCCTGTATCGACAGGTATGGGATTCGCCAAGCTTCACCTCCAGACCGAAGAAGGTAGCGGGTCTGGTCGAGCTGCTGCTCGACGTCGCCGACCCCCCCAGTGTGTGTCCAGAGTGTACCTTCCACACGTCGCAAGACCTCGGCGTGTCATCCTCAACATGCCGAAGCCAACACCCAGACGCAGGAGGCCGTCGTCGTCAAGGCGAGCCCACGTCGCCCGCGCACCAACGCGTGACAGTGGGAGCCTCACGCCAAATAACGGGCACCGCCCATACAGGCCGACATGGCTGATCCCTTCTCCCACCAGCCCTCACCCGACACCATCAACATACTCCGCTGGCATATACGGAAGAGGCGGGGGTTCACAGGCGACAGCTGGCTGACCAACCCAGCCCTCATCGCCATATTCCAAAGATGGGGTAGCCACACTCGTCAACTCCACGGCGCCGTTTAGCGGTCCCGGAATGTACCTGCAGCGCTCATCCTCCACCACATTGATATTGTTTTCCGCGGAGGCCTAAGGTCTGGCTCGTCGTCAAACCCACGTCCAGCCGAAGGCTTGAGGACTGCGTAAGGGCTATCCTCCCGGCAGTCACAGGGACAGGGGGAAAGGACAGGCGAGCAGCAACAACAACGCGACCTGCGCGTGGAAACCCTCCCGCCACACCTGCTCGCAGTTCTTCCTCCACGACAGATCTTCATCACAAAAGCCGTGCTCGACCGGTGGGAGGTGACGTATTGTATTTTCCGCTGCGTCGAGGGAGATGTCGACCGTTGTGCCCCCAGGCACCTACTTCTACGTTTTTAACGCCGGACCCTGCCTGTCCCAGCTTGTCACCATTCCAGCCCCTATGTCAGACGCGGGCAGCCCGTATACAGGCGACCTCCGTCCCTGTGGTGATACCTGCGAGACCCTCCAACCGCCCGGGAGCGCGTGGCCCGACGATTCGGCCACCAGCACCGCTGGTGACAAAGCTGCCTCCTCAGACTGCGACCCGGCCGCGGGTCCCGGGCGGAAGAAGCTACCCGAGAGTCAGCCCCTGGACCACCGGGACGTCGTGGGCGGCTCGGGACCGAGCGCGGGGGGACCGGCAGATATCCCTGTCGTAAGGCGTGGCCTCCGGAGAGCCGTGCCGCATTCCCCGCCGTCTTCGGGTGACGACGCCGCGGATAGTCCCACACTCGGCGGGCGACCGGCCCACCATCATCATCACCATCATTATTATCATCGCACCCCCTCGCCCGGCACCATCACCGTGGTATAGCCACAAGCGACAGGGCATCTACGCTCCCACGTGAAGGACATCCAAGTGGGAGGACGTCAGCAGGCAAACGAGCCCGGGCCACCGATCCTCCTACCAACGACGACAACACACCAGCCAGCAGCAGCCAAGCCCGCGCCGCGGCCCAACATGCCAGTAAGCGGAGGTGCCCGACACATAACCCGATCCTAGTCTCACCGCAGACGACCACACGCCCGGGAGACCAGCCGGCCGCAACACGAGATAGGCCCCACGATGGGCAGAGCAAGAACCACGCTAGGGATGTCGTTAGTAGCGACGAGATAGATGACACGGATCATACAGACTATGGAGATGGTGGTGAGGATGTGGAGGACCTCGACTGCGACGTCTCCCGCCACGACACGCCAGATAACGTCGCAGAGATGTCCGAGGATTGCTCGGGGAACCGGGACGACGCCGACAACAAGAAACCCCCCTCCGGCGAGGCCAGGCCGCATACGTCCGAGCCGGCCTCGTCCGTGGACAAGGTCGAGGCCATTATAAGGTCCCTCGTCACCCGCGGCGTCGAACAGTGCGTGGCCCTCTTGCAGGCCTGGCGGGCCGCCGCGACGAGCTCGACGCTCCACCTCCCGCGATGCGAGAGCCGTGCCGTTCTCTACCGCAACACCCAGCAGGCCAAGTGCCACGAAGCCCTCGCCAGGTACCAAACGAGGCTCGCCTATATCCAGCTGAGCAGGCGACTCAAGAAGCCGGGACCCGACAGCGCCGCCGTGTACCGGAGCCGCAGCGACATCCACAGCCTCACCTGCGAGGTGCTCGGCGTCGACCCCTCCTCCGCCGATACCAAGTCGAGGGCGTTCTATCTACAAAGGGCCGACATCAGCCGTTGCCTCTACACTGGCCGCATCTTAGATATTGTCTCCGGCGATGGTCTTGACTTCCTCCCCGTCCTCCCCGCCGGCAAGCTCGGCCTCACCCTGTCAGACTCGCAGGACCTGGCTCGCCGGCTTGTCAGCCTCGCGTCCGGGGAGGCTGAGGACGACGAAGGTAACACCATTAAGCAGCTGGCCGCCTTCGGCCGGTTGTTCGCGAGAGTCGTCCAAGGCGAACAGGCGGATCCCCTGTTCGGGCTCGACGTCGAGCCCGTCGCCCGCCTGGCGTCGGCAGCGGAGACGCCCCGGCCGCCGAGACCTACGTCTGGCCCTGAGCGTATCGCCGCGCACACATGGGGACTGGGAGATAAGCTTCGGGCGTCCATCGGCAGGCTGACCGGCGCCGGGCAGGACGTCTCCCTCCTGCGCGTGGGCGGATGCGCCGTCTGCACCCATCGCCACGGCCCTAACCCACTACAGTGGCGCGAATGTGCCTTCTAACAGCATATAGACCTCCCCCACCCCTTTGTCCGTATCACCTACACGGGGACTCCGGCGTCGATGGTGCCGAGGCTGCAGGCCGTCCGTCACCCCGACGTTCCCGTGCTAGGACCTTTAGGAAGCACCTCCTCACACCACCAATCCTGACCAGGTCAGCATCACAGCGGGAGATATTGTGAGCGTCGTCCCTGGCGAGCTTATCCTAGATAGCTCCTCTGCTGCCTCCGAGCTCACGCCCGCTAGTCGCTGGCGTGATATTAGGGATGAGGTACGGGTAGCACCCGGCGTGGCCCTTCGCATCGACAGGGCTAACCCTTTCCTTCAGATGCTACTGGCGCCGCCTACCGGTTCCCAGTCCTCTGAGCTAGAAGCCAAGGTCTTAGCTGTTAGTGCCATAAGCGTACTGGTTCTAGTTGCGGTGTCTGATGTTAAGAATAGCGATACCCTCTGTCTTAGATGAAGGATTAACAGAAACGGCTGTAAATATAACTTAGCCTTACCTAAATAAATGTTATTAGTTACCCTTGCCTGCCTCCCCCCCCCCCCCCCCCCCCCCCCCCCCCCCCCCCCCCCCCCCCCCCCCCCCCCCCCCCCCCACCCCCTCTACACACACACACACACAAACACACACACAACACACACACACACGCACACACCCCTTCATTTCCTCTTCTGCATCAGTATAGAAACCACCGGCCTCACCGACGCAGGCATCGTTTCCTGCATTCGCTGGTGAATAGCTATTGCATCCGGCATAGAAACGCTAGTAACGGCATCAAGCATTCTAACGTACGCCTGACAGACTGTTACCATGCTCTTATAGAAGAGCGAACCACCTGCAGTATAGTCATTCCAGCCGTTCATGTCCGCGAGGTCTTCTGCAACGGCCAGTAGTTCCATCACCTCCTCGCGTGCTCTAGGATCCAAGGGCGTGCCTGGCGGCCCTCGGACCTGAGGCCATCCCGAAGTAATGTCGGCTGTAGCTAAAGCGGCCATCCTCGTAAAGATACAGGCCATGGGCAGCGGTTCGTCGGCGGCGACGGTCCTCATCGCGCCTGGGCCCCCTTGTCCAATAACCAGCGGACGCGATTTTTAATATGGGCAGCCGGCATTGGGCTGACGTCGCCAATGACGAAGCAGAGAGCCATGGTGCCGCAAGACACGAACGCGCGATCTAGAAAAGGTTTCTGCGCGTCCCTCCCGAGCAGACCGAGTTCCTGGTCGAAGGTGTGGAACTGACGTCGGGCCCGGACGGGCGTAAGGCCTCTAAGTCGTCTTCCCGCACATCTGTGTTCTGTAGCGCGTAGAAGTATGTTGTCCACAGCTCAGAGTCAACATCGCCATGTCCTAGGCTTACTCTGAACATATAGCGGGTGCTGCGGATCCACGATCGCAGAAGCAGTCTCACCGCCGCAAGCAGCTTCGATCGCATATTCGTCGGCATATACCCTTTCTTCAGTAAAGAGAAAGCCGTCTTTAATACCGGGGCACTCCCTCTCCCGGTCCGTCCCGTCGCCCGCGCGGCCCGCGCTCCATCATGCCACGCGAGGCCGGCGCTATGAAGCAGGGAGTAAGCGGCATCCTCTTCGCCGTGAAGCAGCGCCCAATCCAGTGGGGTCCGGCACTCCGCGAGGGGGCCGGACATCGCCGAAAGGTCACGCGACTGACCTCCTCTGGGGTCCGCCCCAAGCCGCAGCAGGACGGCACGGCCGGGAACCGACCTCATCTAACGCAGCGTAGCATAGTGGCGTACGATGCCAGCTATCCATCTCATTCACCGACAGCCCGACGTCCCGCACGAGATGCTCCATCATATCCACAGACCACGCTCGGCCGCTGTGTGCAGGGCCGTTGCCCCGTAACAGATCTCAACACAAGCACCGCCCGGGGCTCGCCGCGCTGCCATGTCTACCAGCACCTCCGCAGCAGTTGCCGCCGGGGGCTCCTGGGTGCCTCGCCCATCTTTGCTCTCGTCGTGGGTCCTCCGGGACGACGTTACGCGGGTTAGCCCCGCTGACAGGAGGAGCTCGCGACCG